>NC_079189.1:12522105-12884452 GCF_029499605.1 Hyla sarda
ATCCTGAACCAATACATATAGCAGCAGTATAAAGATAGACTGGATGAGATGGGTATAACTACAATATATAACGATCCCATAGAGATAGCAGCAGTATACAGAGAGCTGGAGGGGAGGTGTAAACACTACTATATATCCTGAACCCATAGAGATAGCAGCAGTAAACAAGTGGGGAGGTGTGCAACTACTATATATTCTGATTCCATACAAATAGCAGCAGTATACAGTTAGAGCTGGAGGGGAGGGCTCTGAAAGCTAGCAGGCAGTATCAGAAAAGGGACGATCTCTTCCTGTACTTCACAGGAAGTCAGCTGACTCAGGACCGACCTCTGTCATGTTAAAGGGGCACTCCACTAGAAAATATATATTTTTTTTTAAATCAACTGGTGCCAGAAAGTTAAACAGATTTGTAAATTACTTCTATTACAAAAATCTTAATCCTTCCAGTACTTCTCAGCTGCTGTTATGATCCACAGGAAGTTCTTCTCTTTTTGAATTTCCTTTCTGTCTGACCACAGTGCTCTCTGCTGACACCTCTGTCCATGTCAGGAACTGTCCAGAGCAGGAGAGGTTTTCTAAGGGATTTGCTCCTACTCTGGAAAGTTCCTAAAATGGACAGAGGTGTCAGCAGAGAGCACTGTGGTCAGACTGAAAAGAAATTCAAAAAGAGAAGAACTTCCTGTGGATCATACAGCAGCTGATCAGTACTGGAAGGAGTAAGATTTTTTTTTTTTTTTATAGAAGTAATTTACAAAATCTGTTTAACTTTCTGGCACTAGTTAAAAAAAATAAAGTTAAAAGTTAAAAATAAAAGGTTTTCCAGTAGAGTACCCCTTTAAACACTAGTAATGTTCTGTGGATAGGACTGGCGATCACACGACCCACTTACAGTAATGAACTGCATAAATAAAACAAATGGCGCTATAGGCCTAGTGATGGCGAATCTGTGGGGCAGTGCTTCCCAATCAAGGTGCCTCCAGCTGTTGCAAAACTACAACTCCCAGCATGCCCGGACAGCCGTTGGCTGTCCGGGCATGCTGGGAGTTGTAGTTTAGCAACAGCTGGAGGCACCCTGGTTGGGAAGCACTGATGTGGGATATGGACAAAAGCTGGAGTGTTTCTTAACGTCCAGTCTCAGGACCCCTGGGGTGTGACTATACGTGGTGGGCCGGAGACCCCCTGATCACATGGGTAAGACCCTCACCTGGGCATGCTTGGCTCTCAGCTTGTTCAGGATGTTGGTGGCATCGAATCCAGCGTTATCACAGAGCTGGCGGGGGATGATCTCCAGGGCCTTGGCATAAGCCCCGATGAGGAGCTGCTGCTTACCAGGAATGGTCCTGGAGTAGTCCCTCAGGTACTTGGACAGTTCCATCTCAATAGCGCCCCCTCCAGCCACCACAGAGTCATTCTACAGAGAGAGAAGAACGGTTACTACGTGTGCACTGCAGAGGATTGTGGGAAGGCTGTGGGGGGTGTCTATGGATCACCTACCTTGATGGCTCTGCGGACGATCATGATGGCGTCATGTAGAGATCGTTCAGTTTCCTCCATGAACTGCTCGGCTCCTCCTCGCAGGATGATGGTGCACGTCTTGGCCTTCGGGCAACCAGTGAAGAAGTTATATCTGGGGGAAAGGACAAAAGAAATAAGGACTAAAGATCTGAAAGGACTACTGAGCCTGAGTTCTATCCTGGTGGGGTCACTGTGTCCATACAGTACATTACTGATCCTGAGTTATATCCTGTATTATACTCCAGAGCTGTACTCACTATTCTGCCGGTGAGGTCACTGTGTACATACATTACATTACTTATCCTGTACTGATCCTGAGTTATATCCTGTATTATACTCCAGAGCTGTACTCACTATTCTGCTGGTGGGGTCACTGTGTACATACATTACATTACTTATCCTGTACTGATCCTGAGTTATATCCTGTATTATACTCCAGAGCTGTACTCACTATTCTGCTGGTGAGGTCACTGTGTACATACATTACATTACTTATCCTGTACTGATCCTGAGTTATATCCTGCATTATACTCCAGAGCTGTACTCACTATTCTGCTGGTGAGGTCACTGTGTACATACATTACATTACTTATCCTGTACTGATCCTGAGTTATATCCTGTATTATACTCCAGAGCTGTACTCACTATTCTGCTGGTAGGGTCACTATGTATATACATTACATTACTTATCCTGTACTGATCCTGAGTTATATTCTGTACTCACTATTCTGCTGGTGAGGTCACTGTGTACATACATTACATTACTTATCCTGTACTGATCCTGAGTTATATCCTGCATTATACTCCAGAGCTGTACTCACTATTCTGCTGGTGAGGTCACTGTGTACATACATTACATTACTTATCCTGAGTTATATCCTGTATTATACTCCAGAGCTGTACTCACTATTCTGCTGGTGAGGTCACTGTGTACATACATTACATTACTTATCCTGTACTGATCCTGAGTTATATCCTGCACTCACTATTCTGCTGGTGGGGTCACTGTGTACATACATTACTGACCCGGTATTACTCACCTTTCTCCACCAACCTGGACCTCCTCGAACAGGGCGCACTGTCCCAGCACCTCGTCCTTCATGGCGTTCACACTGGTTTGGATGGAGCCACCACAGGCCTAGAGTAGACACCGGAGCATTATACACAGAAGAACCCCTCCCCCGCACCATTACAGATCTACAATGTACACAATATGGAGTCCCTCCAGCCCCGATACATAAATACTATTATTTTTTTCCCGCTCCACATGCAGACCCTCCCCCGCCCTCGTACCATCATGGTTCTCTTGAGGTCCTCCTCGGGCACCCTGCCTGCACAGAACAGATCACGGTCAGCAAAGTACTGGGTGGCCACGTCCCCGATGGGCAGCTTGGAGAGGACGACCTTGGCCCCAGACTTGGCGATCTTCTCCAGCTTGTCGTACAGGATGTTCCACTCTGCGTCCACGATGGCCTGGTATTCCTGTGAGAGCAGACATTAGCGCTGCCCTCTCCATGCCCATCCCCCAGCACCCTGAGGACCTCGTACCTCCACATTATTGACCCTGACTTCAGCATTGTCCTTCTCCGCCTTCAGCTCCAGCTCCACGTTCAGCAGCGCGATCTTGGGCGACTCGTATTTCTTGGGCTGCATCTCAAAGCCGGCGTAGGAGAAGGTCTTCTTGAAGGCAACTCCGGCCACCAGGTGAGAATCCTGTGGGCACAGGGGGTTAGTGATTGTGGAGCTGGGGGGGGAGCACCCAAACACACACCGAGGGGCAGCAGCACCGGCACCCAAACACACACCCCCCGAGGGGCAGCATCAGCGCACACACACCGAGGGGCGGCAGCACCGGCACCCAAACACACCCCGAGGGGCGGCAGCAGCAGCACACACACACCCCTCCCACTGAGGGGGGGGCAGCAGCAGCACCCCCCCCCCCCCCCGAGGGGCAGCAGCACCCCCCCCCCCCCCGAGGGGGCAGCAGCGCCCACCCCCCCACCCCCGAGGGGCAGCAGCACCCACCCCCCCCACCCCCGAGGGGCAGCAGCACCCCCCCCCCCCCCCACCCCCGAGGGGCAGCAGCAGCACCCCCCCCCCCCCCCAAGGGGCAGCAGCAGCACCCACACACCCCCGAGGGGCAACATCAGCACCCACAAACCCCCCGAGGGGCAACATCAGCACCCACAAACCCTCCGAGGGGCAGCAGCACCCACCCCACACACACCCCGAGGGGCGGCAGCAGCAGCACCCACACACGGGGGCAACATCAGCACCCCCCCCCCCCCCCCCCCCCGAGGGGCAACATCAGCACCTGCCCCCCACCCCCCACCCCCAAGGGGCAGCAGCAGCACCCACACACCCCCGAGGGGCAACATCAGCACCCACAAACCCTCCGAGGGGCAACATCAGCACCCACAAACCCTCCGAGGGGCGGCAGCAGAACACACATACACACTGGGGGCAGCATCACCGCCCCCCCCCCCACATACACACGGCCACCCACCTCTAGAGCACCTCCCTGGACCTTCTTGATACCGATCATCTTGAGCTGCAGCAGGTCATCCAACAGGAACACTGCGTCCACCACCATCTTGGCGAAAAAGTCTTTCTGCCCAGCGATCAGCTTGGAGTTGAGGGCAGTGGCAGCGCATTTCTCCAGAAGGGGGCGCTGCTCTCTATAACACAAAGTGTAGAGGATTTAGACCAGTGTTTCCCATCTATTCTAACATACGCATTGCCACAGATGCCATGATCTGTACAGAACACTGCATCTGAGGGGTTAACGGCGGACATCCCCGCGATCACAGATGTCGGCCATTACCGGCAGGTCCCCTGCTGCTGCTTGCAACCGGAACCTGCCGTGTATGACGCGGGCACCACTCCGATGCTCATGGTCATACAAAGGACATAAATGTACGTCCTGGTGCGCGAAGTACCACCAAACCAGGACGTACATTTACGTCTGTGGTCGTTAAGGGGGGATTCCGTCTGGGGACTTACTCCTTGTTTTCTTTCTTCACAGACACCGACAGTTCTTTGGTTTTATTGACAGCCTGCAGGAAAATAGGAAAGTTACACACAATCACGTAACGTAGATCACAACGGAAACCATGAGACCCCCCCCAGTACTCACCAGCTGAGTGGCGGTGCGGAAGGCCCTGATGATAACCTGGGGGTGCAGCCCCTCCTCCACGTACGGCTTCAACTGCTTCAAGAACTCAGCGGCGAGCAGCGTCACAGAGGTGGTGCCGTCTCCGACCTGTTGGCGTAGAGAAAGGTCAGCAAAGGCCACACCTGGGGCGGGCGACTACTAGAGAAGAGGGGCGGCAGACGGGGGTCCTCACCTCAGCATCCTGAGACTTGGCAATGTCCACCAGGGTCTTGGCTGCAGGGTGGACGACATCCAGGAGCTTCAGGATTGTGGCCCCGTCATTGGAAATTGTGGATTTACCTGGGGTGGAGAAGAGATGGAGATAAGAGGCCGTCACCCATTACACCGTACAGGTCAGTATTAGGGGGGCACTCACCTCTGTCATCCACAATGAGCTTGTCCAAGCCCCGGGGGCCCAGGGTGGTGCGCACGGCCTCAGCGATCACCTGACACGCATTGATGTTACTGATCAGCTGTGGGACGCCCTGAGACGAGTCGGTGCCTTCCTTCAGGAGGATCACAGGTGTGGGCTGAGAAGAAAGACGGGACGTGAGGAAGAGCAGCCTACAGGTCAGGGGTCACCGGTCATGTGACACAGGTCACGAGCTATGTCTACAATGAACAATAGAAGTAGGAAGGGCAGAAGCTGCGACCCAACCACAAGAGATTCCACAAGTCACCACCAAAGCTGCACCCAACAAGAAGAGACTGGAAGCAGAGGGTCGGGATCAATGGACTTCACTCTGGTTGGGACCACAGGGGGCAGTACTGAGTCTACTTATTTTGAATAAATTTATTGACCACTTAAAGGGGTATACAGTTGCATCCGTTCACGAAAAAAACTGTATACGTTTTTAACTTTTCATTCCATTATGAATAAAGTTTCACTTGTTTGATTGAAATTCCAAGAAAAAGAACTGTGCCAAGTCAAAAACCGTATGGAACCGTACGCACTAGGGATCGACCGATTTTTTTTTTTTTTTTTTTTTTTAGGGCCGATAGCCGATAACTTATACCGGAATATCAGTATAAGTTATCGGTTATTTATCCCCCCGCGACACCGCTGCAGATCATTGATTTAAAGCGGGCGCTTTAAATCAATGCACTGCAGTGGCTTTTGCGGTGCCAGAGACCACCGCCGCTGCCTGCTTCTCTCCCCCTGCCTGTCTGGGGGTCCTCCTGAGTCCTATCCCCGCCACCGCGACCCCCCACTGCCGCACCGCTCTGTGCCCCGCACCACGTCGCACCCCCCACTGCACCGCCCCGGCCCCATTGCCTCCCCCATCCCCGGTTTTATAATTACCTGTTCCCGGGGTCCACTCTACATCTGGGTCCGGTGGCGTCCTCCTGAGCTGTCACTGTGCGCACTGACGGTAACGTCGCGTCACATCACTCATCCCTGCGCACAGCGTAACGCAGGACGCAGCAGGAGCCAGAATTAGCGTGGACCCCGGGAACAGGTAATTATAAGACCGGGGATGGGGGAGGCAATGGGGCCGGGGCGGTGCAGTGGGTGGTGCGACGGGTCGGTGGGGGCGGTGCGGGGGGAGGGGCATTATCGGCAAGGTAATTGCTGATACCGATAATGCCCAAAATTGTGATTATTGGCCAAACTGATAATCGGTCGATCCCTAGTACCCACACTGTTCTATACGGTTCCCATAAAAAATTTAAAAAAACGTATACAGTTTAATACAGTTTTTCCCCCGGACCAAAAACCGTGGTAGTCTACGGTTTTGGGTACAGGAAAAAGACTGACAGAACCTTACAGGATGCAAAACGGACACAACCTGATGCATCTTTTGGCGTACAGTTTACAATACGGTTCCGTACAGTTTTCACATTGAGAACGTATATGGGAACTGCATTACAAGGACGTGGTGTGAACGCAGCCTAAGGGAGAGGTGATCACAATGTACAGATATATGATTGGGCATATTCATCTTTTTATACCTAGACCGGTAACCATGACAATGGGGCGTCCTCTACGTCTTTTGGGTGAGTAGAGGGGAACATGGTTCAGGCATAAAGACCTGTAGCAGAAAACTGAAACCTCAAGGCCCCCAAACCTCAGTGCAGACCCCGCTGTGATCCGTGTTCCCTATTTGGGACTATGACACGAGTTCAGACCTTTATAGCTCTGCTCATACAGTCCGCCTCAGGCAGCCACAACTGGCAGAGCGCTGATCAGTATGACAGCCGCTAAAGATGCTTTGGCGCTAGGGCCGCGGGGCACTGAGCAGTCACCATGGCCGGCTATGCAGTGCTCGCGGAATCCGCGCACAGAATGGACATGTTTCAGCGGCAGAATTGTGTGAACGCACCTTAAAAGGTTTCATTTTTACGCAGTGCACTTTATGGTTAAAGCGACAGTCTCTTTATTCCAATTAAAATGATCGCCATGGTAACGTGCTTTACTACTACCGCACCGCTTTTACCGTAAATGTAAAAAAACATTTGGGAAGAAGATAAACACATAAAACGTTCCTCTTCTGACCCCTATAACTCTTATTGTTCTGTATACAGGGGTGATTTTTTTGCGCCGTGATCTTTCATTTATTTTATTGGTACCACGTTTGTGTATTTGCGCCATTTTATTCCTTTCTATTTGGGAGGTGGATGTGACCGATAGGCAGCAATTTAGGATTATTTTTTCACGTGTTTATGTCGTTCATTGTATGGGATATTTCAATAGTTGGAACATTCCTACCCACAGCAATACTAAATATTCTACGTGTAAGTCAGATGTCACCAAGGGGTTAAAAAGGGAACCTAGCACCAGTTTTATTCCGCCCAAACCGCGGGCAGCATATAACGGGTGCAGGCAGCGCAATTCTGACACTATAAATGACCGATACACTTGGGTGTTTTACAGCAACCAGAGCGTCACGGGGCCGGGTAACTAGTCAGGGGGGCCGGGTAACTAGTCAGGGGGGGCCGGGTAACTAGTCAGGGGGGGGCGGGTAACTAGTAGGGCGGGGGGGGGGGCCGGGTAACTAGTTAGGGGGGGCTGGGTAACTAGTAGGGTGGGGGGGCCTGGTAACTAGTCAGGGGGGGGCGGGTAACTAGTAGGGCGGGGGGGTCGGGTAACTAGTCAGGGGGGCCGGGTAACTAGTAGGGCGGGGGTGGGGGGGCCTGGTAACTAGTCAGGGGGGCCGGGTAACTAGTCAGGGGGAACGGGTAACTAGTAGGGCGGGGGTGGGGGGGCCTGGTAACTAGTCAGGGGGCCCGGGTAACTAGTCAGGGGGAACGGGTAACTAGTAGGGCGGGGGTGGGGGGGCCTGGTAACTAGTCAGGGGGCCCGGGTAACTAGTAGGGGGGGGGGGGGGGGGGGGTGTACCTGGTAACTAGTCAGGGGGGGCAGGTAACTAGTAGGGCGGGGGTGGGGGGGGCCTGGTAACTAGTCAGGTGGTCCGGGTAACTAGTAGAGCGGGGGTGGGAGGGGTGGGGTGTACCTGGTAACTAGTCAGGGGGGCGGGGCCTGGTAGCCACTTATACAGAGAACCATCAGATTGGGTCCCTACTAAGGAAGTGTTCCAGGATGTCTCCATTTGTGGCAGAACTACAACTCCCAGCATGCCCAGACACAGCCTTTGCACTAGTAGTGTATGACTATGTCCGGCTGTGATAATAGATCCGCCATAGATTCCCTCGAGCTGCCATGACAACCCGCTGACCTGATGTCTGACCGGGAACACTGACACTGTGACAAATCCTCAGCTGTGATCGCAGGGTGATAAACAAGGCGTCTTATTCACCAACACATTGTAACGGACCCTAAGCTGTGAGTCATCAGACCGTCACATTCACTGACACATTGTAACGGACCCTCAGCTGTGAGAGTCATCAGACCGCCACATTCACTGACACATTGTAACGGACCCTAAGCTGTGATCTCTATTAGACCAGGGCGTCTCATTCACTGACACACTGTAACAGACCCTCAGCTGTGATCTCTATTAGACCAGGGCATCTCATTCACTGACACACTGTAACAGACCCTCAGCTGTGAATGCCATCAGATCAGGGCATCTCATTCACCGACACACTGTAACGGACCCTCAGCTGTGAATGCTATCAGATCAGGGCGTCACATTCACCGACACACTGTAACGGACCCTCAGCTGTGAATGCTATTAGATCAGGGCGTCTCATTCACCGACACACTGTAACGGACCCTCAGCTGTGAATGCTATCAGATCAGGGCGTCACATTCACTGACACACTGTAACGGACCCTCAGCTGTGAATGCTATTAGATCAGGGCGTCTCATTCACCGACACACTGTAACGGACCCTCAGCTGTGAATGCTATCAGATCAGGGCGTCACATTCACTAACACACTGTAACGCACACACGTGATCCTGCACCGGACCCTCAGCTCTGTAAACGCCCAGAACAGTAGAGTGGAGAGCGGATTGGGCGCGGTGTGCTCCGGTCTCCGGTGTGGAGGCGGATGGAGCCGGATTGTCACACTCACCATCATCTTGTCTGATGTCTCAGGATCCGAGCCGGCGCCACTGATCCCACAATGCCCCGCGAAGAACCTTCCGGAACCTTCCAACCGCCGCTGGGCGTGGCTACCTTATTACCATGGACAATGACAGGGGAGCCCGCTGATTGGCCAATCACTTTCCTTCTTAGTTCCTATTGGTTGGGCTGTCGGCATTCTGCCGGATGTATCAGTTTCTATAGAGATCAGAAGACTGCGTTTCGCGCCTCGTTTTCGACAACAGGAAGCTTCGATTGGTCTTAGATTGGTCTTCGATTGGTCATCTCTTTTCTTAAAGCTCAACGCCTATTGGTCGGCTACTTTGAAAGGCGTAAGTGAGGCTGCGAGCTGCTATAAGAGCTTCTCTTCATTCATTACTGTATATGGAAGAAACCTATATGCGCTTCTATTAGGTTCTCTACGGTCAGCGGTAAAAATTGACATTCCAGCGCACCTATCACAGCCACGCTTCCTCTCACCACTAGAAGCAGGTGTGGGCGGAGCTCGGTGCGGCGGGACATCGGTAGCAGTGAGGAGGCACCTATGGTTACAGAGAGGGAGACATGGGGGGCAGAGTGTGCAGGAGCTGCCTGATGACCCTGCTACTGCTGCTCTCACACTCCCTGCTGGCCTGGGGTAGGTATTACATATGGGACACGTGGCTTCTTAGTGTGCAGGCGCCGCTCTGCTGGTCTGGGCCAGGTATTACAGCAGGGGCAGCTCTGTGTGTACAATGTACAGGTGTTGGTGCTCCCTCTGCTGGTCTAGACCAGGTATTACAGCAGGGGCAGCTCTGTGTGTACAATGTACAGGTGTTTGTGCTCCCCCTGCTGGTCTAGACCAGGTATTACAGCAGGGCCAGCTCTGTGTGTACAATGTACAGGTGTTGGTGCTCCCTCTGCTGGTCTGGACCAGGTATTACTGCAGGGGCAGCTCTGTGTGTACAATGTACATGTGTTGGTGCTCCCCCTGCTGGTCTAGACCAGGTATTACAGCAGGGACAGCTCTGTGTATACAATGTACAGGTGTTGGTGCTCCCTCTGCTGGTCTAGTACAGGTATTACAGCAGGGGCAGCTCTGTGTATACAATGTACAGGTGTTGGTGCTCCCCCTGCTGGTCTAGTACAGGTATTTACAGCAGGGGCAGCTCTGTGTATACAATGTACAGGTGTTGGTGCTCCCTCTGCTGGTCTAGACCAGGTATTACAGCAGGGGCAGCTCTGTGTATACAATGTACAGGTGTTGGTGCTCCCTCTGCTGGTCTAGTACAGGTATTACAGCAGGGGCAGCTCTGTGTATACAATGTACAGGTGTTTGTGCTCCCCCTGCTGGTCTAGACCAGGTATTTACAGCAGGGACAGCTCTGGGTGTACAATGTACAGGTGTTTGTGCTCCCCCTGCTGGTCTAGACCAGGTATTACAGCAGGGGCAGCTCTGTGTGTACAATGTACAGGTGTTGGTGCTCCCCCTGCTGGTCTAGACCAGGTATTACAGCAGGGGCAGCTCTGTTTATACAATGTACAGGTGTTTGTGCTCCCCCTGCTGGTCTAGACCAGGTATTACAGCAGGTACAGCTCTGGGTGTACAATGTACAGGTGTTGGTGCTCCCCCTGCTGGTTTAAGTTGACATATAGTTGTAGATCAGTGGTCCCAAACTGTGGCCCTCCAGATGTTGCAAAACTTCAACTCCCAGCATGCCGGGACAGCCAACGGCTGTCCGGTCATGCTGGGAATTGAAGTTTTGCAACATCTGGAGGGTCACAGTTTTAGACCACTGTTGTAGATGAAGGGGTCGGGTGTTTTTCTGGTGTGTTCGGGGTTAATAATCGCCCACTTCTTCTGCCCTCAGGTCTCCGGATCCAGGATTACTTGTATTTCCAGGTGCTGAGCCCGGGCGACATCCGCTACATCTTCACCGCCACCCCCGCTAAAGACTTTGGGGGAGCCTTTGTGAGTATTGATATGGGGGGTGTCTGTGGCCCCCAATACTATCTTTAATCTAGAAATTAAGCGGATCCCTCCAGGGAACAAACCAGGATAGAGGCAGCGCACAGGACTTCAAAGGTAAAATGGTTTATTTACCCGGCATGCAACGCGTTTCGCTGGATAACCAGCTTCATCAGACATGCCTGATGAAGCTGGTTATCCAGCGAAACGCGTTGCATGCCGGGTAAATAAACCATTTTACCTTTGAAGTCCTGTGCGCTGCCTCTATCCTGGTTTGTTCCCTGGAGGGATCCGCTTAATTTCTTCGCCTGTGTGTCCAGGAGCAGCTGCCGCTCTTCGCCCGTTGCAGGGTCACTTCACGCCTTCACCATAGTTGTACTTGGTCGCAGTACAACTAGACTTGGTGAGCAAGTTTTCTTGTCTATTATCTTTGCTTTTACATTACGCTATCACACTAGGAGCGCTCTCCTTGTCTGTCTATTGATCTTTAATCTAGGGCCCTGATGAGGTGAGGTGGAGAGCGCCCTCCTTTAAATGTAACTTTTGCACTAAGGTTGCCCCCTGCCACAGTCATTGGAGCATAGATGGTGTCACATGACCTCACATTACTGCTATTAGACCTGTCTTAACCCCTTAAGGGCCAAGCCCATTTTCACCTTAAGGACCCGGCCATTTTTTTGCACATCTGACCACTGTCACTTTAAGCATTAATAACTCTGGGATGCTTTTACCTTTCAATTCTGATTCCGAGATTGTTTTTTCGTGACATATTCTACTTTATGTTATTGGTAAAATGTCGTCGATACTTGTATCATTTCTTGGTGAAAAATTCCAAAATTTGATGAAAAAATTGAAAATTTAGCATTTTTCTAACTTTGAAGCTCTCTGCTTGTAAGGAAAATAGATATTCCTAATAAATTATATTTTGATTCACATATACAATATGTCTACTTTATATTTGCATCATAAAATTGACGAGTTTTTACTTTTGGAAGATACCAGAGGGCTTCAAAGTTCTGCAGCAATTTTCAAATTTTTCACACAATTTTCAAAATCTGAATTTTTCACAGACCAGTTCAGTTTTGAAGTGGATTTGAAGGGTCTTCATATTAGAAATACCCCAAAAATGACCCCATTATAAAAACTGCACCCCTCAAAGTATCCAAAATGACATTCAGTAAGTGTGTTAACCCTTTAGGTGTTTCACAGGAATAGCAGCAAAGTGAAGGAGAAAATTCAAAATCTTCATTTTTTACACTCGCATATTCTTGTAGACCCAGTTTTTGTAAATTTTTACAAGGGGTAAAAGGAGGAAATGCCCCCCAAAATGTGTAACTTAATTTCTCTCAAGTAAGTTAATACTTCATATGTGGATGTCAAGTGTTCGGCGGGCACAGTAGAGGGCTCAGAAGGGAAGGAGCAACAATGGAATTTTGGAGAGTGAATTTTGCTGAAATGATTTTTGGGGGGCATGTCACATTTAGGAAGCCCCTATGGTGCCAGAACAGCAAAAAACACATGGCATACTATTTTGGAAACTGCACCCCTCAAGGCACGTAACAAGGGGTACAGTGAGCATTAACACCCCACAGGTGTTTGACGACTTTTTCGTTAAAATTGGATGTGTAAATTAAATATTTTTTTTCTTTCACTAAAATGCAGTTTTTCCCCCAAATTTACAATTTTTACAAGGGGTAATAGGAGAAAATGCCCCCCAAAATTTGTAACCCCATTTCTTCTGATTATGGAAATATCCCGTGTGTGGACGTCAAGTGCTCTGCTGGTGAACTACAATGCTCAGAAAGAAGTGGCGCCATTGAGCTTTTTGAAAGAGAATTTGTTTGGAATGGAAGTCAGGGGCCATGTGCGTTTACAAAGCCCCCCGTGGTGCCAGAACAGTGGACCCCCCCACATGTGACCCCATTTTGGAAACTACACCCCTCACAGAATTTAATAAGGGGTGCAGTGAGTATTTACACCCCACTGGCATTTGACAGATCTTTGGAACAGTGGGCTGTGCAAATGAAAAATGAAACCACTGTTCCAAAAATCTGTCAGACACCTGTGGGGTGTAAATACTCACTGCACCCCTTATTAAATTCTGTGAGGGGTGTAGTTTCCAAAATGGGGTCACATGGAAGGGTTCCACCGTTCTGGCACTATGGGGGCTTTGTAAATGCACATGGCCTTCAATTCCAGCCAAATTCTCTCTCCAAAAGCCCAATGGCGCTCCTTCTCTTCTGAGCCATGTTGTGCGCCCGCAGAGCACTTTACATCCACATATGGGGTATTTCTGTACTCAGGAGAAATTGCATTACAAATTTTGGGGGTCTTTTTTTTCCTTTTACCTCTTGTGAAAATGAAAAGTAAAGGGCAACACCAGAATGTTAGTGTAAAAAATTTAATTTTTTTACAATAATATGCTGGTGTAGCCCCCAACTTTACCTTTTCATAAGGGGTAAAAGGAGAAAAATCCCCCCCAAAATTTGTAACGCAATTTCTCCCGAGTACGGAAATACCCCATATATGGTCCTAAACTGTTTCCTTGAAATACAACAGGGCTCTGACGTGAGAGAGCGCCATGCACCATGAGAGGCTTTGTAAACACACATGGCCATGCACATTTGAGGACTAAATTAGGGATTGCATAGGGGAGGACATAGGGGTATTTTACGCCAGTGATTCCCAAACAGGGTGCCTCCAGCTGTTGCAAAACTCACAGCATGCCTGGACAGTCAGTGGCTGTCCGGCAATACTGCGAGCTGTTGTTTTGCAACAGCTGGAGGCTCCGTTTTGGAAACACAGCCGTACCAGATGTTTTTAATTTTCATTGGGGTAGGGGGGGCTGTGTAGGGGTATGTGTATATGTAGTGTTTTAACCTTTATTTTGTGTAGTGTAGTGTTTTTTAGGGTACATTCACACGGTGGAGGTTCACAGCGAGTTTCCCGCTGGGAGTTTGAGCTGCAGCAGAAAATTTGCTTCATCTCAAACTTGCAGCAAGAAACTCACTGTAAACCCAACCGTGTGAATGTACCCTGTACCCTGGGGGGGGGTACCTCCTGCTGTTGCAAAACTACAACTCCCAGCATGCAGAAGGGCATGCTGGGACTTGTAGATATGCAACAACTAGAGGCACACGGGTTGGGAAACACTGAGTTAGGAAACAGGCAGTGTTTCCCAACCAGTGTGCCTCCAGTTGTTTCTAAACTACAACTCCCAGCATGCCCAGACAGCCAAAGGGCATGCTGGGAGTTGTAGTTTTGCAACAACTGGAGGAGAACAGTTTGAAGACCACTGTGTAGTGCTGTCCAAACTGTAGCCCTACAGATGTTGCAAACCTTTAACTCCAAGCATGCGCAGACTGTCCAGGAATGCTGGGAATTGTAGTTCAGCAATATCTGAAAGGCCAGATGTTACAGGACAACAACTCCCAGCATGCATGGACAGTGTGGGCATGCTGAGCGTTGTAGTTTTGCAACATCAGGAAGAGCACAGATTGGAGACCACTGCACAGTGGTCTCCAAACTGTGGCCCTCCAGATGTTGCAAAACTGTCTGGGCATGCGGGGAGTCGTAGTTGTGAAACTCCTAGAAGCAGCAGTGAAGATCACTTTACAGCGATTACAGCGATCTTCACTGGTGCCACTTGCCTGTCACCAGTCCCCGATCCCCCTTGCTATGGGGATTTGCTCCTACTCTGGACAGTTCCTGACATGGACAGAGGTGTCAGCAGAGAGCACTGTGGTCAGACAGAAAATAAATTCAAAAAGAAAAGAACTTCCTCTGTAGTATACAGCAGCTAAGTACTGGAAGGATTAAGATTTTTTAATAGAAGTCATTAACAAATCTGTTCTTTCTTGCACCAGTTGATTTAAAAACATTTTTTTTTCCACCGGAGTACCCCTTTTAAAGGGCCAGTAACATTTAAGGGTTACATCTGATATGTAAATGTTGCTGGCTCCGCCCCTGGCTCCGCCTGATTGGTTACTGAGGTTACATTGCTCCTCTGTCTGTTCCCTACCAGAGCCAGAGATACGACCAGATCCACCTGGTCCCTGCGGATCCCCCCGAGGCCTGCGGAGAACTCAACAATGGCGCCTTCATCCAGGGGCAGATCGCACTGGTGGAGCGGGGGTAAGTGCTGCCCCCCCCCCTGTGAACAGATAATGGTACGTCCATCTCTATTATATATGCACCTATAATTGTCACCACAAAAATGACTACCATAAATTCCAAAAGTAGATAAATTCTTATTCATAGAAAAAATAGAGAAAAATATAATAACAAATGGACAGACAACCCCCTAACCCATAAAAAACATCTACCCCAAAACATGCATGGGATCCCAGGTAACATCAACCATAATAGTGGAGTATGCCAAATAACAAAGATTCCTCCTCCATATAACCCTATAAGATCAGAATAATACATCAATGCAGTACATAACCTGAGACAGGAAAACTTCTAGTGACCATCAGGAGACCCCTCCCCCTATCGGCACACGAGCCGATCACCGGAACAGGAATCACGATCCCGCGGCACCGCTGGGCTTCCGTCGCCATGTAAACATGACAGCTTCCGCCCATATGAGGCACGTAGGGATCGCAACTTCCGCCCGGAGTATCGGCGCGTGCGCACCAGGAGGGTAAGCGTCAGCACATAGGTAAATCCCGTGTGCATATAATCTTGTTCAACATCGAACCTATATCTAAATTGTTCACCGGATGGCCAGTAGGTGTCACCATATCACTCGCTAGAGTATCATTAGAATGGAGAATCGCATAATAGTAATTACAAATAACACAGACTTATAAAAAAAAAAAATATATATATATAGATATATATATATATGAGAATGATATATATGGACAAGTGGAAGACAAGAAACATAATATAACAATTATTATATGATACAAAAAATACAATAAAATTATATTTTATATTTTATAATACGAATCCCATGTATTTAAGTTGGTCGTATATATTTCTCATATAGATAAATGATAAATAACGAATAAGGGATAATAATTAATGAAATACCCCCTACCGATAACACAAAAAATCTAATAAATATCAAATATAAATATTTCCACTGATGATTATAAATATATATAATTAACACCATATATGTGTCAAACTCTTATACACACATGACCCCATCCATAGCAACTAAAAAAATATATATATGCACACAACCAAAACCTAATAATACCATGATCATAAAATCAAAAAAACAAAATCGAATTATATATACAAATAAATATAACAATAAATATATAGTAGATCCTACAAATAATAAATCAATGACCACTATAATGATATAAGATATATAAACTCATTAAGTGATAAATTAAACTTAACCCAAAATAGATAAAAAAAATAAAATAAATATATATATATAAAATCACACCCAGAGATCGATCAGCGCCCCCTCTAGGTGACGCCACACAGGACTCCTTATCTGATGCTTTACCTTTCTCCATGGAAACAGGAGAGAAGATTCAAGATATAAGATGTCTGTATATACATAGATTCTGGAGAAGGAGGTGATTAACTCCTCATGTCTTGGTGTTGCCCACGCCCCCCTGCCTGACTAGGGAGGAGGCCCCGCGCCCCCCTGCCTGACTAGGGAGGAGGCCCCGCGCCCCCCTGCCTGACTAGGGAGGAGGCCCCGCGCCCCCACTGCCTGACTAGGGAGGAGGCCCCCCTGCCTGACTAGGGAGGAGGCCCCCCCCCCACTGCCTGACTAGGGAGGAGGCCCCACCCCCCCTGCCTGACTAGGGAGGAGGCCCCGCGCCCCCACTGCCTGACTAGGGAGGAGGCCCCCCTGCCTGACTAGGGAGGAGGCCCCCCCCCCACTGCCTGACTAGGGAGGAGGCCCCGCCTAGACTGTACCAGACCCTCAGCTGTGACCTGTTAGCTCCTCCTCCGCTCCATGTCTCTCTTCTGTCCCCCAGCAGAGGCTGCTCCTTCCTGTCCAAGACGCGGGTGATCCAGGAACATGGCGGCAGGGCGGTCATCATCACCGACAACGCGTCCGACAACGACAGCGTCTACGTGGAGATGATCCAGGACAACACCGGGCGGACGGTGGACATCCCGGCGCTGTTCCTGCTGGGGAGAGACGGGTGCGTGCGGTCCTGTAATGCTGAATCCTTGTCCTGTCCTCCAGAGCTGCATTCGTAATTCTGTTAGATCTAGAGCAGTGGTCTCCACACTGCGGGCCTCCAGATGTTGCAAAACTACAACTCCCAGCATGCTGGGAATTGTAGTTTTGCAACACCTGGAGACCCACTGATCTAGGATTTTAAGCCCTGACCTCACAGCTGCCCCCTACTGGCTCAATTGTTGTTGTCTCTCCCGCAGGTACATGATCCAGCGCTCCCTGGAACAGCACGGCCTCCCCTGGGCCATCATCTCCATCCCGGTGAACGTCAGCAGCATCTCCACCTTCGAGCTCCGGCAGCCGCCCTGGACGTTTTGGTAGCCGCCACTCAGCGCCATCTGGTGGTGTTTTTTAATTTATTTTTCACTTTTTCTATCCCATTAGCCAGCAGATGGCGCTGTTTAGTGTATATTTCTATACATGAAGGGTTCTTCTTGCTTTTGTGAAGCCGATTCTTTCTTTTTTTTTTTTTGTATTTCCCGTTTTTTCCCGCCTCCGAGGACTGAATATTGTACATTATAAAGTTCTGATGATTTTCCAGACGACTCCTCCGTCATTTATAGTAGAACAAGACGATCTTGTACAGGAAACTATCTGCCCCTCCTCCTTTCACATTTTAGGAGATTATCTGCACTTGGGGACTGTTTCCTATAGGAACAGCAGAATTGCGAGTACAGCTCTGAAGGAGTAAATAGATATAGATAAATTATATATACCGTATAACGAGAGGGGGGATCTGTATGATGGGGGGGGGGGGGGGGGGGGGGGTAAGTGTGTGTGTGTGTGTGTGTATGTATGTGTGTATATATATATATATATAATTTTTTTTTATATTCCTATTAAAAACACTAATATAAAAAAATAAAAAATTATAGAATAAAATGTTATTTATATATATATATAAATTTTATTCTATAATTTTTTTTTATATTAGTGTTTCTAATAGTAATATATAAAAAAAATAATGATAGAGATAGAGATAGAGATAGAGATACACACACACTGGGAGCAGAGATGTCTGGAGTCAGGGACGCATATACGTAACAATAATTTATTCGGTCAGCAACATTTTATAACACCATTGCTTACTATAGAGCAAGTACAACCGTGAGTGAGCAGGAAGTCTGTCCATGATGTTTGCAGCTTTCACCAAACTTAAAGGGCCGGTCCAGTTTCTCAATTATACTTTGTATTTCACTTCCAAGCTATATTTAATACCTCTGCTTGCTGTCATTGAATGAGAACCCTCAGAAAGTCTCTTAACCTAGTTCTCACAGCAGGTGGGGGTGGGGCAGTGCGGGTTGGAGACCTCCTTTTGAAGACATGTTAAATTTTGTCCAGCTCCTTTTAGGGTTTCTTCAGGTCGGACGCATAGTTTGATACTTCTATTAGATTGTGATCCGGATCCCGGAAATACACAGACTGGATCTCCCCCACAGCTCCGGTCCGAGACACAGGTCCTTCCTCTACCGGGACACCACAGATCTGAAAGAAATATAAAGAATAGGGCTGTGAGCGTAGGAGCGACGACGGGGGGGGAACCGACCGTGGGGAAAAAAGACATCCCGGCAAATCTCATCCTAGAGGTTGGGGGCATAGAGTAGGTGAGCGCTGCTCCTGAGTATAAGGCTATGTTCACACATCCATGCCGGCATAATGTCCATCTCATAGGCGGCTATGCATTTCGTGTTGGTGTCTGCCGGAAAAGTGAACGGATTCATTCTTTCTGAGGATACGGAAAGCTGGGTGCAGACATTAACCCCTTGTTACTTCTCTAGCCCACCAGGGGTGCAGACTTGTGGAGAGATTTCTCAAAAACCTGTGTAGTGGGGGAAGAGTGACAGTTGCCCATAGCAACCAATGAGATTTATTCTTTCATTTTTAAAAAGGGCTCTGAAAAATGAAAGAAGCGATCTGATTGGTTGCTATGGGCAACTGCACCGCTCTTCCCCCTACAAAGGTTTTGAGAAATCTCCGCCATTAACCCTGTTACTTCTCAAGACCACCAGGAGTGCAGGCATTAACCCGTTCATGTAATTTTTACATTTGTAAATCACTTCACTTACTCAAAAAAAATCTAAACAAAAAAAACCAGCTGTAAAGTCTTGGCCACCAGGTGGCCCCCTGCCTGTAGTTAGGAGAATTCCATCTCTAGTAACAAGGAGACCAGGACAAAACACATGAATTTGGGGGTGGGGGCTTACCATGTGTTTGGTGCAGGAGAGAGATCCTAGACCACCGTTTCCCAACCAGGGTGCCTCCAGCTGTTGCAAAACTACAACTCCCAGCATGCCTGGACAGCCAAAGGCTGTCCAGGCATGCTGGAAGTTGTAGTTTTGCAACATCTGGAGGCACCCAGTTGGGAAACACTGTCCTAGACTGTGTACCAAGCTGAACTTGTCTGCTTGCTGAAAATGATCCTTACTCTCCCTGAAAGGTAAATCAAGGCTTCCCTCTCCTCTATCACCACCCATTAGGGCAGCGATCTCTTGTGTAAATACCAGTGTGTCCACAGTGCTGTGTAATTTCCCCTCCATTAGCTCTCGCACAAGGACAAGGAAGAAAAGCCAGGAACAGTTAACCCTTACAGGACCCCTCACCCGCCGACAAACCTGCAGATGTTGTAGGACGGTGCTGAGGGGGGTCTCTGTGATCAGACACAGATCTGCTGAGCCCGGTTTCGGGTGTCTTGCCTTGGGCTCAAACTCCTTCCCAACCTCATGGAGATTAATCTTCTGTACACCGAATGTCAGCGCCTTCCTGTCCCCCTGAGAGGATAAAACATCATCAGACACATCAGGAAGACCCCCTACCTGTCACTAAGACCCCCTTACCTGTCACTAAGACCCCCTACCTGTCACTAAGACCCCCTACCTGTCAGACCCCCTTACCTGTCACTGAGACCCCCTACCTGTCACTGAGACCCCCTACCTGTCACTAAGACTTCCTACCTCTCACTAAGACCCCCTTACCTGTCACTAAGACCCCCCTACCTGTCACTAAGACCCCCCCCTTCCTCTCACTAAGACCCCCAACCTGTCACTAAGACCCCCAACCTGTCACTAAGACCTCCTACCTGTCACTAAGACCTCCTACCTGTCACTAAGACCTCCTATCTGTCACTAAGACCCTCTTCCTGTCACTAAACCCCCATCCTGTCACTAAGACCCCCTACCTGTCACTAAGACCCTCTATCTGTTAGACTGATTACCTGTCAGTAAGCCTCTCTACCTGTTAAGTGTAGGGTAACACGTAACGGATCCGAAGCATATATTAGGCTATGAATCCGCCAGTGACCCGAACCATATTGTGCCTCCTGCTGTTGCCGAACCACCCGCCCCATTCCCTGCCCTCCTCGCCCTGTGTACATGCGCAGTGTACTCTGACATCACGAATACACCGCAATGTCTGACTGCTCTTAGTGACCCGCAGCCCCCAGTGTGGCTGCTCAGAGCAGTTCGGCAACAGCAGGAGGCACAATATGGATCAGGTCACTGGCGGATCCGCAACGTAAAATACGCTGCGGATCCATTACATGTGACCCTACCCTAATAAGACCCTCTACCTGTCAGTAAGACCTGTTACCTGTCAGTAAGACCCTCCTCCAGTCAGTAAGGCTCACTACCTGTTAATAAGACCCTCTACCTATTACTAAGTCTCTCCACCTGTCAGTAAGACCCTCTACTTGTCAGTAAGACTGTCTACCTAAGTGTTTCCCCACCAGGGTGCCCCCAGCTGTTGCAAAATTACAACTCCCAGCATGCTCGGACTGATTAAACACCGTCTACCAATCACTAAGACATTGCAGCCTGTCAGTAAGACCCTCAGTAGCTGTTACTACCTGTCAGTAAGTCCCTCAGTAGCTGTTACTACCTGTCAGTAAGACCCTCCGTAGCTGTTACTACCTGTCAGTAAGACCCTCAGTAGCTGTTACTACCTGTCAGTAAGTCCTGTATGTCTGTAGGAAAATCTGTCAGGAAGATATTCTACTTGTCAGTAAGCCCCTTGACCTTTTAATAAGACCCTCGCCACATGTCCACATTTTGTTAATAAGATCTCCTATTGCAGAGAATTCATCTCCACCCAGCGGATGGCTATAACACTAGACACGGCCGACGTTCAGGGCTGTGGGAAAGCTGGGCCCCCTAGTAATGGGGGAGTTGGGGGTTGAGGTCAGGGGTCGTTCCCTGTGTTGGGATTCAGGCAGGTGACCTGTTTTGTACCTTGAAGGTGACCACATCCATCCCCAGCACCCGGGTGTAGAAGCGGGTGGTCTCCTTTATACTCCGCACCGTCAGCACCAGGTGATCCAGATGTTTGATATGAAATGGAGCCGGAGCGTCCGAGAAGAAGCGGCTGATCCGAGGGCCGACCTGAAACTGCAACAGTGTAAGATCAGATAGGGCTCCCTGAAATACTCTGTGCTGCTGGGGGAATCCTGCTCCACCCACTGTGTATATATGGAGGGGGGGCGGAGGTATTACCTGGGCTCGGGGGCAGCATGGTGTATATATGGGGGTATTACCTGGGCTCGGGGGCAGCATGGTGTATATATGAGGGTATTACCTGGGCTCGGGGTATGAGGAGGCGGCACAGGGGTAGCATGGTGTATATATGGGGGTATTACCTGGGCTCGGGGGCAGCATGGTGTTTATATGAGGGTATTACCTGGGCTCGGGGTATGAGGAGGCGGCACAGGGGTAGCATGGTGTATATATATATGGGGGTATTACCTGGGCTCGGGGTATGAGGAGGCGGCACAGGGGCAGCATGGTGTATATATGGGGGGTATTATCTGGGCTCGGGGTATGAGGAGGCGGCACAGGGGTAGCATGGTGTATATATGGGGGTATTACCTGGGCTCGGGGTATGAGGAGGCGGCACAGGGGCAGCATGGTGTATATATGGGGGTATTACCTGGGCTCGGGGTATGAGGAGGCGGCACAGGGGCAGCATGGTGTATATATGGGGGTATTACCTGGGCTCGGGGTATGAGGAGGCGGCACAGGGGCAGCATGGTGTATATATGGGGGGTATTACCTGGGCTCGGGGTATGAGGAGGCGGCACAGGGGTAGCATGGTGTATATATGGGGGTATTACCTGGGCTCGGGGTATGAGGAGGCGGCACAGGGGTAGCATGGTGTATATATGGGGGGTATTACCTGGGCTCGGGGTATGAGGAGGCGGCACAGGGGTAGCATGGTGTATATATGGGGGTATTACCTGGGCTCGGGGTATGAGGAGGCGGCACAGGGGCAGCATGGTGTATATATGGGGGTATTATCTGGGCTCGGGGTATGAGGAGGCGGCACAGGGGTAGCATGGTGTATATATGGGGGTATTACCTGGGCTCGGGGTATGAGGAGGCGGCACAGGGGTAGCATGGTGTATATATGGGGGTATTACCTGGGCTCGGGGTATGAGGAGGCGGCACAGGGGTAGCATGGTGTATATATGGGGGTATTACCTGGGCTCGGGGTATGAGGAGGCGGCACAGGGGCAGCATGGTGTATATATGGGGGTATTACCTGGGCTCGGGGTATGAGGAGGCGGCACAGGGGCAGCATGGTGTATATATGGGGGTATTACCTGGGCTCGGGGTATGAGGAGGCGGCACAGGGGTAGCATGGTGTATATATGGGGGTATTACCTGGGCTCGGGGTATGAGGAGGCGGCACAGGGGTAGCATGGTGTATATATGGGGGTATTACCTGGGCTCGGGGTATGAGGAGGCGGCACAGGGGTAGCATGGTGTATATATGGGGTATTACCTGGGCTCGGGGTATGAGGAGGCGGCACAGGGGTAGCATGGCGTATATATGGGGTATTACCTGGGCTCGGGGTATGAGGAGGCGGCACAGGGGCAGCATGGTGTATATATGGGGGTATTACCTGGGCTCGGGGTATGAGGAGGCGGCACAGGGGTAGCATGGTGTATATATGGGGGTATTACCTGGGCTCGGGGTATGAGGAGGCGGCACAGGGGCAGCATGGTGTATATATGGGGGTATTACCTGGGCTCGGGGTATGAGGAGGCGGCACAGGGGTAGCATGGTGTATATATGGGGGTATTACCTGGGCTCGGGGTATGAGGCGGCACAGGGGTAGCATGGTGTATATATGGGGGTATTACCTGGGCTCGGGGTATGAGGAGGCGGCACAGGGGTAGCATGGTGTATATATGGGGGTATTACCTGGGCACAGGGGTAGCATGGTGTATATATGGGGGTATTACCTGGGCTCGGGGTATGAGGAGGCGGCACAGGGGTAGCATGGTGTATATATGGGGGTATTACCTGGGCTCGGGGTATGAGGAGGCGGCACAGGGGTAGCATGGCGTATATATGGGGGTATTACCTGGGCTCGGGGTATGAGGAGGCGGCACAGGGGTAGCATGGCGTATATATGGGGGTATTACCTGGGCTCGGGGTATGAGGAGGCGGCACAGGGGTAGCATGGCGTATATATGGGGGTATTACCTGGGCTCGGGGTATGAGGAGGCGGCACAGGGGTAGCATGGTGTATATATGGGGGTATTACCTGGGCTCGGGGTATGAGGAGGCGGCACAGGGGTAGCATGGTGTATATATGGGGGTATTACCTGGGCTCGGGGTATGAGGAGGCGGCACAGGGGTAGCATGGCGTATATATGGGGGTATTACCTGGGCTCGGGGTATGAGGAGGCGGCACAGGGGTAGCATGGTGTATATATGGGGGTATTACCTGGGCTCGGGGTATGAGGAGGCGGCACAGGGGTAGCATGGTGTATATATGGGGGTATTACCTGGGCTCGGGGTATGAGGAGGCGGCACAGGGGCAGCATGGTGTATATATGGGGTATTACCTGGGCTCGGGGTATGAGGAGGCGGCACAGGGGTAGCATGGCGTATATATGGGGGTATTACCTGGGCTCGGGGTATGAGGAGGCGGCACAGGGGTAGCATGGTGTATATATGGGGGTATTACCTGGGCTCGGGGTATGAGGAGGCGGCACAGGGGTAGCATGGTGTATATATGGGGGTATTACCTGGGCTCGGGGTATGAGGAGGCGGCACAGGGGTAGCATGGTGTATATATGGGGGTATTACCTGGGCTCGGGGTATGAGGAGGCGGCACAGGGGTAGCATGGTGTATATATGGGGGTATTACCTGGGCTCGGGGTATGAGGAGGCGGCACAGGGGTAGCATGGCTTCAGTGTGAGGCTCTGTGTATAATCCCGTCTGTATTTTAGAGTTTGTACTTCCTGATAGAGGAGAAGTCACCTCCACCCCTCCTCCCCCTCTTCTCCTCCTCCTCTTCTCCTCCTCCTCTTCTCCTCCTCCTCCTCTTCTTTCTCCTCCTCCTCCTCCTCAGGACATTGTATAAAGTTTAGATAGAAGACAATGAGCAGGAAGTTACTTGAGTAAAAAACTTTAACTTCTAATCACCAAAATACTATTGAGTAACCAGGATAAGGTGGAGCATTGCTGCCCTCCAGTGGTTAATCATAGAATGACAAGCCCAGAATGACAAGCACAGAGGACACAGGTCAGGGTTCATGGAGGTCAAACAAATCTGTCTATTTTTGACGCTGAACTTGAATCCACTGTGAGGAATCCTGCATGAAAAATCCCACGGTTACAGATTTCCCATTGAAGTCATTGGGACTTGGAGTTCGCACAAATTTAGTGAAAATTCTCTGCTGCCTAATTATTTTTTATTTTTTTAGATCTTTTACAAGGGTGTCAATTCTGACACAGGGGGGTTATCATGATGGGTGCAGTGATCTGGGGGGGGGATTATAAAATGTAACAAGATCATGACAGGTTCTCTTTAAGCCGTCTCTGCAGGTGGGGGAGCCCCTCCTCCTCACGCTGTAGGGGGGGGGGGCCTTTCTTCTTCTGGGTCATGGTGGGGCGCACTTTTGGGGTGCACTACTATGCATTAGAGTGTGTGATTCCTGCATGAGATGAAGCTGGTTGCACATATGGACTTTCCCTTAGGCTCCTTTCACACTATATGTTGCTCTGTTTTAAAGGGGTACTCCAGTGGAAAACTTTTTTTTTTTTTTTTTTTTTTTTTTAGATAAACTGGTGCCAGAAAGTTAAACAGATTTGTAAATTACTTCTATTAAAAAATCTGAATCCTTCCAGTACTTTTTAGGGGCTGTATACTACAGAGGAAATGTTTATTTTTTTGGATTTCTCTTATGTCATGACCACAGTGCTCTCTGCTGACCTCTGCTGTCCATTTTAGGAACTGTCCAGAGGAGGAGAAAATCCCCATAGCAAACATATACTGCTCTGGACAGTTCCTAAAATGGACAGCAGAGGTCAGCAGAGAGCACTGTGGTCATGACAGAAGAGAAATCCAAAAAAATAAACATTTGCTCTGTAGTATACAGCCCCTAAAAAGTACTGGAAGGATTCAGATTTTTTTTAATAGAAGTAATTTACAAATCTGTTTAACTTTCTGGCACCAGTTTATCTAAAAAAAAAATAAAAAATAATAAAAAGTAAAAGGGTACTCCCATGGAAAACTAAAGACCCGTTATAAGGTCCCGTTAAGAAAACCCTTAAAAACGGTTGTTACAAAATCCCATTCATGTCTATGGGATCTTTTTGATTTTCCGTTATAGCCAGTTATGAATAAAATTAATGCATTAACGTTTTTTCTCCCGTCACAAATAACGTTCGAGAACGGATAATCAAAAAATATCCCATAGACTTGAATGGGATTTTGTAACAACCGTTTTTAAGGGTTTTCTTAACGGGACATTGTAACGGGTCTTTAAAGGGTTACTCCCGTGGAAAACAATTTATTTAAAATCAACTGGTGCCAGAGGGTTAAACAGATTTGTAAATTACTGCTATTTAAAAATCCTAATCCTTCCAGTACTTATCAGCTGCTGTATAATACAGAGGAAGTTCTTTTCTTTTTGAACTTCTTTTCAGTCTGACCACAGTGCTCTCTGCTGACACCTCTGTTCATGTCAGGAACTGTCCAGAGCAGGAGGTTTGCTATGGGGAATTGTTCCTGCTCTGGAGAGTTCCTGACATGGACAGAGGTGTCAGCAGAGTGCAGCGTGGACAGACAAAGGAAATTCAAAAAGAGAAGAATTATTGCATTATACAGCAGCTGATAAGTACTGGAAGGATTAAGATGTTTAAATAGAAGTAATTTACAAGCTCAGTGGCCTGGAGGCGGGTATATCCTGCTGGGAGGAGCTGACTTTTCTGTTGCCATAGTGTCAAGCCTCCTAGAGACAGCAGCATATACCCCATGGTCTGTGTCCCCAAATGGAGCCGATAGAGAAATATATATATTCCACCGGAGTACCCCTTTAAAACGGAGCAACATATAGTGTGAGAGGATCCACCTCAATGTCCACATTCTGGCCTGTCCACCGGCACTATTAGAGCAATTGGGGCTACAGGAATGGGCCGGTGACCTGCTTGAAGGACCCTTCTTTACTCTCTAGGACAGTGGTCTCCAAACTGTGGACCCCCAGCTGTTGACTGTCCATAGTTTGGAGACCCCTCCTCCTTTTCATGGTGGCTGGATATAGACCTCACTTCTCTGAACACTTACCTGGTGAGCAAGAGGTTCAAGATGGAATCCATTCGTTCATCGATGGCTGATGATATGGCGATCATAGACCTTAAAGGGGTACTCCGTTTCTAGACATCTTATCCCCTATCCCCTCCCGCCGCACCGTGTTCTGAACAAACGGTGGGTTCCTGCGGCAGTAGTCGTGACGTCACTGCCATGCCCCCTCGTGATGCCCCGCCCCCTCCATTCAGGTCTATGGGAGGGGGCGTGTCGGCTGACACGCCCCCTCCCATAGACATGAATGGAGGGGACGTGGCATCACATCACAAGGGGAGTGGCCTTGACTGCACGATCACGGCCGACTGCTCCGAGCATTCTGAACAAAATGTCCCTTTAACCCCTTAATGACGCAGGACGTATATTTACGTCCTCCGCCGACTCCCGCGATATGCCGCCGGGTCACGCGGTGTCCCCGCATCATATCCGGTCGGTCCCAGTGGCTATCAATGGCCGGGACCCGCAGCTAATCCAGGACATCACCGATCGCAGTGATGCCCTGTATTAACCCTTCAGACGCGGCGATCAAAGCTGACCGCCGCGGTGAAATCGCGGCATCCCAAACAGCTTACAGGACACCAGGAGGGCCCCTTCCTGCCTCCTCTGTGTCCGATCGACGAATGACTGCTCTGTGCCTGAGATCCAGGCAGGAGCAGTCAAGCGCCGATAACACTGATCACAGGCGTGTTAATACACGCCTGTGATCAGGATGAGAGATCAGTGTGTGCAGTGTTATAGGTCCCTATGGGATAACAATGATCAGTATAAGAGATCAGTGTGTGCAGTGTTATAGGTCCCTATGGGATAACAATGATCAGTATAAGAGATCAGTGTGTTCAGTGTTATAGGTCCCCATGGGATAACAATGATCAGTAGAAGAGATCAGTGTGTGCAGTGTTATAGGTCCCCATGGGATAACAATGATCAGTATAAGATCAGTGTGTGCAGTGTTATAAGTCCCTATGGGATAACAATGATCAGTATAAGAGATCAGTGTGTGCAGTGTTATAGGCCCCTATGGGACCTATAACACTGCAAAAAAAAAAAAAAAAAAAAAGTAAAAAAAAGTGTTAATAAAGATCATTTAACCCCTTCCCTAATAAAAGTTTGGATCACCCCCCTTTTCCCACAAAAAAAATAAAACAGTGTAAATAAAAATAAACATATGTGGTATCACCGCGTGCGTAAATGTCCGAACTATAAAAATATATCATTAATTAAACCGCACGGTCAATGGCGTGCGCGCAAAAAAATTCCAAAGTCCAAAAAAACATTTTTGGTCACTTTTTATACCATTAAAACATTAATAAAAAGTGATCAAAAAGCCCGATCAAAACAAAAATCATACCGATAAAAACTTCAGCCCTGTACGTGGAAAAATAAAAAAGTTATAGGGGTCAGAAGATGACATTTTTAAACGCATAAATTTTCCTGCATGTAGTTATGATTTTTTCCAGAAGTGCGACAAAATCAAACCTATATAAGTAGGGGATCATTTTAACCGTATGGACCTACAGAATAATGATAAGGTGTCATTTTTACCGAAATATGCACTGCGTAGAAACGGAAGCCACCAAAAGTTACAAAATGGCGTTTTCTCTTCGATTTTGTCGCACAATGATTTTTTTTTCCGTTTCGTCGTGCATTTTTGGGTAAAATGACTAATGTCACTGCAAAGTAGAATTGGCGACGCAAAAAATAAGCCATAATATCGATTTTTAGGTGGAAAATTGAAAGGGTTATGATTTTTTAAAGGTAAGGAGGAAAAAACGAAAGTGCAAAAGCTGAAAAACCCTGAATCCTTAAGGGGTTAAAGGGGTACTCCGGTGGAAATTTTTTATTTTATTTGTTTTTAAATCAACTGGAGCCAGAAAGTTAAACAAATTTGTAAATTACTTCTATTAAAAAATCTTAATCCTTCCAGTACTTATTAGCTGCTGAATACTACAGAGGAAATTCATTTCTTTTTGGAACACAGAGCTCTCTGCTGACATCACAAGCACAGTGCTCTCTGCTGACATCTCTGTCCATTTTAAGAACTGTCCAGAGTAGGAGAAAATCCCCATAGCCAACATATGCTGCTCTGGACAGTTCCTAAAATGGGCAGAGATGTCAGCAGAGAGCACTGTGGCCATAATGTCAGCAGAGAGCTCTGTGTTCCAAAAAGAAAAGAATTTCCTCTGTAGTATTCAGTAGCTAATAAGTACTGGAAGGATTAAGATTTTTTAATAGAAGTAATTTAAAAATCTGTTTAACTTTCTGGCACCAGTTGATTTAAAAAAATAAATGAAATGTTTTCCACCGGAGTACCCCTTTAAAGATGCCTATATCCCCATCTTCCAGTCCCATCGAATCTTGGGCCTTAAAGGGGTACTCCGGCGCTTAGACATCTTATCCTCTATCCAAAGGATAGGGGATAAGATGCCTGATAGTGGGGGTCCCGCCGCTGGGGACCCCCGTGATCTTGCACATAGCACCCCATTTATAATCAGTCGAACACGCTTCGGGGACTGATTATAAATGGGGGGCGGCCTTGTGCTTACCTGTTTTAGCTGGTATGACTTTTCAGCCATATTCATTCTAATTCAAAGCAGAAATGATTCTCTAATGCTGCCTCCATTTCCCATAAATCCTCTGGCTTTGCAGAGAGGATGCGGAGTCTCATCACTGCAATTCACCTAATGGGACCAACCGAATCTCCTGACTAGACTCCAGGGGGGAGACAAACTCTGTCCAGAGGAAAAGTTGCCCAGTTGCCCATAGCAACCAATCAGATCGCTTCTTTCGTTTTTAACAAGGCCTCTGCAAAATGAAGCAATCTGATTGGTTACTATGGGCAACTGGGCAACTTTTCCTCTGCACAGGTTTTGATTAATCTCCCCCATTATGTGCAATCTTTATGCATTTTCATATTCAAAATTTTGAGAAATAAAAATAGGAAGAGAAAGTAATTTTTCCGCATAAATAAGAGATTTCATAAGATCTGACGGCTGAATCACACGCTGCATTTCTGACACATTTTTCACAATTTTTGCTGAAATTTTACAAATTCTCTGTAAAAATTTCACATTTATACCATAATTGCTGTAAAATAGCAAATTTTTGGAACTGTGGGAAGAGCTCATAGCAAAACAAATGCAGTGTGTAAATACAGCTTCAGGGACAGTATTTAACTACTATGTATCCTACTCCCACATACAGCAGCAGTATACAGATAGAGCTGGAGGAGAGATGTATAACTACTACATATCCTACTCCCACATACAGCAGCAGTATACAGATAGAGCTGGGAGATTTATAACTACTATGTATCCTTATCCCATAGAGATAGAAGCAGTATACAGATAGAGCTGGAAGGGGGATGTATAACTACTATATATCCTACTCCCACATACAGCAGCAGTATACAGATAGAGCTGGGATATGTATAACTACTATATATCGTAATCCCACATACAGCAGCAGTATACAGATAGAGCTGGGAGATTTATAACTACTATGTATCCTTATCCCATAGAGATAGAAGCAGTATACAGATAGAGCTGGAAGGGGGATGTATAACTACTATATATCCTACTCCCACATACAGTAGCAGTGTACAGATATAGCTGGGAGATGTATAACTACTATGTATCCTTATCCCATAGAGATAGAAGCAGTATACAGATAGAGCTGGAGGGAAGGAGTATAATCTCTATATACCCGGATCTCAGCGATAGCAGCAGTATACAGATAGAGCTGGAGGGGAGGTGTATAATTACCATATATCCTGATCCCATAAAGATAACAGCAGTATACAAATAGAGCTGGAGGGAAGGAGTATAAATCTCTATTCCGATCTCAGCAATAGCAGCAGTATACAGATATAGGTGGGAGGTGAAGTATATAACTCTAAATCCTGATCCTATAGCGATAGAAGCAGCAGTACACAGATAGAGCTGGAGGGGAGGAGTATAATCTCTATATATCCTGATCCCATAGAGATAGCAGCAGCAGCATACAGAGAGAGCTGGAGGGGAGGTATACAACAACTATATATCCTGATCCCATAGAGATAGCAGCAAAATACAGATATAGGTGTGATGTGTATAACTACCCTAAATCCTGATCCTATAGCGATAGCAGCAGCAGTATACAGATAAGAGGATGATGCAGTTCAGTGAGTCAGCTGACCCAGGACTGACTGACTCAAACATTAAACACAGATTTCTTGTGTGTCAGATTGGTGATCACACAGTAATGAAACAGAGATGCAACTGTGCTGGAATGAAACAGATGGTGCTGTAGGACTAATGATTGAGAGTTTCCATAATAACAAAATATGGGCAAAATACAAAACAACCTGGAGTGCTTCTTTAAATTTACATAGTGAAAATTCTTCTTTCCACGAAGCCCAAGGCAGCACAAATTTCCCACCCTTATTAACCCTTTCTTACTCCATACCTCACATCTCTGGAGGCTTTTGAGTCTTCCTGCTCATGTCTAATTGCTTTATATTGAGGTCTTGTGTTTCTGTTCAGTAAGAAACAAAGGGGAAAAAAAAAAATTTTTTAACCCCTTTTAGAGTGTAAATTTATTTACCAAAATTTCTTCTTTCTTTGAGTCCCAAGGCGTGCCGCCTTGGGACTCAAAGAAAGAAGAAATTTTGGTAAATAAAATTTACACTCCCTGCACCTCCTGCTGTAGACATCACCTATACCTTTTCTTCTGTGGGGTCCATATTAGAGGGGGGGTGGGGATTTATACTTGGATAAAAGAGACGCAGAGGCCGCCATTGCCGGAGAGCTGTATATAAATAATTTAGTATTTCGTTTGCCAATCCTATAAAATGTTATCACAAGTGACCAGTATGAATGACAATGTTTATCGGGGGGAGGGAGGGGGGTCCATGCAGCACTCGGAGGTCCGGGCCAGAGGGCGGAGTTCATGTATAAAAGTTTAGTGGTCAGATGCGAACGGTGTTCCCGTGGTAACAGGCAAAGCCAATTCAAGTGCTGGACTGTTGAGAATGGGCGGGGTTTTCTCTAGGTGGGAGGCGGCTTGTGTCACACGTCCGTCATCTCATCCTCCAGCTCGGCGTCGTCCTCTTCCTCCTCCTCGGAGGTCACGTCCGGGTCCTCAGACTGCGACAGGCACTTAGGACAGGTGCAGACAAACAGGTAGTTCTCCCTGAAAGAAGAGGGGGTGCCATGAAATCCAGGGGGAGGAGCCTAAATACTCTAAATGCAATAACTCCTCCCACCAGAACATTGTCACTGAACTACATCACCCAGCAGGCCTTATCAGTAGTTTACACATCCACCTATCATTCAGTGACCTGTCAATGGTCTGTAAACATGTATCTACTTATGGGGCGATAGACAGCAGCTCCCATGGCATGCTGGGACATGTAGTTACACCACAATGGTAAGCGCAGGCAAGAACACATTGTGGGCAGGAGGAAGCAATATATATATATATATATATATATATATATATATATATATATATATATATATATATATATATATTATTTATATATTATTTATATCTATCTATATTCTGGATGGGGAACATGGAGGGCACCTTTCACCTACCTGAGGGTCTTATGGCGGGAATGTCTGCTCCGCTCCCTCTGACAGCAATCCAAATAACTAATACAGATCTCCTGAAAGAAGACCAGCAGAATAGTGAGTGCAGCTCTGGAGTATAATACAGGATATAACTCAGGATCAGTACAGGATCAGTAATGTAATGTATTTACACAGTGACCTCACCAGCAGAATAGTGAGTACAGCTCTGGAGTATAATACAGGATATCACTCTGGATCAGTACAGGATAAGTAATGTAATGTATGTACACAGTGACCTCACCAGCAGAATAGTGAGTACAGCTCTGGGGTATAATACAGAATATAACTCAGGATCAGTACAGGATAAGTAATGTAATGTATGGACACTGTGACCTCACCAGCAGAATAGTGAGTACAGCTCTGGAGTATAATACAGGATATAACTCAGGATCAGTACAGGATAAGTAATGTAATGTATGTACACGGTGACCTCACCAGCAGAATAGTGAGTGCAGCTCTGGAGTATAATACAGGATATAACTCAGGATCAGTACAGGATAAGTAATGTAATGTATATACACAGTGACCTCACCAGCAGAATAGTGAGTACAGCTCTGGAATATAATACAGGATATAACTCAGGATCAGTACAGGATAAGTAATGTAATGTATGTACACAGTCACCTCACCAGCAGAATAGTGAGTACAGCTCTGGGGTATAATACAGGATATAACTCAGGATCAGTACAGGATAAGTAATGTAATGTATGTACACAGTGACCTCACCAGCAGATTAGTGAGTGCAGCTCTGGAGTATAATACAGGATATAACTCAGGATCAGTACAGGATAAGTAATGTAATGTATGTACACAGTGACCTCACCAGCAGAATAGTGAGTACAGCTCTGGGGTATAATACAGGATATAACTCAGGGTCAGTACAGGATAAGTAATGTAATGTATGTACACAGTGACCTCATCAGCAGATTAGTGAGTGCAGCTCTGGAGTATAATACAGGATATAACTCAGGATCAGTACAGGATAAGTAATGTAATGTATGTACACAGTGACCTCACCAGCAGAATAGTGAGTACAGCTCTGGGGTATAATACAGGATATAACTCAGGGTCAGTACAGGATAAGTAATGTAATGTATGTACACAGTGACCTCACCAGCAGAATAGTGAGTACAGCTCTGGAGTATAATACAGGATATAACTCAGGATCAGTACAGGATAAGTAATGTAATGTATGTACACAGTGACCTCACCAGCAGAATAGTGAGTACAGCTCTGGAGTATAATACAGGATAAGTAATGTAATGTACGTACACAGTGACCTCACCAGCAGAATAGTAAGTGCATCTCTGGATAAGCAATGTATGTATGTGTGATCAGGTCCCATGCACTCACCTCCCCCGCCTTGATATCCTCTACAGCGATAAGATGCAGCAGATAGTTATTGTCGGGGAATGAAGCTTCGGCGTTGGGCACACAGCTGTGGTTACCTGTAGGGGGCGTAGTAGAGGTTATCAGATGTCTGGTGTATAATGACCAGGTGTATAATACTCGGTGCCCGTACTCACAGCAGCTCTGCAGCATGTACAGCCCGGAGCCCTCACAGTTCAGGAACTCCCCGGTCTCTGTAGAGGAGACAGGTAAGACATGTGACTTTAAACCAGTGTTTCCCAACCAGGGTGCCTCCAGCTGTTGCAAAACTACAACTCCCAGCATGCCCGGACAGCCTTCGGCTGTCCGGGCATGCTGGGAGTTGTAGTTTTGCAACAGCTGGAGGCACCCCGGTTGGGTAACACAGCTGTAGACTATATACACAGGCAGCGACAGCCATTATATCCCACAATCCTCTGCTCACCTTTCTCTATGTCCTTGTATAGCTGGTCTATCAGGGCGTCTAGCCGCTCTCTCTCCTCCGGGGGGAGCTCCAGGGCGTCACACGCATGAACCCACTGACTGAGCGAGCTGCAAAAACAACGCGGAACCTGCGCTATTACTCTGATGTCTGACACGGAGGGAGCCCGGGGGCCCCGAACCCATCACTTACCTGGTGCCAATCCCCTGCCCATTGGTTCCAACCAGAGCAAAGAGGGAGCGGAAGCCTTCTGGGGTGAACCACTGCGAGACAAACAACTATGGTTATCTGGAGTATAGATATGTGACTAGAATTATAAATGCAGCTCTGGAGGTGATCGGAGTATAGACATGTGACTAGAATTATTAATGCAGCTCTGGAGGTGATCGGAGTATAGACATGTGACTAGAATTATAAATGCAGCTCTGGAGGTGATCGGAGTATAGACATGTGACTAGAATTATAAATGCAGCTCTGGAGGGGTCTGGAGTATAGACATGTGACTGCAGAATTATAAATGCAGCTCTGGAGGTGATCGGAGTATAGACATGTGACTGTAGAATTATAAATGCAGCTCTGGAGGTGATCGGAGTATAGACATGTGACTGTAGAATTATAAATGCAGCTCTGGAGGTGTACGGAGTATAGACATGTGACTGTAGAATTATAAATGCAGCTCTGGAGGTGATCGGTGTATAGACATGTGACTGTAGAATTATAAATGCAGCTCTGGAGGTGTCTGGAGTATAGACATGTGACTAGAATTATAAATGCAGCTCTGGAGGTGATCGGAGTATAGACATGTGACTAGAATTATAAATGCAGCTCTGGAGGTGTACGGAGTATAGACATGTGACTAGAATTATAAATGCAGCTCTGGAGGTGTCTGGAGTATAGACATGTGACTAGAATTATAAATGCAGCTCTGGAGGTGTCCGGAGTATAGACATGTGACTGTAGAATTATAAATGCAGCTCTGGAGGTGTCCGGAATATAGACATGTGGCTGTAGAATTATGAATGCAGCTCTGGAGGTGATCGGAGTATAGACATGTGACTAGAATTATGAATGCAGCTCTGGAGGTGTCTGGAGTATAGACATGTGACTAGAATTATAAATGCAGCTCTGGAGGTGTCCGGAATATAGACATGTGGCTGTAGAATTATGAATGCAGCTCTGGAGGTGATCGGAGTATAGACATGTGACTAGAATTATGAATGCAGCTCTGGAGGTGTCCGGAGTATAGACATGTGACTGTAGAATTATAAATGCAGCTCTGGAGGTGTCCGGAGTATAGACATGTGACTGTAGAATTATAAATGCAGCTCTGGAGGTGTCCGGAATATAGACATGTGGCTGTAGAATTATGAATGCAGCTCTGGAGGTGTACGGAGTATAAACATGTGACTGCAGAATTGTGAATGCAGCTCTGGAGGTGTCCTGGAGTATAGACATGTGACTGTAGAATTATAAATGCAGCTCTGGAGGTGTCTGGAGTATAGACATGTGACTAGAATTATAAATGCAGCTCTGGAGGTGATCGGAGTATAGACATGTGACTGCAGAATTATGAATGCAGCTCTGGAGGGGTCCGGAGTATAGACATGTGACTGCAGAATTATAAATGCAGCTCTGGAGGGGTCCGGAGTATAGACATGTGACTGCAGAATTATAAATGCAGCTCTGGAGGGGTCCGGAGTATAGACATGCGACTGCAGAATTATAAATGCAGCTCTGGAGGTGTACGGAGTATAGACATGTGACTGCAGAATTATAAATGCAGCTCTGGAGGTGTCCGGAGTATAGACATGTGACTGCATGATAACACGATTGAAAGGAGTTATCCTACAATTTAATGCTATCCCCCTATCCACAGACTAAGGATGGAGCACGAGCAGAGCGCCTCCTTCATTGCGGGGGGACATTCTGATCCCACTGATGACACGATCATAGATCAGCTAACTACCTGTAAATACTCGGATAACCCCTTTACTAGCAGAATCATGAATGCAGCTCTGAATGTATCGGGGTTGGGGGACGGTTGATGATGAGTTCATTCTTACCCGGCTGACTCTCTCCTCATATAAAGCCTCCATGAAGAGTCGGCGCAGGTGATCCAGCTGTCCCTGTAAGACACAGAAATAACAGCGTCCTCATGAGGGGTTAACCTGAATGCACCCCCTTGTACCTCACTGCTGCCCCTGCTTGTTCAGTGTCTGCACAGAACATGTCCGGTTAGGGGGAAGTGGAGAGGAGGGAACGTGTCCGGGTGGGGGGGGGGGGGGGGAGTGGAGAGGACGGAACGTGTCCGTGTGGGGTGGGGGAGTGGAGAGGAGGGAACGTGTCCGGGTGGGGTGGGGGAGTGGAGAGGAGGGAACGTGTCCGGGTGGGGTGGGGGGAGTGGAGAGGAGGGAACGTGTCCGGGTGGGGGGAGTGGAGAGGAGGGAACGTGTCCGTGTGGGGGGGGGGGGGGGGGAGTGGAGAGGAGGGAACGTGTCCGTGTGGGGGGGGGGAGTGGAGAGGAGGGAACGTGTCCGTGTGGGGGGGGGGGGGGGGAGTGGAGAGGACGGAACGTGTCCATGTGGGGGGAGTGGAGAGGCCGGAACACATCCAAAGGAGAGGGAGTGAAAAGGGTCAGGGGGAGGGTAAGGATGCAGAAGTGTTAGGATGAGGGGAGGGTGTGGAACATGAAAGGGTTTGGTGCAGAATGTGTCGGTGGGTTGGAGTAGGGGGAGGACATGGAACTTGGAGTGAGGAAAGGGAGCGAAACGTGACAGAGGAGGGGGGCACAAAACGTATTGGGTGTGTGAGGTTGCGGAACGTGTCTGGTGGATACAGGAGGCCTAATCTACAATACTACAAAACCTGTCCTGAGGAAAAGTTGCTGAGTTGCCCACTGCAACCAATCAGATCGCTTCTTTCATTTTGCAGAGGCCTTGTTTAAAATGAAAGAAGCGATCTGATTGGTTGCTATGGGCAACTGGTGAACTTTTCCTCTGGACAGGTTTTGATAAATCTCCCCCAGAGTCCCCTCCCGGAATCCTAAAGGTGAATGTTACAATGAGAAGAGTAACGTGAACCCCTCTGGACCCCTGGATACTATAACACTCTATGGCAGTGCCGAAGGCTGTCCGGGCATGCTGGGAGTTGTAGTTTTGTAACATCTGGAGGCCCCCTGGTTGGGAAGCCCTTTTCTATGGAGTACTATACACGTTTTGCTCACCTTAAACTTGTCCCCCAGCAGTTTGTGGACGATCTCCTCTTCCTCATTAGCCGTTTTGTTACAGAACTGAGCGAAGAGCTGCAGCCACCAGTCCTTGTCCTTGGCCTGTGGAAAGTGCGCGTTATTTCCCTGTACAATAAAGCTGGGCGAATATACATCGCTGCCCATACACACCGGTCAGTGACCGCAGCTGATGGATCTTAAACAGTCTGATATGAGGTGGCCCCGCATCCCATTGGTGACACCATAATTAAAGGGGTACTCCGGTGGAAAACTATTTATTTTAAATCAACTGGTGCCAGAAATTTACACAGATTTGTAAATTACTTCTATTAAAAATTCTTAATCCTCTCAGTACTTATCAGCTGCTGTATACTATAGAGGAAGTTCTTTTCTTTTTGAATTTCTTTTCAGTCTGACCACAGTGCTCTCTGCTGACACCTCTGTCCATGTCAGGACCTGTCCAGGGCCGGATAGGTTTTCTATAGGGATTTGCTCCTGCACTGGACAGTTCCTGACATGGACAGAGGTGTCAGCAGAGAGCACTGTGGTTAGACAGAAAAGAAATTCAAAAAGAAAAGAACTTCCTGTTGAGCATAAAGCTGCTGATAAGTACTGGAAGGATTAAGATTTTTTTAAAAGAAGTAATTTACAAACCTGCTTTACTTTCTGGTACCAGTTGATTTAAAATAAAATTGTGTTCCACAGGAGTACCCCTTTAATTTTTGCTGTAGGTTCTGCTTATATGAATGATGTATCTGTCCAGGTAGAAGTCGGCCCAGTCCCTGTCACATGTAGATGACGGGCTCCTTACCTGCTTGACAGAGGCCACCATCCTGGCCATGAGCATGATGCTGGCGGTCTCGGGTGGGTAATGTATGTTCCTGGAGGAGGAAGGACACAAGAGGAGACATTACTGTAGAGTTCCGGCTTAGTGATAGCGCCCGCAACACTACAAGCCCCTGACATGTTCTGCCTCGTCTCAGAGCTTTCCCCATTACATCACTGATCTGCAGCCTTCCTAGCTGTAAAGAAAAACTACAACTCCCAGCATGGAGGAAGTAAGGGCATGCTGTAACCTAACCAGAGCCAACAATTGAAGGCTTAAAAAGGGGTACTCCGGTGAAAAACCCTTTTTTTATTTATTTATTTAGTTAAACAACTGGTGCCAGAAATTTAAAGGGTACCTTTCATAAAAAAAAAAACAACTTTTGATATATTATAGATTAATGTATGCAGAATAACTTTCCAATAGTATGTTATTAAAAAATATGCTTATTTCTATTTAATTTTCCCCTTTGAAAAAATTACCACTAGAGGTCTCCCTACCAGTCCTGACCGCTAATAATAAATAATAATAATAATAATAACATTATTATAAATTTCAGACTCACTCTGGAGTCCTAAATCTCAGATTGCAGCCGGGACACAGACAAGCTCAGCACTGCTCCCTGCCAGGGAGCAGTGCTGAGCTTGTCTGTGTCCCGGCTGCAATCTGAGATTTAGGACTCCAGAGTGAATCTGAAATCTATTTAAAAAAATAAAATAAATAAATAAAAGGCTTGCGGCCAGGACTGGTAGGGAGACCCCTAGTGGTCATTTTTTTAAAGTGGAAAATGAAATAGTAAGAAGCATATTTTTTTAATAACATGCAATTGGAAAGTTATTCTGCATACATTAATCTATAATAGATCAAAAGTTTTTTTTGATGAAAGGTACCCTACAGATTTGTAAAATTAGTTCATGTACGGTGCTAAAGGCAGTCAGTTCACCTGGTCATGTGACCGTTCATCAGACGCATGATAGGTAGTGGAGAGGTGTGGGATTATATAGGGCAAAAAAGGAACAGATGTGCTGATAGTAACTAAGGGTTTAACCCTAAAGGTTCCAAAGCCGAATCGACCTATCCACTGAAAATCATGGCTCAATTACGCAACTGAATAATACAAGCTCAATAGTGAAAAGAAACAAAAATCCAAATCCAAAAAACTTCTCTATTATGTAAGATTCTAATGCGGTCACCACCAGAGGTGGTGACCGCATTAAAATCTTACATAATAAGAGAAGTTTTTGGGATTTACTCTTTGCATACGTTTCAGCCGCATGGTCTCAACCCAAGATCTGATGTTATTTTGCACTATTAGATGTTATGTTATTATGGGTTATATCAGGCTTTTTTTTGTTGTTTTGGTTTCTTATCACTATTGAGGTTGTATTATTCAGTTATGGAGCATATTGTCCTGCTATAGCCATGATTTTTAGTGGATTAGGCTTTGGAACCTTTAGGGTTAAACTCTTAGTTGCTACCAGCACATCTGTTCCTTTTAGCCCTATATAATCCCACACCTCTCCACTACCTATCATGCACTTGATTAAAAGGTCACATGACCTGAAAGGCGTCCTGCCGAGCGTTTCCTGTCGATGTTTTAATTTGGATGAAATAAAGGAAAAGTTACTTTTACCGCTGGTTCTTGTCTTTCTACTGCTAGATTTGTAAATTACTTTTATTTAAAAAAAAAAAAAAAATCTTAATCCTTCCAGTACTTATCAGCTGCTGTATACTACACTGAATTTCTTTTCTGTCTGACCACAGTGCTCTCTGCTGACACCTCTGTTCATTTCAGGAACTGTCCAGATTAGGAGCAAATCCCCATAGCAAACCTATTCTGCTCTGGACAGTTCCTGACATGGACAGAGGTGTCAGCAGAGAGCACTGTGGTCAGACAGAAAATACATTCTAAAAGAAAAGAACTTCCTCTGTAGTATACAGCAGCTGATAAGTACTGGAAGGATTAAGATTTTTATAAATAGAATATTTAAAATTGTCGATGTTTTAATTTGGATGAAATAAAGGAGAAGTTACTTTTACCGCTGGTTCTTGTCTTTTTACTGCTAGATTTGTAAATTACTTCTATAAAAAATAAAATGAAAAATAAAATCTTAATCCTTCCCGTACTTATCAGCTGCTGTATACTACAGAGGAAGTACTTTTCTTTTTTAATTTATTTTCTGTCTGACCACAGTGCTCTCTGCTGACACCTCTGTCCATGTCAGGAACTGTGCAGAGCAGTTCTTGGACAGTTCCGGACATGGATAGAGATGTCAACAGAGAGCACTGTGGTCAGACAAAGCAGCTGATAAGTACTGGAAGGATTAAAGAGGTACTCCACTGGAAAACATTATTATTTATTTTTTTTTTTTTAAATCAGTTGGTGCCAGAAAGTTAAACAGATTTGTACATTACTTCTGTTAAAAAATCTTTACCCTTCCAGTACTTTTTAGCACCTGTATGCTACAGAGGAAATTCTTTTCTTTTTGAATTTCTTTTTTCTCTTGTCCACAGTGCTCTCTGCTGACACCTGATGCCCGTATCAGGAACTGTACAGAGCAGGAGAAAATCCCCATTGCAAACCTATGCTACTCTGGACAGTTCCTGACACGGACAGAGGTGTCAGCAGAGAGCACCGTGGACAAGACAAAAAAGAAATTCAAAAAGAAAAGAACTTCCTGTGGAGCATACAGCAGCTGATAAGTACTGGAAGGGTAAAGATTTTTTTAATTAAAGTCATTTACAAATCTGTTTAACTTTCTGACACCAGTTGATTTAAAAAATAAATAAATAAATAAATGTTTTCCACCGGAGTACCCCTTTAAGATTTTTTTTTTATAAAGAAGTAATTTAAAAATCTGTTTAACTTTCTGGCACCAGTTGATTTAGAAAAAAAAAAAAAGTTTTACACTGGAGTACCCCTTTAACAAAGATTGACAGCGCCACATACAGGTGAGGAGCCACCTAGCAGAACCCCGGTGCCCGCTCAGTGTCCTCCTCTTATACTGGTCATGGGCCACTCTTACCTCCAGGCTTCCTCCAGTTTATTGAGGGGATGTGCGGGGCTCTCCCGGGAGGACCCCAGACACAGGACCTGGTGGTATTGTTCCCTGGCGGCTCTGAGACACTCGGCGCTGCAGTATGACACCTGCAAATATACAGACGAGAAGATGGCCTCACAGCATAGGGCACAGACCTCCATATGGTGGATCGACCCTAATCATCTGCTAAGGCCAAGATGGCCGTCGCTGTGTGGGAGAATGGCCGGACCCGGGCACCAGATCATACACAGCCTATCTGGGCACAGATGGCTTATCCAGGCAGAATATGATACAGAAAATGTATCCGGGCGTTAGGTAATACAGGCATCTTATGAGGGCAGGGGTTTATATAGAATGCTTATCTGGGTACGGAGATATTTTAAAGGAGTACTCCGGTGGAATTTTTTTTTTTTTTAAATCAACTGATGCCAGAAAGTTAAACAGATTTGTAAATGACTTGTATTAAAAAATGTTAATCCTTCCAGTACTTATTAGCTGCTGAATACTACAGAGGAAATTCTTTTCTTTTTGGAACACAGAACTCTCTGCTGACATCATGACCACAGTGCTCTCTGCTGACATCTCTGTCCATTTTAGGAACTGTCCGGAGCAGCATATGTTTTCTATGGGGATTTTCTCTTACTCTGGACAGTTCTTAAAATGGACAGATGTGTCAGCAGAGAGCACTGTGGTCATGACTAGAGATGAGCGAACTTACAGTAAATTCGATTTGTCACGAACTTCTCGGCTCGGCAGTTGATGACTTATCCTGCATAAATTAGTTCAGCTTTCAGGTGCTCCGGTGGGCTGGAAAAGGTGGATACATTCCTAGGAGACTCTTTCCTAGGACTGTATCCACCTTTTCCAGCCCACCGGAGCACCGGAAAGCTGAACTAATTTATGCAGGATAAGTCATCAACTGCCGAGCCGAGAAGTTTGTGACGAATCGAATTTACTGTAAGTTCGCTCATCTCTAGTCATGATGTCAGCAGAGAGCTCTGTGTTCCAAAAAGAAAATAATTTCCTGTAGTATTCAGCAGCTAATAAGTACTGGAAGGATAGATTTTTTTTAATAGAAGTAATTTACAAATCTGTTTAACTTGCTGGCACCAGTTGATTTAAAAAAATAAAAAAATAAAAAAAAAAAAATAAAAGTTTTCCACCGGAGTACTCCTTTAACCTGCAGGATAAATATGGAACACGGATAGAGACCATGTAGTCTATATATGAATCAAATAGAATCAGAACACATGCTGCTCTGTCTTGGCCATGCTTTACACGACACCTCTGCTTCAATAAAGGGGCACTCCGGTGGAGAACAAATGTTTTCAAACCAACTGGTGACAGAAGGCTATACAGATTTGTAAATTACTTCTATATAAAAATCTTACTCCTTCCAGTACTTATCAGCTGCTGTATACTATAGAGGAAGTTGTGTAGTTCTTTCCAGTCTGACCACAGTGCTCTCTGCTGACACCTCTGTCTGTGTGAGGAACTATCCGGAGAAGGGGCAAATCCCCATAGAAAACATCTCCTGTTCTGGACAGTTCCTGATATACGGACAGAGATGTCAGCAGAGAGCACTGTGGTCAGACTGGAAAGAACTTCACAACTTCCTCCATAGTATACAGCAGCTGATAAGTATTGGAAGGATTAAGAATTTTACATAGAAGTAATGTACAAATCTGTTTAACTTTCTGGCACCAGTTGATTTGAAAATATGTGTTTTCGACTGGGGTACCCCTTTAAGGCTGTACTGTTCGGGTCTGAACTCCCCCACCTTCCTTATTAGAGGATCAGACCCTCTTACCCCCTGTGCCCCCTCCTCACCTGGCACTGGGGGCACTGCTGGTGCAGACCATTCTGGACAGTGCAGAGTTCTGGGTAGGGGAGGGTGACGTGGACATTGGCAGAGAGCCGCTGGGCGTTCTTCTCCGCAGTCTCCAGAGATCGCAGGCAGTGGTCGCAGGCTGGGAATGAACAGACACTTGTGATTGGTGGGAGCGGCGCACACAGACGTATCCCCCATAATGTGATGGGGGGAGATGTATTACTGCACAGTCAGGGAGAGCTGGGGACAGTAATGGCGGCCTCACTGTTCATCACGCAGAACAAGATATAACACGGCCTGATGATGGCGCCGTCCTCACCTCTGTATCTGTACAGCGCGTTCCACTGGAACTGAGATGACACCAGCGGCTTCTCCTGGAATATGAGGTCTCCCTTCTTGATACTGCGGGTGGCGAACAGACCCCTCCCCTAAACCACAGGGAGAAACGGGAAATAGTCATCAGGCGGGTGAGGACCCCAAAAAACACAATGAATTCTGACAGCATGGGGAGGAGGGGAGGGCGCAGAATGAGTCAGATGGGGGGAGGAGGGGAGGGCGCAGAATGAGTCAGATGGGGGGAGGAGGGGAGGGCGCAGAATGAGTCAGATGGGGGGGGGGGGAGGGCGCAGAATGCGTCAGATGGGGGGGGGGGGGGGGGAGGGCGCAGAATGCGTCAGGGGGGGGGAGGGCGCAGAATGCGTCAGATGGGGCAGGAGGGCGCAGAATGCGTCAGATGGGGGGGAGGGCGCAGAATGCGTCAGATGGGGGGGAGGGCGCAGAATGCGTCAGATGGGGGGGAGGTCGCAGAATGCGTCAGATGGGGGGGAGGTCGCAGAATGCGTCAGATGGGGGGAGGTCGCAGAATGCGTCAGATGGGGGGGAGGGCGCAGAATGCGTCAGATGGGGGGGGAGGTCTCAGAATGCGTCAGATGGGGGGGAGGGCACAAAATGCGTCAGATGGGGGGGAGGGCGCAGAATGCGTCAGATGGGGGGGAGGGCGCAGAGTACGTCAGATGGGGGGGAGGGCGCAGAATGCGTCAGATGGGGGGGGGGAAGGGCACAGAGTGCATCAGATGGGGAGAAGGGTGCAGAATGCATCAGATGGGGGGGGGAGCGCAGCACGTGTCAAGTGGGAGGTGGTTGGTTGGTACAGAAAGTGTCCAGAGGGAGGAGCTGTTGGATGTAGTGGACAGAAGCCAGTGTCTGGGGGAGTATATATAAGATATTATGTAGTTTATAGCATTATTATAAGACATAATATACTCTATAAATATTACTATATTCTCAATAGACTCCATCACGCCTCAGCCCGCCCCTCCCTCCTCCACTATAAATCCCGGTACGGAGCCCTATACACCGGATCCAGGCGGCGGCCCCCGGCCTCTCCGCCTCCTCTCCCCGGTACCTTGCCGCTGTTGATGAAGCGGATCTCCACCGCCCGCCGGGCCGGCTCCGGCTCCACACAAAAGGCGAACACGTCGCACATGGAGGCGGCCATGATGGAGAAAGGAATGACCTGTGACCCGGAAACAGCTGACTAGACGCGGGTCACGTGACCATACCGGTGATAGGTGGCATATCGATCCAATACAGTCCGCAGCGCATCCTACTGTAACACGTGACATAAGATAGGTATCAAAACCCCGCCCACATGTCCTATAACCACGCCCTCTATTTACGTCACCACCACAGTGCCACCAAAACTGTCATCGCCACAGTGCCCCCAAAACAGTCAGTCACCTCCACAGTGCCCCCTATAACAGTCACCTCCACAGTACCCCCTATAACAGTCACCTCCACAGTGCCCCCAAAACTGTCACCTCCACAGTGCCCCCAAAACTGTCACCTCCACAGTGCCCCCTATAACAGTCACCTCCACAGTGCCGCCAAAACTGTCACCTCCACAGTGCCCCCACAACAGTCACCTCCACAGTGCCCCCACAACAGTCACCTCCACAGTGCGCCCAAAACAAACAGTCACCTCCACAGTGACCCCAAAACATTCACCTCCACAGTGCCACCTATAACAGTCACCTCCACAGTGCCCCCTATAACAGTCACCTCCACAGTGCCCCCTATAACAGTCACCTCCACAGTGCCGCCAAAACTGTCACCTCCACAGTGCCCCCACAACAGTCACCTCCACAGTGCGCCCAAAACAAACAGTCACCTCCACAGTGACCCCAAAACATTCACCTCCACAGTGCCCCCACAACAGTGACCCCTTAGAACAGTGTCCTCCACAACAGTAAAATCCACAGTGACCCCTCCAATGCCCCCCATAACAGTCACCTCCACAGTGCCACCATAAGTCACCCCCACAGTTCCCCCCATAACAGTCACCCCCACAGTTCCCTCTTAACAGTCACCTCCACAGTGCCCTTATAACAGTGATCTCCTCAGTCCCTCCCATAACAGTCACCTCCACAGTCCCCCCATTACAGTCACCTCCACAGTGCCCCCATTACTGTCACCTCCACAGTGCCCCCATTACTGTCACCTCCACAGTCCCCCATAACAGTCACCTCCACATTCCCCCCATAACAGTCACCTCCACAGTGCCCCCATTACTGTCACCTCCACAGTGCCCCCATTACTGTCACCTCCACATTCCCCCATAACAGTCACCTCCACAGTGCCCCCATTACTGTCACCTCCACAGTGCCCCCATTACTGTCACCTCCACATTCCCCCATAACAGTCACCTCCACATTCCCCCCATAACAGTCACCTCCACAGTGCCCCCATTACTGTCACCTCCACAGTGCCCCCATTACTGTCACCTCCACATTCCCCCATAACAGTCACCTCCACAGTGCCCCCATTACTGTCACCTCCACAGTCCCCCCATAACAGTCACCTCCACAGTCCCCCCATAACAGTCACCTCCACAGTGCCCCCATTACTGTCACCTCCACAGTCCCCCCATAACAGTCACCTCCACATTCCCCCCATAACAGTCACCTCCACAGTGCCCCCATAAGTAACCTCCACAGTGCCCCCACAACAGTCACCTTCACAGTGCCCCCATAAGTCACCTCCACAGTGCCCCATAACAGTCACCTCCACAGGGCCTCCATGACCGTTACCCCCACAGTGCCCCCACAACAGTGACCCCTTAGAACAGTGTCCTCCACAACAGTAACATCCACAGTGATCCCTCCAATACCCCCCATAACAGTCACCTCCACAGTGCCCTCATAAAAGTTATCTCCTCAGTGCCCCCATAACAGTCACCTCCACAGTGCCCCTATAACAGTCACCTTTACAGTGCCCCCACAACAGTCACCTTCACAGTGCCCCCACAACAGTCACCTCCACAGTGCCCCCACAACAGTGACCCCTTAGAACAGTGTCCTCCACAACAGTAACATCCACAGTGATCCCTCCAATACTCCCCATAACAGTCACCTCCACATTGCCCTCATAAAAGTTATCTCCTCAGTGCCCCCATAACAGTCACCTCCACAGTGCCCCTATAACAGTCACCTTTACAGTGCCCCCACAACAGTCACCTTCACAGTGCCCCCACAACAGTCACCTCCACAGTGCCCCCACAACAGTCACCTCCACAGTGCCCCCATAACAGTCACCTTCACAGTGCCCCCATAACAGTCACCTCCACAGTCCCCACATAAGAGTCACCTTCACAGTGCCCCCACAACAGTCACCTTCACAGTGCCCCCACAACAGTCACCTCCACAGTGCCCCCATAACAGTCACCTTCACAGTGCCCCCATAACAGTCACCTTCACAGTGCCCCCATAACAGTCACCTCCACAGTGCCCCCATAACAGTTACCCCACAGTGCCCCATAACAGTAACCATCACAGTGCCCCATAACAGTAACCACCACAGTGCCCCCATAACAGTCACCTCCACAGTGCCCCCATAACAGTCACCTCCACAGTGCCCCCATAACAGTCACCTCCACAATCCCCCCCATAACAGTGACCTCCACAGTCCTCCCATAAGAGTCAACTCCACAGTGCCCCCATAACAGTTACCCCCACAGTGCCCCCATAACAGTCACCCCCACAGTGCCCCCATAACAGTCACCCCCACAGTGCCCCCATAACAGTCACCTCCACAGTGCCCCCATAACAGTCACCTCCACAGTGCTCCCATAACAGTCACCCCCACAGTGCCCCCACAACAGTCACCTTCACAGTGCCCCCATAACAGTCACCCCCACAGTGCCCCCATAACAGTCACCTTCACAGTGCCCCCATAACAGTCACCTCCACAGTCCCCCCATAAGAGTCACCTTCACAGTGCCCCCACAACAGTCACCTTCACAGTGCCCCCACAACAGTCACCTCCACAGTGACCCCATAACAGTCACCTTCACAGTGCCCCCTTAACAGTCACCTCCACAGTGCCCCCATAACAGTCACCTCCACAGTGCCCCCATAACAGTCACCTCCACAGTGCCCCCATAACAGTCATCTCCACAGTGCCCCCATAACAGTCACCTCCACAGTTCCCCCCCCCCCATAACAGTGACCTCCACAGTCCTCCCATAAGAGTCAACTCCACAGTGCCCCCATAACAGTTACCCCCACAGTGCCCCCATAACAGTCACCCCCACAGTGCCCCCATAACAGTCACCTCCACAGTGCCCCCATAACAGTCACCTCCACAGTGCCCCCATAACAGTCACCTCCACAGTGCCCCCATAACAGTCACCTCCACAGTGCCCCCATAACAGTCACCTCCACAGTGCCCCCACAACTGTCACCTCCACAGTGCCCCCATAACAGTCACCTCTGAGATCTGCCATCCCCGACACCTGCCAGTGCAGGGACCCGGAGGTAGCCCACCTGCAGTGACCTTCTAAGTGCTATGTCCAGCACCTTGGGAGTCTTCCGTTCCTAGGACCGGTAAAGTAATCCAAAGCTGCCATCTGTCCTTACGCAGAATTGCCTGTTATTTGTTCTGACACAGAGAAATCAACAATAGTAACAACTGTGAACTACAAACACTTCCTCAGTCTTATATACTGAAGTGTTTCACCATTAAGAGGAACTCGTTGCATTATTACACAACTACCTCCACGGTGAAAAAGATTGAGCTCTATGAGACTTTCTAAACATTTTTTAACTGTTTCAGTGCATACAATCTATCTTGCCACAATGCATCTTGCCTGAATTATATAAGTGCATTTTGTCTACAATTGTTATAAAATTTTGTGATACTTATCAGTTAATAGTCATCAGTGATAGTCCATTTTAGGTATTACATACCCTTCCCACAAGGGGCCCCTTGTGAGGTGGAATTTTTAAATCAGTTTTTTATTTTAATAAAACACACTTTATTATAATTGAAGCACGATCTTTGGTCCTTTTATTAATCATAGTTTCATCCACTTAATATACCTTCCTTGAGGTCTGGGTATTTTTCTCTTTTTTATTTCTTTAATGATACAAGCATTGCATTTATCAGTCGAAGGAGATCCCTACAATGTGTTCAGTTTTTAAAACAGTTTGAAAAAAAGACGAATATTCGTAATAGCAAATTTTTAGTGCGAAATTCGTAATATTTGTGAATTCGCGAATATACGATATTCGCTGCGAATATTCGAAATGCGAATATAAGTGAGCAACACTAATAGTTAGGCATATTATTGCCCTCATCAGTGCATACCGCATAGGTACATCCAAGTATTGTACCATTTACTACCCGTTAATCTGTCAAGGGGCTCCAAACCATCAAAGTCCAAACAATAGTACAGTTGTCCCTCAACATACGATGGTAATTTGTTCCAAACGAACCATCGTTTGTCGAATCCATCGTATGTTGAGGGATCCGTGCAATGTAAAGTATAGGAAGCTGTACTCAGCTGTCCCCGCCGCTCCGGACCAGGTCCTCACCGCTCCCGATGCTGTCCCAGGGGCTCCGGTGTCTTCTTCGCGATCCTCCGGCTTCTTCCGCATCTTCTGCAGGGTCCGGGCCTCGCTTTCTGGTGATACTGCTGCGCCGGCGCGGCGTGCGTAGTGACGTAATAACGACGCCGGAAAGCGAGGCCCGGATCCTGGAGAAGATGCGCAAGACACCGGAGGATCGCAAAGTGGAGCAGCGGGAATAGGTGAGCGAACCTGCCAGGGATGCTTAAACTGCTATCCGACAGCAGCTTAAGCATTTTGCGCTGTCGGATAGCAGTTAATGCGATGGCCCCGACATATAAAAGCATCGTATGTAGATGCTGACATCGACATGCGATGGCCTCTGAGAGGCCATCATATGTTGATTTTATCATATGTCGGGGCCATCGTAGGTCGGGGGGTTACTGTATTCACCGGTTGGTGTTTTACAAAAATACAGAGTTTTTTCTGCTAATAGTTATGCATATTCCTGCCCTCATCAGTGCATAGCGCATAGGAACATCCAAGTATTGTACCATTTAGTACATGTTAAGCTGTCTAGGTGCTCCATACCGCCAAAGTCCAAACAATAGTATCCACCGGCTGGTGTTTTACAAAAATACAGAGTTTTTTCTGCTAATAGTTAGGCATATTACTTACCTCATCTGTGCATAGCGCATAGGTACATCCAAGTATTGTACCATTTAGTACCTGTTAATCTGTAAAGGGCATACATACTGTGAAAGGACAGACGTAAGTAATCACCTGCTGCTGTTCTAGACAAATACTGTTTAAAGAGTAGTGTAGCGTATTGTAATACCCTCATAAACGCACTAAGTATGTCAGGCAGAGAAGTGCCAGGACGTGCCCAGAGGAGTGGCAGAGGCCTAAATACTTCAGGCAGAGTTGGCAGCAGACTTGGGGCGAGTGGCAGCAGGAGTCGCAGCGAGAGGCCTGAGCTCCCGTTATCAGCCAGTGGTCGTGTCTCCACCAGCAACCCATCTGCCTTCGTCGATTGGTTAACACGTTCATCCACATCATCACAAGTGACATCTGACACCCCCAGTCAACAGTCGGTGGGTTCCTCAGACACAACCCTCAGTTGGCATGGCCCGGGAGCAGTCTCTGTCCTCCCATTGCCTTTGCCCTATGCTGTTCCCTCTCCTAAAGGAGTATCTTATGCTGTGGGTTCAGCTCCACTATTTACTGAGGACGATCCAATAGAGGACTGTCAGCAGCTACTGGACAGCCAAGAAGGGGAGGAGACATGCGCCGCTTGCTCCGCTAGGCGGCCAAGTAGTGATGCGGAGAGTGGCGTGGGTGGCGGTGTGGCAAGGGTTCAGGGTCCTGAAACAGACACTGTTGGGGAACCTAAGGAGGACATCAGTGACGTGCACACACCTGTGGATGATGATGAGGCCGATCGCAATTGGGAGCCGGGTGCAGAAGGGGCTTCATCATCATCAGGAGAAGAGAGTTTCAGGTTGCCCTTGAGGCAGCAAGGCGGTAGCACGGTTGGCAGTCAGCGTGGAGGCAGCAGTGGATATTCAGGAGCCAAACGTGCCTGGGGGAGACCACCTGGGAACAGGGGTTCCTGTAGACAGCGCCAGTAGCAGTCAATTAGTGCGGACTTGGGGGGCGAAATCAGCTACTCGGCGGTGTGGAACTTTTTCATAAGGCATCCGGAGGAGGTTCACGTAGCCACATGCAAAATCTGTCAGCAGAAGGTGAAGCGTGGTCAGGGTCCCAATGTCGGCACCACGGCCCTGCGTCAACACATGCTTCGCCACCATAAAGCGGCCTGGGAGAACCGGGGCTCCGATGTAGTGGTCCAGCCTGCTGCATCACCCAGTGGCCATCCGCTCCCTCCTTCATCCAGCCAAGGCTCCACCACCTCAGCCGAAGGGAGCTGTGTGTCAAACCCTCCTTCTGTCGCTCCTGTTTCTCCCGCTTTTAGTCAGCCATTCCACCAACAATCCATCGGCGAAGCCATGTCCAAGAGACAACAGTATGCGCCCACTCATACAACAGCGCAAAAGTTGAATGTGCTCCTGTCCAAGTTGCTGGGGTTGCAGTCCCTCCCTTTTCAAGTGGTGGACTCTGAAGCTTTCAGGGAAATGATGGCTTGTGCCGAGCCGAGGTGGAGAGTCCCAATCCGTCATTTCTTTGCGAAGAAGGCAGTACCAGCCCTGCATAAGTTTGTACAAGAGAAGGTGGGCCAGTCCTTGAGCCTGTCGGTGTGTTCAAAAGTGCACGGCAGCGCCGACGTGTAGTGCTGTAACTACGGGCAGGGACAATACTTTTCTTTTACAGCCCACTGGGTAAATGTGGTTCCTGCACAGCCACAACAGCAACTTGGACAGGTCACACGGCTTCCTCCTCCACGCTCTCGGTCCCAGGTAGTTGGTCCTGTTACAGTGTGCGCCGCGCCTCCTCATCCTCCACCGTGTCCTCGGCCTCCACTGCATGTCCAAATCTTGGTGGCCCTTCATCATACCATGTGTGTAGGGCACGGCAGTGTCAAGTTGTTCTTCACATGGTTTGCCTTGGCGAATGGAGTCACACAGGGGAGGAACTGCTAAAGTTAATTCGTAAAGAAATCCGAGTGGCTTACTCCACGAAATCTGGAAATGGGAACCATGGTGACCGAAAACGGGAAGAACATCGTGTCTGTGCTGCAACAAGGAAGTGTGAAACATGCGCCCTGCATGGCACACGTGGTGAATCTGGTTGTCAAGCACTTCCTCAAGTCTTCACCCCATTTGCAAAACATCCTGAAAATGGCAAGGAAACTGTGCATGCACTTCAGCCACTCGTACACCGCCAAGCACACCTTCCTCGAAATGCAGCGTCAGAACGGTATCCCACAGCATAGTCTTATTTGTAACGTTGCCACACGTTGGAATTCCACTCTCCATATGTTGGACAGACTATACGAACAAAGAAAAGCCATCACCGATTTCTTGATGATTCAAGCAGATAAGAGTACTCCCCTGTGTAACTTCAATGTGAACCAGTGGCAGCTCATACGTGCCGTTTGCTGAGGCCCTTTGAGGAAGCCACATTATTTGTGAGTCGCCTGGATTACGCCATGAACTACGTAATTCCACTTCTACATTTCCTACAACAAATGATTGAAACCATGGCTGGTCACGGCAATGGAGACGTTGCGCCTACATCTCAAGGCTACATGAGCCCTGTGGGGGCTGAACTGGAAAAGGAGGATGATGAGGGGCAGAGCAGAGCACGGTTTAGGTTGGATGAGATGGCCGGTGTTTCTAGTCATCGGACAGGAGAGGAGGAGCAGGAGCAGCCAGAGGAGCTGGAGGGTTATGAGGAAGTTGAGACAGAGGACCCAGACACACTGTGGCAGTATGCAGTGGAGATGGAGGCAGGTAGTCCCTCCGAGTCACTGGCGCAAATGGCACGATGCATGCTCAGTTGCTTGCGTAGTGACCCCCGAATTGTCAAAATTCGTCAGCGGGATGACTTCTGGATCTCCACCTTATTAGACCCTCGCTACCGTCCCAAAATGGGGGCCTTTTTTACACCCACTGAGAGGGAGGACAAACTGACCTACTACAGAGAGATTCTACGTAGTCAGTTGGCTGATGCCTATCGGCCACATGGTCCATCCACTCGCAGTTCTGAGTCGGGGGGCCCTCTGTGCTTACCTTCTACTGCCATGGCTGCTGGGGAGGGGAGGGGTGGCAGGAGCAGTACCAGCTCAATCAGCAGCAGCCTGAGTCTACAGTCGCTGATGAGTAGCTTTCTTCACCCGCATAGTGAAGCAACTCATCAGCAGCAGGTAGACATGGAGCAGGACCTGAACCAGCAGGTGGTGGCATACCTTGACATGACCATGCCGACAACCATTGAAGATCCGCTGGACTTCTGGGCAGCCAAACTTGATTTATGGCCGCAACTAGCAGAGTTTGCCCTGGAAAATCTGTCCTGCCCGGCCAGTAGTGTGCCATCGGAGCGGGTGTTTAGTGCGGCCGGGGCCATAGTCACCCCAAGGCGAACTCGTCTGTCCACTAAAAATATGGAGATACTGACGTTTGTCAAGATGAATCAGGGATGGATCAGCCAGGATTTCCAGCCACCAATGCCAGATGCCTCAGAGTAGATTGACCATGCTGCTACACCAACATTTTCCAATTATGGTTGGTTATGAAACTCTCTTGGGTTATCAATTAGGGTTATGAAACCCTCTTTGGTACTGCGATTGCCTGCTCCTGGCTCATCCTGTGTCTTTCAGGAACTATTTGCCTCACTGATGCTTCTGGCCTTGGGCCTTTAACTTTTGGATGTTTAGCAGTAGCTAAATATATGCTTAATGCAAATGTCAACATTGATTTTTAAATGTAAGGGGTTATGAAACCCTTTTGGGTACTGTGAATGCCTGCTCCTGACTCATTCTGTGTCTTTCAGGAACTACTTGCCTCCCTGCCCTCAGGCCTTGGGCCTTCAATTTTTGGATGTTTAGCAGTAGCTAAATACATGCTTAATGCAAATTTCAACATTGATCTTTAAATGTAAGGGGTTGGTTATGAAACCCTCTTGGGTACTGCGAATGAGTGCTCCTGACTCATTCTGTGTCTTCAGGAACTACTTGCCTCCCTGATGCCTCAGACCTTGGGCCTTCAATTTTTGGATGTTTAGCAGTAGCTAAATACATGCTTAATGCAAATTTCAACATTGATCTTTAAATGTAAGGGGTTGGTTATGATACCCTCTTGGGTACTGCTCCTGACTGCTCCTGACTCATTCTGTGTCTATCAGGAAATAATTGCCTCCCTGATGCCTCAGGCCTTGGGCCTTCAATTTTTGGATGTTTAGCAGTAGCTAAATATATGCTTAATGCAAATTTCGACATTGATCTTTAAATGTAAGGGGTTGGTTATGAAACCCTCTTGGGTACTGCGAATGACTGCTCCTGACTCATTCTGTGTCTTTCAGGAAATAATTGCCTCCCTGATTCCCCAGGCCTTGGGCCTTCAATTTTTGGAAGTTTAGCAGTAGCTAATACATGCTTAATGCAAATTTCAACAATGATCTTTAAATTCTCGGCGCTCTGCTAGGGCCTTCTCCTACCCCACCGGGGCCGATCCGAGGACCTCACTAAACCATCCAATCGGTAGTAGAGACATGCAGTGTGTGTACAAATGAACCCGAGCTTATGACCCGCACTTAGTTGTGATTCTTCTTTCCTGGCAAATAATTGCAATCCCTGATCCCTATCGCAAACGGGGTTAAGCGGGTTACCCGCACCTGTCGGTGAAGGATAGACACACGCTGGTCCGTTCAGTGTAGCGCGCGTGCAGCCACGGACATCTGAGGGCATAACACACCTGTTATTGCTCGATCTCGCGAGTGATCGTGCAATATAAGGGGTTATTAAAGCCTCTTGGGTACTGCTGATGCCTACTCCTGACTGCTCCTTTGTCTTTCAGGAACTACTTGACTTCATGATGCTTCTGGGCTTGGGCCTTTAATTTTAGGATTTTTGAAATACATACATACAGTCTTAATTTAAATTTCAACATTTATTGTGCAATGTATGGGGTTATTAAACACTCTTGGGTAGTTTTTTTTTTTCAAATTTTCTGATAATTATCACAGTAATAAACTTGAATTTTCCACAATAATAACCATTACACCATTGAACGATTGTTGCGTGTGATTTTTTTAAGTAAAATAAAAAAAAAATACGCAGAGGGATGAGCTCTGCTTCTTTATTTCATAAAAAAATATTTTATAGAAGAATGTCTTTTGGTGGTCCACCGTTCTGCATTATAGAGTCTTCTGGTCTCTTGGATATGTGCTTGTTCTTAAACAAACGTACAAAAACCAAAAATGGCCGGTCAGGAGACGTTGCGCCTACATCTTACGGCCACATGAGCCCTGTGGGTGCTTGTGAGATTAGGTCCTTTGTACCCACACGGCGGGGTCCGGGACACAAATTTTGATTTAAATTTCAAATAAAAAAAATCACACATTTCAATGGTCTCCTCATGCTGAAGCCAACTCCAGGCCGCATCATTCTGGTAATATATAGAGAGCACTCGCTGTCCTAAATTTTCGTTAACATTTTTCGTCAAAAACGTTTGTCTTTTTTATTAGGGATTGTGAAGCTTTGGTGTGTACTCATGCATCAGCCAACTCCAGCTTGTGTCATTCAGGCAATATATGGGTTACTGATGCCGCTGTGGGGCCTGGGTCTGGTAATTTCAAATTTTCTCATAGGTAGTACCCGCTATCCAAAATCTTTTTCAAAAATTTCAAAAATTGTGTTGTTTTTTTTTGGGGGGGGATTGTGAAGCCCTGGTGTGTACTCGTGCATCAGCCAACTCCAGGCTGTGTCATTCAGGCAATATATGGGTTACTGATGCCGCTGTTAGGCCTGGGTCTGGGAATTTCAAATTTTCTCATAAGTAGCTCCCGCTATCCAAAATCTTCGGTTTAAATTTCTTAATTTATCTTTTAATCTTAGGGATTGTGAAGGCCTAGTGCCTACTCATGCTGCTGGCAACTCCAGGCTGTGCCATTCATCCACTATATGGTGTCCTCATGCTGTCAACACCTCCATGCTGTGTCATTCAGCCTCTATATGGTCTCCTCATGCTGACAACATGTCCACGCTGTGTCATTCAGCCACTATATGGTGTCCTCATGCTGCCAACACCTCACCGCTGTGCCATTCAGCCACTATATGGTCTACTCATGCTGCCAACACCTCCACGCTGTGTCATTCAGCCACTATATGGTGTCCTCATGCTGCCAACACCTCCACGCTGTGTCATTCAGCCACTGTATGGTGTCCTCATGCTGCCAACACCTCTACGCTGTGCCATTCAGCCACTATATGGTCTCCTCATGCTGCCAACACCTCCCCGCTATGTCATTCAGTCACTATATGGTCTCCTGACACTGATGCCACCACCAGGCTCATTGTGCTGCTGTGCGGCAGTGATTCTAAGAGCGATGCCGGTAATCTGCATGTTATTCTGAATAACAGTATTATTTCACTAACCCAGCACACAATCTATATGCATTTTAGAACACATCAAAGTGTTCTATACCCCTATAGAGGCTGTATGTAGGCTAGAAATAGCCTTTTTTAATATAGATTTGCCGCGAAAAAATTCTGATCGAAACAAACTTTATCGGGAAATTCGGCGAATCGGCCGAATCTAATTTTTGAAAAGTTCGCTCATCTCTAGTGAATACTATCGTTTGGACTTTGACGGTATGGAGCACCTTGACAGAGTAACAGGTACTAAATGGCACAATACTTGGATGTACCTATGCGGTATGCACTGATGAGGGCTGTAATATGCGTAACTATACGCAGAAAAAACTCTGTATTTTTGTAAAACACCAACCGGTGAATACTATTGTTTGGACTTTGATGGTATGGAGCACCTTGACAGCTTAACAGGTACTAAATGGTACAATACTTGGATGTTCCTATGCGGTATGCACTGATGAGGGCAGTAATATGCGTAACTATACGCAGAAATAGGTACAAAATTGTACAAATGCACTACAGTCCACTGAACAATCACGTATTTCTGAACAGCACCAAAACCAAAACCCCCCGCCGCATCCATAAACAACTGCAAGTCCCGACTAGAGACAGGACGATCCAGAACAACCGATCTCCCGTTATCATTCTCCAAAAAAACCCTCCACACACACAGATCCTCCCGTAAATCAGCCGGCAACCGCACAAAATGGTGCGGCCGCCGAACACCCGCCGTGGCAGCCGCCAAGCGCCGACAAAAAATCCTCCCCATAGGCATAATGCGGCATGCAAAATGAAGACGGCCCAGCAAAGACTGGACCTCCTGTAGCCACCATTTTTTCAACCTGCATGCCCGCGACACCTCCTCCCTCATCTCTACAACCTGCACTCCATAGCAATAGTGTCAATTACTATCCCCAAAAACTTGACAGACGTAGCCGGCCCTTCCGTTTTGTCAAGCGCCAATGGCACTCCAAATCACCTAGCCACCCTCGTCATAACCTGCAACAACGCCTTGCAAACCCTAGATCCCGGCGGGCCAATAAACAAAAAATTGTCGAGATAATGCAAAACCGACGAAACCTGCGACTCCCGGCGCACAACCCACTCCAAAGAAGTACTGAACTGTTCAAAATAAGCGCAGGAAATAGAACAGCCCATCAGCAAGCAAAGGTCAACGAAATAACGCCCCCCACAACAACATCCCAACAGCGGAAAGCTATCCGGGTGAACCGGTAACAGGCGGAAAGCCGCTTCCACATCAGTCTTAGCAAGAAGGGCCCCCCGCCCGTACCGCCTAACCCACACCAAAGCAGCATCAAACGACATGTATGACACCGTGCACAGAGATGGATCAATACCATCATTCACCAACTCCCCGCTGGATGCGAGAGTTGGTGAATGAGGCGAAACTTGTTTGGTTCCTTCTTAGGAACCAGACCAAGAGGAGAAATACGCAAATCAGCCAAAGGCATCCTACCCAATGCCACCTCTTTAAGCAATTTTTCCTCCACTAACGCAGGCTGCGCCAAAGCTGACACCAAGTTACGCAATGCGCTGCCCCAGATCTCCCAACAACACTAGGAATCCTAAACCCAACAGAAAATCCCTCCCGCAACAACCTAGCAGCCTGCCTATTTGGGTACTGATCGAGGAAAGGAGCCATCCTTTCCACCATCACCCCCCTTCTGGTCAGCACCCCCTCTACCTTTCCCTTTTCGGAAGCACCGAGACAAGCCATGGGCGCCCCTGCAACCGGAGCACTCATGTTTGAAACGGCAATCTGCTCCGAACTTGCAGCTGTCGTCATTAAATTGCCAGCATACCCCCTTTCCGGCCGACGCAGACCGCCCTGAACCAGAGCCGCCGGCGCCCTCCCGAAAGGACTGTTGCCCCAGACCTCCCCCCTTAGGCGCCGCCATCAGCCGCATGCATAAGCTGATATCCTTATGATCCCAGCGCAAAGACGGGCGCACTGCCATCCTTTGCCGAAATTGCTCATCATAACGGAGCCACGCAGTGCCTCCGTATGCCCGGTAAGCCTCACCCACCGAATCAAGATACCAAAAAAGACCGGAACAATGTTCCGGATTCTTCTCCCCCACCACGCTAGCCATTGCAACCAATTAGAGAACGTCCCCGGTTTCAGCCGATACCACCGGCGCTCCTCGTCCTTATTTTTACTATCCTACAGCTTAACCCTATCCGAATTAAAAAAATTTCCAACGGAAGGAGGGAAAAAATCTCCACGTTCTCCCTCTTCCAGATTTTTTCCCTCACTTCCGCCTTCAGATGAACCCCCAGGGGACCCTCAAAACACACATACACCTCCCCCCCGGGCAGAGTCAGCCAGCCACACATCGGTCCCTGGCACAGCAACACTCCCAGAGGCCGGCACCCCTGCCGGCGCACCTGCCCCCGTATCCTTAACCCCCCCAGCATTCGCAGCAACAGAGGCCCCCGCCGGTGCCCCCGCACCAGAGCTAACCCCCACTGATCCCCCACTATGCCCAGGCGCCGGCACCACCGCCGGAGCCCCCCCAACCTCACTAACCCCAGCAGGCCCTGCCTCCAACCCACCAGACGCACCCCACACAGCAGCAGGAGAATCCGCCACCCCCACACTACTACTACGCAATAGCACCTGCATCCCAGCCAGAAAAACTTGCAGACCTGCCAACCTCCCCCCCAAACTCCCCCACCCCAAAAGGAGAGGAGAAGGTGGTACACTCACCAGACCCACTGGCCGCCACCAACCCAGCAGCCGTCACTCCCGTACCCGTCGTATCACTGACGACACAAGGGTCGGGGCTAACCGCGCAACCCCCATACTGTGAGTCCTCCACGTGCACCACAGCCGTCACAATCCTCTACTGGCCCCCAGAGCCCTGGGAAGCCGCCTCATCACTCCCACCAGGTGCCTGTGCCCCTACCAGGCCTGCAGACTGTCTCTCCCCATCGGCCGACGGGGGAGCGTGAACTCCGGCGGCACGTGAGTATCCCCGCTGCAAGGCCCGCCCTCCTCCAGAGGCCACAAATCCAGGGTGGGCCGCCGATTCAAGCTCCTTGCGCCGAGAGGGGGCCGCGGCTCCCTCGCGCCGACCCCCTGCACCCCAGCCCCAGGGCAACCACGAGCGGACCCCCCGGACCCCATCCTGCCCGAACCGCCAGAGCGGTGAGCAGAGGAAGCCGCAGGTAGCGCACATGGACTCACCCGCCGCTGCCTGGAGCTGGGAGCCGCATCAGGACTCAGATGTACTGGAGGCCGGAACCGCCGCCCACTGCTCCAGCCACTGTGCGCTCCCGACAGCCCCGCCACTCCGGCTAACGCAGGCACCTGGGACTCCAGCCAGCCCGGACTATGGAGCAACGCCTCGTCCCGCAGCCGCTGCAGCAGAAAATCCAGATCAGCCATGACGAAGGTAAGGGAGCTACATGCCTGGCTACGTGCCACTGACCCTTTCCCGCTAACCCCCTCCTCCTTATATCATCTCCTGACTCCTCCCCTTGTCCCTTCCTTGACCCCATGTCCAGCCCTAGTCTCCCCCTGTCATGAGCCCCTCCGCTCCGATTTTTTACACTACAGGGCTTTCTTTACCTGTGCCAGGGTCAGCTGCTCCTTTGGACACCAAGTAAGGGTGGCTTCATTTTACTTTTTTAGCACATTGTGTGTACTGTACAGGACCCTGAAGAAGCCTCCGTCCTCTACATAGACCAGTGTTTCCCAATGAGGGTGCCTCCAGCTGTTGCAAAACTACAACTCCCAGCATCCCCGGACAGCCAAAGGCTGTAGTTTCTCAACAGCTGGAGGCACCCTGGTTGGGAAACACTGAAATAGACAGTGATTTACAGCTCCCAACAGATCTTTCTTACTGTTATATGTAAGGATTTGCTTTATCTGTGTTACTTATCTACTTATTTTTCTGTAATCCTCACTTTTTCCTATTTTTGGATGACATTTTGGGGCTTCAGAATCAATTACCAGTTTTCCATAGAGTTATGGTCTCAACATACAATGGTTTCAACATACAATGGTCGTCCTGGAACCAATTAATATTGTAACTTGAGGTACCACTGTATATTAATTAATGTAGATATCAAAAGCAGGGGGGCCAGCGGCACATAAGGTAATAAGAGAATCATTTATAAAAGAAAGAAGATAATGTCCCACAACAACACACATGAGGCAGCATAATGCACAGGGCAACACAGATAGCATAAAAATAGATAAATAAATATATGAATGAATATGCTACATTTATCGATATAGACATAGAATGGGGGGGGGGGCTATTATATATAATGTTGAAATAGCACAATATAACAATATATGAGTGTATAATAAACAAAAGTGGATAAATATATATATGCTTGAGAAAGCCAGCGTGAGGCTGGTGAAACGTTGTCCTCTGCACGTTATGGAATACACCTACACTCCTGATTGCAACTTGTGGTGTGCTGCATCCTATTTTTTGTATTTGGACTAAGGAACCGGTGGACCCAGGCTCCAACTATGCGAGCACCCCGAATCTATCTATATTTTCTATTGCTTGATGTGCTGCTTCTATTTGGATTTTATATATATATATATATATATATATATATATATATAGGGAAAATTGAGTGCATAGAGAAATATAAAATAGATTAAAAAAAGATGAAAAATGTATTGATATTATTATTGACTGTACTAGATGATACCCTATGAGGGGACCAAAGTGAATAAATACATATACACGTGAAAAATACATGGAAATATAATAAATAATAAAAAACCAAAATTCATGAAATATCAAAAATAAATGAAGTCAAACATGAAAAACATAAGTGAAACAAATGAATATATAAGCACATCTATATTATCAAAGTGCAAGTGCTGAGGTGCAAAAATTGTACAACATATAAAAAGTTTTTGTATCTGTTAGTGTCATTAATCTTTCAGCGCTCCATTAGTACATGCTGCAGAGGCTGTCTGCAATATAGAAGCGCTGATCGGACAGGAAAGAGGTAGGTAGAGACCCTCGACCCGTCCTCTCAGCGATTCAGGACCCCGCACTTGTTTGAGACAACCAACTTTAATTGAGACATCTTAAGGGTTAATGTCGGAACTTAGACATGAGCAGAACCAAAAATTTCATTTTTTTTAGTTTTGTTCGTTTTCTAAAAATTTTCGGTTCTGTGAATATTCGGAATGCTGTGCATTTGTCATATTCGGTTTTCGGATGCATCCGCAAATTTTTTTTTCGTTTTCGGATGCATTCGTTAATAACAACGAATGCATTCGTTAATTCGGATCTTTCGTTGTATCTGTAAAATTCGTTAAATTTAGCATTCGTTACTAAACGAAATGCACATTAGTTTCACTTGCTGATCCTCTTTTGTAATAAGTAGCAGGTGTTACCTTAGGATTCTTGTTGTTTTCACCTTTTTTTGCAGTTTTCTCTGTGTAGGAAGGCAAGTTTTCCTCAGGTAAACCCAATGAAAAAAATCCAATTCATTCCTTACATTCGGTTTACTGGTAACGAATGCATTCGTTATTCGTTAACATGCATTATTCGTTATGTGTTACTTAACGAATGCATTCGTTAACTGTATATTCGTATACGTGTTCTTTTTCGGAAATATTCGATTTTTTTTCCGTGCATTCGGATTGTAGCGAACACCCGAAATAGGGAAAATTCGTTAAGTTTAATATTCGTTCCGAAACGAATTGCACATGTCTATTGGAACTCACCTGATGGATATTGCACAGCATTAGCCAGTATAAAGCGAGCTCCACTCCTGAGTTTGCTTTATAGACCCGTTGCACGGCTGCACCACATATATACAGCAGCGGCCAGTTGGGGAGGGGTTAGGACACCTCCTTCCAGCGCTAGGCACTGCTGGGAGGAGAAACAGGGAGACGCTCGCTGGAGGGGTTAGGCCGCACCGCAGGGGAGGTGAGCCTGTGGTGGCCGGTGTGTTTCACCTGTTTGTCGGCTCCCGTGCTGTGCAGCCCCTCCAGCATGTGGCTCATTGTTTCTCCTCCCAGCACCATCTAGGTTATTGCAAAATTTTGCAAAGGGTGAAATCGCTAAATCACAAACCGCAAAATTCCTGATGTGATTGTGACATATTGTGCAGCCCCAATAAAAATGAAGATACACATATTCCTATACATCTAAGGAGTTTAGGACTACAAAGAAGAACAGAAGGTTTGCATCATTTTCTTATTTATTTATCCATTTTTTAAATAAGACATTTCCTATAAGAACATAACAATCTGTTCTATTCCTCCATTTTGCTGTTATGGAGGGAGGTTGGTACCGTTCTTATGATGTTCTGCATGGTCCTCTATACCCCAAAGGCATCGATCCTAACCCTTAGGGAGATGCTGCAGGTGTTCCTGGACATGGTGAACAATAGGTGTTCCATGGTGGAATAGAAAGTCACATTCGTCAGCAGGATGAGGAGCAGAATTGACCACTCGATGATTTTGACAAAGGCTTCAATCATCTCTTCCCATTCTCTGGCAAACAGTTGGATGTATACAACGACCCCAGTTCCTATAATAAGAAACACACAGGCAAGGGCCATAGAAGAGAAGATGGCTCTTACATGGCAGATGACTCTGGATGCTCCCGGCACTTTGTACAGAAGGATGGATTGCCACATGTTGTATATTCCAGCACAGATGAATGTAGCGATGGCGGCGATGCGATGGATCATCGGGTAGTCTGTTGTAGAAAATAATGACATGATGACAGTCATGACACAGGATGACCAAGCGATGACTAGTAGGGTCTTCTGGATCAATGGCTGACGGGGTCCAAAGGCTTCGCGATGGAACAAGATGAATCTATAATTCAGCCATGCCAGACCCACAGAGGCAATGGCCATCCCTATAAATCCTATACAGAATGGGATCTGTTCAGGAAAGAAAACCCCCATATCACTGATATAGATCAGGGGGGAAGTAGTATGGCCTTGGATGATGGTGATGGTGTAGCTGGTGGAGATCCAGACCATACACCAGAGGGCCATGAAGAGGGGGATGAACCCCAATCCTTTAATCTCCATAGCAGATGAAGTAAAAGGCACAAAAGGCAAATACTGCAAAAGTCTAGCAAATCGCTGTGTAACAATCTACAGAATGAAGGTCTGGGCGCTGTCAGAGCAATGTAATGCCTCCAGAGTTCTATGATGACATCACATGATGTCACATCCGCTCTTTGGTTCTTGGAGTTGCCATGGTTACGTATCTGCTATGAACAGAACCTGATGTGACTCCATTTTGATCATCTTTGATGATTTGATAATAATAAAATGTATTTATTTAATTTTATAACAATCATTAGAACAATACAACAATATTTAAGATGTAATTATTTCCCTTATTATCTTGTTTACCTAAAAGGGGGTGGATTATAAACAAATGCCACCACACGTTCTGTCTATTTTATCATACAAAATAATAAATCTGCCCTCCCTATCTATTACTACTTCCCTCTCTTCACATTTTCGGTGAAAGAGAACTGAAACCCCTCTAGAAAATGTGGAATAACATGAGTGATATTGATGACCCCCCCCCCAATTTATATCCAATACCCTCAACTATTCCTGGCATAAAAGCCTTTAAAGCGAACCTGTCAGATCCAACTAAATTATTAGTATTTTTTAAATATATTACTCAGTACCTAATCCTGACATGTACATCTCATTTTTATGTGTCTAGCACCTATTTTATTTTTAATTTTTTCTATTATACTTTTCTTGTTGCTCACTTGCTTGAATTCCTCTCCAAGGGAGGGGGCGTAGCCTCACTATGCAGGCCTCAGCCCCCTCCCTTAGTATGTCAGGACATGCTGGGAGTTGTAGTTTGGGAGTTGTAGCCATTATGGTGTTGTTCGGACTGTGATGGCTGCTGTTGGGGGGGGGGGGGTTCTATAGGACCCCTCCAAATTGCTCCCTTATAATCCCAGGGAGGAGCTAGTTCTGTCTGTTGAGTTCTTGCTGAGGAGCAGTACAGTCAAGACCTAAGAGTGTCTGGTGTCCTAAAGGAGACCTAGGCCTAACCACCAGGGGCGGACTGACAACACTCAGGGCCCCTGGACAAGATAAAGCAAGGGCCCCCAGTCCGCCCCTGGCCACACCTCTGCCCTGCCCCTATTCTACCCAAATCCCTCCTCATGCACCACTTCTACATACAAAATAAAATGAAATATATATAACATAGGTTAGATAATTTTCCATGACCAATAATACCTGTATATAAGGAGTAAGTATATACCACCACACAATAACTGGATAATTACAAAATACTGTACTGAATGTAACTACTATATACACAGTAGTATTCCATTATACAGTTCCCATATAGCGGTAGATACCAGCTGTACACAGGATCTGTATATCATATAAGTGATTATATACAGGGCCATATAGAGATAGACACCAGCTGTACACAGGATCTGTATATCATATAAATAATTATATACAGGGCCATATAGAGATAGACACCAGCTGTACACAGGATCTGTATATCATATAAGTGATTATATACAGGGCCATATAGAGATAGACACCAGCTGTACGCAGGATGTGTATACCAAATAAATGATTACAGTTACATTTGAGGACTCACAATCAACATTTTTCCTGATCAGTGTCGTCCTTTTTCGTTTTCTTCTCTGTCCGTATCAGTCTGCCATATCGACTTCTTCACGTCAGTCATTTTGCCCAAAAATCTACGGTGAAACGGGAAAAAAAAATCATTTGTGCGACAAAATTGAAAAAAAAAATGCAGTTTTGTAACTTTTGGGGGCTTCCTTTTGTACATAGTACATTTTTTGGTAAAAATGACACTTTATCTTTATTCTGTAGGTCCATACGATTAAAATGATACCCTACTTATATAGGTTTGATTTTGTCGCACTTCTGGAAAAAATCATAACTACATGCAGGAAAATTAATATGTTTAAAATTTTTATCTTCTGACCCCTATAACTTTTTTCATTTTTCCGTGTATGGGGCGGTATGAGGTCTAATTTTTTGCGCCGTGATCTGAAGTTTTTGACGGTACCCTTTTTGCATTGATAGGACTTATTGATTGCTTTTTATTCATTTGTAAATTATATAAAAAGTGACCAAAAATGTACTATTTTGGGCTTTGGAATTTTTTTGCGCGCACGCCATTGACCGAGCGGTTTAATTAATTATATATTTTTATAATTCGGACATTTCCGCACGTGGTGATACCATATATGTTTATTTTTATTTTTATTTACACTGTGTTTTTTTTTATGGGAAAAGGGGGGGGGGATTCAAACTTTTAATAGGGGAGGGGTTAAATGATATTCATTCACTTTTTTTTCCACTTTTTTTTTGCAGTGTTATAGCTCCTATAGGGACCTATAACACTGCACACACTGATCTTTGTTATCCCATAGGGACCTATAACACTGCACACACTGATCTTTGTTATCCCATAGGGACCTATAACACTGCACACACTGATCTTTATCATTGATCACTGGTTTCTCATAGGAAACCAGTGATCGATGATTCTGCCGCATGACTGCTCATGCCTGGATCTCAGGCACTGAGCAGTCATTCGGCGATCGGACAGCGAGGAGGCAGGTAGGGGCCCTCCTGCTGTCCTGTAAGCTGTTCGGGATGCCGCGATTTCGCCGCGGCTATCCCGAACATCCCACTGAGTTAACCGGCATGGTTTTACTTTTGCTTTTAGGCGCGCGGCTCAGCTCTGAGCGCGCGGCTAAAGGGTTAATAGCGCGGTGCCATGATCGGCGCTGCGCGCTATTAGCGGCGGGTCCCGGCTTCACTATGACGACGGGCCCGCCCTGATATGATGCGGGGTTACCGTGTAACCCCGCGTTATATCACTGGAGCAGGACCAAGGACGTACCGGTACGTCCTTGGTCCTTAAGGGGTTAAAGAACAGCTGTGTCTCTTAAAGGGACCTATGCTCTCAAGCTTCATTTAAAGGGTCCACACCAAAAGTGAAGATGTCAGATCCTATAGCACCAATACCACTTCCAGGACCTGCTCCACCTCCAGCACCTGCACTACCTGCTCAATAAGATGGTGGTGCACCCGTGGTTTCATCAGCAGGACCACCACAGCAAGCAAGGCAAGATCAACCTGGTTCATCTCCAGCTTCTCTTAGGAGCTCCGGTTGCCGCACCTGTTTTCCTGGGGAACCCAGTGCTCCCCAACTGCAGCGGTGATCCCTTTACCCTAAGGGATTTCAAGGAAAAGATCTACAGTCTCTTCGGTTTCTATGCTTTTCCCACTAACCAACAGGTGCAGTTGCTTACAGGACAGCTGCAGGGACCTGCATTAGAAGAGGTCCGTACCTGGCCAGCTGCCGACAAGGCTACAGTGGAGAAAATCTTTGAGGGGCTCTACCAAGTGTTCGAGTCTCACTCCCCCCTGAGGTATGCCTAAGGTTATATGAACGATGTCAGAAGCCAAGTGAGACCCTTCGGGCATATGCTGTGGCATTACAGAATGCTTTAGTAGCGATGCAAAAATTAGACGGTATTAGATGGTAATATGCCGGATCAGGGTAACAGAGTACTAATTGCCTGGCTCATAGATGGGGTGCAGAATAAGTGGGACAAGGCCCAGCTTAGGATCAGTGGCGTAGGGACCGGGGTGCGGGGGGTGCGCCCTGCACCGGGTGACACCAGCCTGATGGGGTGACACCATGTCCGTAGCTCACCTAGCTCATCTGTCTGGCGCCGGCACTGCTTACACCCCCTCTTCCTTATATGTCCGGCGTTTCTCACTCACTGCCACCCTAGTCCGGTTCACTAGCACCCCCCCCTCCCCCCCGTTCCTCATCTGTCGGGCGGCGCTTCTCCACTAACCCCCGGTCCTCAGCTTTCACCCATCATGTGCTTGTAGTGCCCTGTGATGGTACGTCAGCGGGAGGTGGGCGGAGTTTTCTGGACGCCGACGTGCATGGAAAGCAAGTCAGCAAGCAACAGGCCCTGATAAGCTGCTCCTTAGGGGCTCGGGCTCTAGGTTTTTTGGGGGGCTCTAGGTACTGGGGGGGGGGGGGCTCTTGGTGCTTAGGGGCTTGTGCTGAGCTAAACCCCCACTCTGCAGGGGGGAGTGATGATGTAGTGGAGTGAGGTGGGTTGGTGAAAGGGGGGGGAGTGATGGAGTGGAGTGTAGGGGTGATGGAGTGGGGGACGGGGGTGATGCATGGGGGACGGGGTTAATGGAGTGGGGTGGGGGGGTGATGGAGTGGGGTGTGATGGAGTGGAATGGGGGTGTGATGGAGTGAGGTGGGATGGGGTGATGGAGTGGGTGTTTTTATTTTTTTAATGTATGAAACATATGATGTTCGGGGTGCAGCTGCGGGTGTATGCTGTAGCATAGCAGCTGGGGTGCAGGCCGTACCAGGTGACACCAGGCTGATGGGGTGAGACCATGACGCCCCCCACTCAGCTCCTCAGATAGCTCCATTCGCCAGACACCAACATCCACCAAACACTCCCGCCCCCGGACCTCTCACATAGCTGGGTCTGCCATAACCGCCCTACCCTCCCCATCCCCCCCGTCCACGTCCTCGTGTAGCCGCGTCCGCTTTGCTACCAATCCCCCATGGCACCCTCATCATCCACCAGCAACACCCCCCTCCCCAGGAGTAGCACCCCCATCAGCAGATCCTCCTGGTGGATGATGGGGGTGCTACTGCCAGGAGGACCCCCATCAACCACCCCATGATGCATCAGCTAACGGATAATGAGGGGTGCTACTGTGGGGGGGTGGGTTGTTGCTGGTGGATGATGGTGATGCTGCTGCCAGGAGGATGGTGCTGCTGATGGATGATGGGCGGGCTACTACCAGGGTGGCAGTAACACCCTCATCATCCATCGGCAGCACTCCCTTCCTGGCAGTAGCACCCCCATCATCCACCAGTAACACCCCACCCCTATCACAGTAGCACCCTCATCATCCATCGGCAGCAATATCTTCCTGGCAGGAGCACCCCCATCATCCAGCATAATATACCAGGGCACAGTGGCAAAATTAATTCTGGGGGCACAGTGGTATAATTAATTCTGGGGGCACAGTGGTATAATTAATTCTGGGGGCACAGTGGTATAATTAATTCTGGGGGCACAGTGGTATAATTAATTCTGGGGCACAGTGGCATCATTAATTCTGGGGGCACAACGGCATCATCTGGGGGGACAGCGGCATCATTTATTCTGGGGGCACAGCGGCATCATTAATTCTGAGGGCACAACGGCATCATTTATTCTGGGGACACATGACGTCAATAATTCTGGGGAACAGTGGTATAATTAATTCTGGGGGCACAGCGGCATAATTTATTCTGGGGGCACATGATGTCAATAATTCTGGGGAACAGTGGTATAATTAATTCTGGGGGCACAGCGGCATAATTTATTCTGGGGGCACATGATGTCAATAATTCTGGGGAACAGTGGTATAATTAATTCTGGGGGCACAGCGGCATAATTTATTCTGGGGGCACATGACAATAATTCTGGGGAACAGCGGCATCATTAATTCTGGGGGCACAACGGCATCATATGGGGGGACAGCGGCATCATTTATTCTGGGGGGACAGCGGCATCATTTATTCTGGGGGGACAGTGGCATCATTTATTCTGGGGGGACAGCGGCATCATTTATTCTGGGGGCACAGTGGCATCATTAATTCTGAGGGCACAGCGGCATAATTTATTCGGGGGCACATTGGCATCATCAATTCTGGGGCACAGTGGCACCATTAATTCTGGCGCACAGTTGCATCATAAAATCTGCACCGAAAAACAAGGTAATATACAAAGGGCGCAGTGTGTGGTAGTATATTCAAATGGCGCAGTATTATATTTAGAGGGCGCAGTGTGTGGAAGTATTATAATCGCAGGGCCCAGTGTGTGGCAGTACTATATACAGGAGAGCACAGTGTGTGGCAGTACTATATTCAGGAGAGCACAGTGTGTGGCAGTATTATATTCAGAGAGCGCAGTGTGTGGCAGTGTTATATTCAGAGAGCGCAGTGTGTGGCAGTATTATGTTCAGGGAGCACAGTGTGTGGCAGTGTTATATTCAGAGGGCACAGTGTGTGGCAGTGTTATATTCAGAGAGCGCAGTGTGTGGCAGTATTATGTTCAGGGAGCACAGTGTGTGGCAGTGTTATATTCAGAGAGCGCAGTGTGTGGCAGTATTATATTCAGAATGTGCAGTGTGTGGCAGTATTATATTCAGAGAGTGCAGTGTGTGGTAGTATTATGTTCAGAGGGTACAGTGTGTGGCAGTGTTACATTCGGAGAGCGCAGTATGTTGTAGTATTATGTTCAGAGGGTATAGTGTGTGGCAGTATTATATTCAGAGAGTGCAGTGTGTGGTAGTATTAGGTTCAGAGGGTACAGTGTGTGGTAGTATTATGTTCAGAGGGTATAGTGTGTGGCAGTGTTATATTCGGAGAGCGCAGTGTGTGGCAGTATTATATTCAGAGAGTGCAGTGTGTGGCAGTATTATATTCAGAGAGTGCAGTGTGTGGCAGTATTATATTTAGAGGATGCACTGCGTGTTAGTATTATATTCATGGGCATACTGTCTGGTATGGTTATAATAATTATTGTTTTCATATAGAGGATCAGAATGCGCTGACATAGTGAGGAGCCGTCTGGGCGTCAACTTCTGCAGACAGAAGATTTAGCTGGACCTGGTGGTATGTACCAGCTGAATTATATAAAGAAAGACTATAGAGAAGACGTCACCTGTATTCACAGCTATGCAGTTATGATGTGTGAAACTACAACTCCCAGCAGAACCTTATTACTGCTTAGGTCATACTGGGAGCTGTAGTTTTAAATGGTAAAAACTTCTCTAGCATTTCACTATTCTTGGCAATTGATATATTTAATTATTATACTGGAAATAAGTTTCTGAAACGTGCTACTCCACTGGCGTCCATCACAACAGGCTAAAAAAATTACTAATGTGTGGGGGGTCATCTGGGGGTGACACCATTTTCTACCGCACCGGGTGACACCAACCCTAGCAACGCCACTGCTTAGGATGCTAGCGGTGCAATATGCGGGTATGGCTTTCCCAGCCTTTAAGAGGTTAGCTATCAAGGTTATTGAGTCAGGGTCCAAGGCGGAAGAAGCTATTGCCCCTGCTGCAGATTCTCCGGGGGCCTTGGTCAAACCAATGACCTCCTCACAGCCTGTTATTGCTTCTACCTCCCCTAGTCCATGGACTACTGATTTGCAAAACGTAAGGCAGGACATTGAACAATTGACTAAAGCTTTTAAAGAGATGGTGGGCAGATCTAACTCACCTAGGCCCGAGACACTTCCACCTAAAAAGCCTGCCCCTCGTCCTGCCAATTCACCTAATACCCCCCCTGTAAGACCACTCGGGACTTAGCGCCCCGTTTGCAGCTTCTGTAATAAGATTGGACACTGGAAGAACCAGTGTTAGACTTTAAACGGGCATCCCATGGGGTCGAGGACCGCACCCCAGTAGTAACTAATGAAGGTCCAGGATCAACCGCCACCAAAATGGGACTATCTATGTATGTTGCCCCTATGTGCAGATTGAGGTAGAAGGGGTTCAGTTACAAGCCTTGAGAGACACCGGGTCCCAAGTGTCCACTATTCCCCAAGGGGTATTTTACAGATATTGGGGGCCTGAAATGTTATGTGAACCTGATGATGTGGATTTTAGGGTGATTGCAGGAAATGGGAAACCAGTACCCAGGCATGGCTACTGGGAGCCCAAGGTACAAGTGGGGGAACATGTTCTTACGGGGCAAGGTGTTATTGTTACCAGTGTTAGTGATGAGAATGCAGCTGAATTTATCTTAGGTATGAACATCATGAGACACTGCTTTGAGGACATTGTTAGTTCATTGCATGCATCTCTCCCTCACATGTCACCCTCAGGCCGGCGAGCCACGCAACACCACCTCAGGACACTCCAAGCTGAACAAAAGTTTGTTAATCGTCAAGGAGAGATCTGTCGGGCGAGAATCCAAGACATGCGGGCTGTTATTCTGCAACCAAGGATAGAGACTATTCTTTGGTGTCGAGACCGACCCGGGGTGAAGAATCAAGATTATCAAGCGCTCTTGGAGCCTATTCAACTGGAAGGCTACCCTCTGGTACGTGCAGCCAGGAGCCTCGGGACTGTAAAAAATGGAAGAGTCCCGGTTCGAGTAGTTAATGTATCCGAGGTTGCTACCAGGTTGCCTAAGTATACCCCCATAACCCAGCTGCACCATCTGGACTCTAGAGATGTGATGTCAAAGCATAGGGGACGAAGATACCCCCAAGGATCATGTTGGAGGAGTAATTCAAGTGGCCAAGCAATACCAGGAGGCCTTCAGTAAACACCCCACTGATTTTGGCCGGACCACAATGATCCAGCAGCGTATTCTAACCGGTGATAGCCCTAATATCAAAGAGAGGCATCGTCCAGTGGCGCCTGGGATGTACCAGACAGTGAAGAAAATGCTGCTGGAAATGAAGGAGGCTGAAATCATCCGGGAGAGCTAAAGCCCCTGGGATGCTCCCTTGGTTCTGGTAAAGAAGAGAGATGGAACCATCCGCTTCTGTGTAGACTATAGGAAGTTAAATGATGTCATTCACAAAGACGCCTACCCTCTCCCCAGGATAGAGGAATCTCTGACAGCCTTGGGTAGCTGCCTACTTCTCTACACTGGACCTGACCAGTGGATACTGGCAGGTACCGATGGCTGAAGAAGATAGAGAAAAGACGGCGTTTGTGAACCCGATGGGGCTCTTTGAGTTCAAAAGCATGCCCTTTGGGCATTGCAACGCACCTGCCACCTTCCAACGCCTGATGGAGCGGTGCTTTGGGCACCTCAACTTCCAGAGTGTCCTCCTGTACCGAGACGATGTCATTGTCTACTCTCGGACATATCAGCAGCATCTGGACCATCTTAAGGAAGTCTTCCAAGTCCATAAACAACTAAAGGTCTAAAGGTCAAGTCATCCAAGTGCCATCTATTGAAACCCCGAGTTCACTATCTTGGGCATGTTGTGAGTGCTGAAGGTGTTCAACCAGATCCTGACAAAGTGGGTGCTGTGAAAGATTGGCCTACGCCCAGAACGGTGCGAGACATCCAAAGCTTACTTGGGTTTGCTGGTTAGCACAGGCATTTCATCCCTCACTTCGCTCAATTTGCTTGACCCCTTGCTGCTTTATTTAGGGGCACTGCGAAGGAGAATTACAATGGCAGACTCCTGATACAGTGGACTGAAGACCAAGAGACAGTGTTTTGGGCCTTGAAGTGCCTCCTTATTGAGCCCCCTATCTTGGCGTATCCTGACTATGGTCAGCCATTCCGGCTGTACACCGATGCCAGTTTTGAAGGCCTAGGGGCTGTCCTATCACAAGTGCAGGACGATAAGGAAAGAGTGATAGCTTATGCCAGTAGGCATCTGCGAGGGGCAGAAAGGAATGACAATAACTACAGTTCGTTCAAGCTAGAACTCCTGGCCTTGGTCTAAGCCATCACTGAAAAGTTCAAGGACTACCTGGCTGCTACTCCCATTACAGTCTACACTGACAACAACCCATTTGCACATCTAAACACTGCCAAGCTGGGAGCCATTGAGCAACGTTGGGCCTCCAGGCTGGCCAATTATGACTTCAACATCAAGTACCGAAGTGAGAAGACCAACGTCTATGCAGATGTACTCCCCCGTATGGCTCCTGGTGAAGAACCACCCGTGGAGGATGTGTGAGGACCTAGAGATGCCAGCCTTTTACCAAAGTTTCGTGAGCCAGAATACTTTGACTACACGAGAGGGTGACGAGCCTGGGTCCTCCAAAGTCCCCGAGGATTTGTATACCTGGAAGACCTAACAGGACAAGAGTCGAGTTATGGGAGATCTCTCAGACTTCTTTCTCCAAAAGAAGGTGCCGACTCAGCTCCGCAAGGCACAGGGAGACTTCGAGTTGAAGCGGTTGTGGCGACAGAGAAATCGCCTGTTCCTCCACAAAGGACTGCTACACAGAAACTCCCTCGATCCGGTACCAAATTCTAGTTTTGCGACGGGATGAAGCCATGGTTCTCAATGTAAACCACGACCAGTCGGGGCACTTTGGAGTCCACAAGACCGAGGCCAGAATCCGGAGAAGATTCTATTGGGTAGGGATGCGTGGAGATATTGAAAAGTGGTGTGCCAAATGCACCGTCTGCAGTGTCACCAAGAACCTTCGCAAAGACGCAAGAGCACCTCTACATCCCATTCACACTGAAAGGCCTAACCAACTGGTCGCTCTGGACCATATGAAGCTGTCTCCCACTCGATCTGGTTACAGTTATGGGTTAATAGTTATGGGTTCACTTTAGGGTTAATAGCGCACGGCACCACGATCACTGCCGCGCACTATTAGCCAGAAAACCGCCAGAGTGGGGCAGGTTAGCCATATATGAAGACTTGTGCCCCGCGCTGGGGAACACCTCCAGCACCTGTCCGAGACCCCTGGTTACATAGTAGCCAGTAGGGCTGGAACTCTATACCATCTTGTTAATATTTTATAATTAACTTCTTGGGCTCTACATGAGATTGAGGTTGTGTTGCATCTGGTGAGGGCTGTTTGCCAATCGGCCTCTGAAATCTGGTGGTCCACATCCCGACCATAAACGGAAGGGGTTTACTCGTCTGAGTTTCCAAGGCCAATGGATATAGCACGCTGGTGGCGTGTGGTATCGAAGAAGAGGAAGAGCAGAGCTTTTCAAATTTATTTAAAGAACAGTGGAGGCGTAGCTTCAGTTTTGTAGACACATAAAAGTGTCATTGTTGAGCGTATTGAAATAATTGGGCGGGGAAGGGGTTGACGTCCCCCAGAAGGTCACAGAGGGGTCTCAATGTAGTTTCGGTAAGGAGGGACTGAAGTGTGATGTAATCCCATTAGTATAATGTGAGGAAGGAGTTGCAAGAGCAAGCAGAGGGGAACGCTGGGTTATCGAAAAGGGGCATTAGAGGCCCGTCTTGGGTAAAGAAAGACCGGCACACCATATATAGCTGTTGTGATCTACTAATTGAAGAGAGAACCGGGGAAAGGGTAGTAATATCCAGTGAGTGGGCGGTGTTGTGGGGGCCCCATAGGATTGTTATCAGGTTGCATCCCAGCGCCGTAGATTCATGTTGAATCCATTGTTTATCTGAGGTGCAATGAAAGCAATCAAGGATTTGAGTGAGCATCATCGCTAGGTAGTATGAGAAGTGGTCTGCGAGGGCCAGACCCCATCCCGTTTTTGTCTGATCAAAGCATGTCTCGCTAATCTGGGGTGTTTATGTGCCCATACAAAATAGGACTGTGTCGCTGTGAGTTCCTTGAAAAAATGGCAGGGGGGGGGGGGGGACTACTGGCAGGCATGAAAAGAGGTAGAGTAATTGGGGCAGGACATTCATTTTGAGAATATTAATTCTATGGATCCAAGAGAAATCCTTTTTCTCCTATTTGGATAGGTCCCATTTTAAAGTGTGTAGCAATGGGGGTGGGGGGGTGGGGGGGGTAGTTAAGTCTAAAGGCATCCAAAATATGTGATGGTACCTGTACTCCCAAATATTTAATGGAGGAGGATTGCCATTTAAATGGGTAAGTTGATTTGAGGAGGCTTAAAATTGTAGGTGGAAGGGTGATATTGAGCGCCTCACATTTTGACATATTTAGCTTATAGTTGCTGAGAAGGGAAAAACGTTTAATGGTGGATAATAGGGACGGGAGGGAGGTAACAGGGGAGGAGAGATATGGTAAGAGGTCATCCGCATAAGAGGCGCATTTGCAATGGCGGGAAAGCATGACGTCACCTATTCCTATTTGGGCCGGAGAGGCCATCATGAAGTTTCAGTCCACCCGGTCGAAGGCTTTCTCTGCATCCAATGACAAGAGAAATAAAGGTATTTCAGTCTTGTGAGCTTGATGAATTACGGAGAAAGTGCGGAGGGTATTATCTCTAGCTTCACGGCCTCTGACAAAGCTTACCTGATCCAGGTGGACTAGGAAATCCATGTGCGGCGCTAGCCGGTTGGCTAATAACTTTGCAAACAGTTTGGAGTTGGTGTTGAGTAAAGATATGGGCCTGTAACTGGGGCAAAGTAATGGGTCTTTACCTTCCTTAGGAAGGACTGTTATAAACGCTTTCAGTAAGGAAGGGGGGGGGAGGGGCAGTGGAGGCTGATATATTATTGAAGGCTTCAAGCAGAGGGGGAGCTAACTCCAAGCGGAAAGATTTATAGAATTTAGAGGAGTAGCCATCAGGGTCCAGACTCTTGCCTGCGGGCATAGACATGATGGCTTCAAATAGTTCCTCCTGTGAGAAAGGTTCCTCCAATGCCTGAGTGGCCTCTAGGGACAATTGAGGGAGGGCCGTATCTGAAATGTACTGGGATAGAGATGGGATTGCAGTCGGACTGTTCGAGGGGGCGGCCGGTTTAGGGAGATGGTACAGTGACGTGTAGTATTGCCTGAAGGAACTTAGTATTTCGGGGGTAAGGAATGAAGGAACCCCCGAATGGGATTTATGGAGGGAATAAAAAGTGAGGATTTCCTGGATTTAAGTGCTCTGGCCAGGAGCTTTCCGTATTTGTTGCCCCACTCACAAAAGAGCCTGCCCGTTAATTGTTTGTAGTAGCTATGTTTAGTATTCATAAGCGTCAGGAGGTCAGTGCGTACTTTAATAAGTTCCCTGTAAACCATGTCCTGCTGTGTACGCTTATGTATGGACTCGAGGGACTGAAGTTTCGATTGGAGGGCGAGAAATTTCGCCGGCGCTTCCCTCTTCAGCCGGGCCCCGTGTTTGACCAGAACCCTACGAAGTACACATTTTAAGGCTTCCCATTTAACCCCTTAAGGACCAGGCCATTTTACACCTTAGGACCAGAGCGTTTTTTGAACATCTGACCACTGTCACTTTAAACATTAACAACTCTGGAATGCTTTTAGTTATCATTCTGATTCCGAGATTGTTTTTTCATGACATATTCTACTTTAACATGGTGGCAAATTTTTGTGGTAACTTGCACCCTTTCTTGGAGAAAAATCCCAAAATGTAATGAAAAAATTTAAAATGTAGCATTTTTCTAACTTTGAAACTCTCTGCTTGGAAGGAAAATGGATATTCCAAATGCATTTTTTTTGATTCACATATACAATATGTCTACTTTATGTTTGCATCATAAAATTGACAAGTTTTTACTTTTGGAAGATACCAGAGGGCTTCAAAGCAGCAATTTTCCAATTTTTCACAAAATTTTCAAACTCACTATTTTTCAGGGACCAGTTCAGGTTTGAAGTTGATTTGAAGGGTCTTCATATTAGAAAAACCCCATAAAAGACCACATTATAAAAACTGCTACCTCCAAAGTATTCAAAATGACATTCAGTAAGTGTTTTAATCCTTTAGGTTTTTCACAGGAATAGCAGCAAAGTGAAGGAGAAAATTCACAATCTTCATTTTTTACACTCGCATGTTCTTGTAGACCCAATTTTTAAATTTTTACAAGGGGTAAAAGGAGAAAATTTATACTTGCATTTGTAGCCCAATTTGAAGCGAAGGAGCGACAAGGGGATTTTGGAGAGTACGTTTTTCTGAAATGGTTTTTGGGGGGCATGTTGCATTTAGGAAGCCCCTATGGGGCCATAACAGCAACCCTCCCCCCACATGGCATACCATTTTGGAAACTAGACCCCTTGAGGACTTTTGCATATGTAAAAAAAAATTTCTTTTCACTAAAATGTGTGTTTCCCCCCAAATTTCTAATTTTTGCAAGGGTTAATAGCAGAACATACCCCCCAAAATTTGTAACCCCATCTCTTCTGAGTATGGAGGTACGCCATAAGTTGACCTGAAGTCCACTACGGGCAAACTACAATGCTCAGAAGAGAAGGAGTCATATTTGGCTTTTTGAGAGCATATTTTGGTCGGGGGGCATGTCGCATTTAGGATGCCCCTATGGTGCCAGAACAGCAAAAAAAAAAACCACATGGCATGCCATTTTGGAAACTAGACCCCTTGAGGAACGTAACAAGGAATAAAGTGAGCCTTAATACCCCACAGGGGTTTCACGACTTTTGCATATGTTAAAAAAATAAAGAATTTCACAAAAATGCGTGTTTCCCCCCAAATTTCACATTTTTGCAAGAGTAAATAGCAGAAAATACCCCCCAAAATTTGTAACCCCATTTCTTCTGAGTATGGAAATACCCCATGTGTGAATGTCAAGTGCCCTGCGGTCGAACTACAATGCTCAGAAGAGGAGGAGCGCCATTGAGCTTTTGAAGAGTGAATTTGTTTGGAATGGTAGTCAGGGGCCATGTCCGTTTACAAAGCCCCCCGTGGTGCCAGAACAGTGGACCCCCCACATGTGACCCTATTTTGGAAACTACACCCCTCACAGAATTTAATAAGGGGTGCAGTGAGTATTTACACCCCACTAGCTTTTGACAGATCTTTAGACCAGTGGGCTGAGCAAATGAAAAATTAAATTTTTCATTTTCACGGACCACTGTTCCAAAAATCTGTCAAACACCAGTGGGGTGTAAATGCTCACTTTACCCCTTATTACATTACGTGAGGGGTGTAGTTTCCAAAATGGGGTCACATGTTGGGGGGTCCATTGTTCTGGCACTATGGGGGCTTTGTAAACTCACATGGCCCCTGACTACCATTCCAAACAAATTCACTCTTTAAAAGCTCAATGGCGCTCCTCCTCTTCTGAGCATTGTAGTTCGACCGCAGGGCACTTGACGTCCAAACATGGGGTATTTCCATACTCAGAAGAAATGGGGTTACAAATTTTGGGGGGTATTTTCTGCTGGACACATTTTCTCTTCAAAATCTCAATGGCGCTCCCTCTCTTCTGAGCATTGTAGTTTACCCGCCGAGCACTTTACATCCACGTTTGGGGTATTTTCTTACTCAGAAGAAATGGGGTTACACATTTTGGGGGACTTTTTTCCTATTTTCCCTTGTGAAAATGAAAAATTTAGGGTAACACCAGCATTTTAGTGAAAAAAACAAAAATTTTTTTCATTTTCCCATCCAACTTTAACGAAAATTTTTCAAACACCTGAGGGGTGTTAAGGCTCACTATACCCATTGTTACATTCCGTGAGGGTGTAGTTTCCAAAATGCGGTCACATGTTGGTATTTATTTTTTTGCCTTTATGTCAGAACCGCTGTAAAATTAGCCACCCCTGTGCAAATCACCAATTTAGGCTTCAAATGTTCATAGTGCGCTCTCATTCTTGAGCCTTGTTATGCGCCCGCAGATCATTTTGCGCCCACATATGGGGTATTTCCGTACTCAGGAGAAATTGCATTACAAATTTTGGGGGTCTTTTTTTCCTTTTACCTCTTGTGAAAATAAAAAGTAAAGGGCAACACCAGCATGTTAGTGTAAAACATTTTTTTTTTTACACTAACAGGCTGGTGTAGACCCCAACTTTTCCTTTTCATAAGGGGTAAAAGGAGAAAAAGCCCCCCAAAATTTGTAGTGTAATTCCTCCCGAGTACAGAGATGCCCCATATGTAGCCCTAAACTGTTTCCTTGAAATACGACAGGGCTCTGAAGTGAGAGAGCGCCATGCACATTTGAGGACTAAATTAGGGATTGCATAGGGGTGGACATAGGGGTATTCTACGCCAGTGATTCCCAAACAGGGTGCCTCAAGCTGTTGCTAAACTCCCAGCATGCCTGGACAGTCAGTGGCTGTCCAGAAATGCTGGGAGTTGTTGTTTTGCAACAGCTGGAGGCTCCATTTTGGAAACACTGCCGTACAATATGTTTTTAATTTTTATTGGGGGGGACAGTGTAAGGGGGTGTATATGTAATGTTTTACCCTTTATTATGTGTTAGTGTAGTGTAGTGTAGTGTTTTTAGGGTACATTCACACTGGCGGAGGTTTACAGTGAGGTCCCTGCTAGGAGTTTGCGCTGAGGCGAAAAATTTGCCGCAGCTCATACTTGAAGCAGAAAACTTACTGTAAGCCTGCCCGTGTGAATGTACCCTGTACGTTCACATGGGGGGAAAAACCTCCAGCTTTTTCAAAACTACAACTCCCAGCATGTACTGACAGACCATGCAGGCTGGGAGTTGTACTTTTGCAACAGCTGGAGGCACACTGGTTGGAAAACCTTCAGTTAGGTTCTGTTATCTAACTCAATATTTTCCAACCAGTGTGCCTCCAAAACTACAACTGCCAGCATGTACTGATCATCGAAGGGCATGCTGGGAGATGTAGTTATGCAACAGCTGGAGAGATCGCAACTACAACTCCTAGCATGCTGGGATTTGCAGTTTTGCAACATCTGGAGAGCTACAGTATAGAGCCCTCCAGATGCTGCAAAACTACAAATCCCAGCATGCCCAGAAAGCAAACAGTTGTGTGGGCATGCTAGGAGTTGTAGTTTTGCAAGATCTTGAGGGCTATAGTTCAGAGACTACCATATAGTGGTCTAAAAATGTAGCCCTCCAGCTGTTGCAAAACTACAACTCCCAGCATGCCCAAACAGCTGTCTGGGCATGCTGGGAGTTGTAGTTTTGCAACATCTGGAGTGCTACAGTATAGAGACCACTATATAGTGGTCTCGGACTGCAGCTCTCCAGATGTTGCTAGGCAACTGACCGGCTTCCGTCGGATCCAGGGAGCCTGCTGCACTACATCGCCGCCCGCCGATCTCCGACACCGATCGTCGCCCGCAGCCTCCGCAGATCGGTAAGTGGACTCCGGCGTCATTTCACCGTTCTGCCCCGCCTATTGTGAGTGGGCAGGACGGGGAAAACGAAAGTTAACCCCCCCCCGCCCCCTATCTGCTGTGCAGCCCCTCCAGCATGTGGCTCATTGTTTCTCCTCCCAGCACCATCTAGGTTATTGCAAAATTTTGCAAAGGATGAAATCGCTAAATCACAAACCGCAAAATTCCTGATGTGATTGTGGCATATTGTGCAGCCCCAATAAAAATGAAGATACACATATTCCTATACATCTAAGGAGTTCAGGACTACAAAGAAGAACAGAAGGTTTGCATCATTTTCTTATTTATTTATACATTTTTATATAAATAAGACATTTCCTATAAGAACATAACAATCTGTTCTATTCCTCCATCTTGCTGTTATGGAGGGAGGTTGGTACCGTTCTTATGATGTTCTGCATGGTCCTCTATACCCCAAAGGCATCGATCCTAACCCTTAGGGAGATGCTGCAGGTGTTCCTGGACATGGTGAACAATAGGTGTTCCATGGTGGAATAGAAAGTCACATTCGTCAGCAGGATGAGGAGCAGAATTGACCACTCGATGATTTTGACAAAGGCTTCAATCATCTCTTCCCATTCTCCGGCAAACAGTTGGATGTATACAACGACCCCAGTTCCTATAATAAGAAACACACAGGCAAGGGCCATAGAAGAGAAGATGGCTCTTACATGGCAGATGACTCTGGATGCTCCCGGCACTTTGTACAGGAGGATGGATTGCCACATGTTGTATATTCCAGCACAGATGAATGTAGCGATGGCGGCGATGCGATGGATCATCGGGTAGTCTGTTGTAGAAAATAATGACATGATGACAGTCATGACACAGGATGACCAAGCGATGACTAGTAGGGTCTTCTGGATCAATGGCTGACGGGGTCCAAAGGCTTCGCGATGGAACAAGATGAATCTATAATTCAGCCATGCCAGACCCACAGAGGCAATGGCCATCCCTATAAATCCCATACAGAATGGGATCTGTTCAGGAAAGAAAACCCCCATATCACTGATATAGATCAGGGGGGAAGTAGTATGGCCTTGGATGATGGTGATGGTGTAGCTGGTGGAGATCCAGACCATACACCAGAGGGCCATGAAGAGGGGGATGAACCCCAATCCTTTAATCTCCATAGCAGATGAAGTAAAAGGCACAAAAGGCAAATACTGCAAAAGTCTAGCAAATGGCTGTGTAACAATCTACAGAATGAAGGTCTGGGCGCTGTCAGAGCAATGTAATGCCTCCAGAGTTCTATGATGACATCACATGATGTCACATCCGCTCTTTGGTTCTTGGAGTTGCCATGGTTACGTATCTGCTATGAACAGAACCTGATGTGACTCCATTTTGATCATCTTTGATGATTTGATAACAATAAAATGTATTTATTTAATTTTAAAACAATCATTAGAACAATACAACAATATTTAAGATGTAATTGTTTCTTATTTCCCTTATTATCTTGTTTACCTAAAAGGGGGTGGATTATAAACAAATGCCATCACACGTTCTGTCTATTTTATCATACAAAATAATAAATCTGCCCTCCCTATCTATTACTACTTCCCTCTCTTCACATTTTCGGTGAAAGAGAACTGAAACCCCTCTAGAAAATGTGGAATAACATGAGTGATATTGATGACCCCCCCCCCCAATTTATATCCAATACCCTCAACTATTCCTGGCATAAAAGCCTTTAAAGCGAACCTGTCAGATACAACTAAATTATTAGTATTTTTTTAAATGAAGAAATAGATGGTCCAGCGCAGGATAACATGCAATAAAAGACAAAATTTATTGTAGATTCAAGCCATAGGATAGCAGGACACAGAGTTACGCGTTTCAGCCTGAAAGACCATTAAGGCAGGTCTTTACGGCTGAAACGCGTAACCCTGTGTCCTGCTATCCTATGGCTTGAATCTACAATACATTTTGGCTTTTATTGCATGTTATCCTGCGCTGGACCATCTATTTCTTCATTGCTACTTTGGTGTTGGTTCACACGGTGCCGTGCGACAGGCGTCTGGCTGGAAGGGTGAGCTGAGTTATCCTATACTCTTCTATTTTTTAAATATATTACTCAGAACCTAATACTGACACGTACATTTTATGTGTACATGTACACATTTTTATGTGTCTAGCACCTATTTTTTTTATTTTGTCTATTAAACTTTTCTTGTTGCTCACTTGCTTGAATTCCTCTCCAAGGGAGGGGGCGTAGCCTCACTATGCAGGCCTCAGCCCCCTCCCTTAGTATGTCAGGACATGCTGGGAGTTGTAGTTTTGGAGTTGTAGCCATTATGGTGTTGTTCGGACTGTGATGGCTGCTGTTGGGGGGGGGGGGGGGTTCTATAGGACCCCTCCAAATTGCTCCCTTATAATCCCAGGGAGGAGCTAGTTCTGTCTGTTGAGTTCTTGCTGAGGAGCAGTACAGTCAAGACCTAAGAGTGTCTGGTGTCCTAAAGGAGACCTAGGCCTAACCACCAGGGGCGGACTGACAACACTCAGGGCCCCCGGACAAAATAAAGCAAGGGCCCCCAGTCGGCCCCTGGCCCCACCTCTGCCCCGCCCCTATTCTACCCAAATCCCTCCTCATGCACCACTTCTACATACAAAATAAAATGAAATATATATAACATAGGTTAGATAATTTTCCCAGACCAATAATACCTGTATATAAGGAGTAAATATATACCACCACACAATAACTGGATAATAACAAAATACTGTACTGAATGTAACTTCTATATACACAGTAGTATTCCCTTATACAGTTCCCATATAGCGGTAGATACCAGCTGTACACAGGATCTGTATATCATATAAGTGATTATATACAGGGCCATATAGAGATAGACACCAGCTGTACGCAGGATGTGTATACCAAATAAATAATTACAGTTACATTTGAGGACTCACAATCAACATTTTTTCTGATCAGTGTCGTCCTTTTTCGTTTTCTTCTCTGTCCGTATCAGTCTGCCATATCGACTTCTTCAAGCCAAAACATATGTAAGAAAAACAAGTTACACTCTGCATTTTTACAGTCTCCTCCCCTCCTCTACACAATCTCCCCATCTATAGGCCCCGAACTGTTATAATGCACTCCTGCACAGTAAAAGGGCAGGTAGGTAGCTAGGTAGGTATGTGTGGTGTTCCGGTACCGTATAGTATACCGTACCTTGTATGGTGGTCCCCAAATCCAGAGTTACTCCGTTCCGGTAGGGTCCTCCTGGTGGGATAGCCCTAGTCACCTCTTTCTCCTTTAATTTTGTGATGTTTGTGTGTGTATATTTAATTGTGTATATAGTGTCGCAGGGCCTTCGGTCATGTGACTAATGTTAATTCTCTTAGGGTATGCAAAAGGACCTTCCTAGGTCACGTGTGTGGTCACATGTTTAGAATATAATCCCTTGTGTAAAGTGACTGACAGATGGTATGGACCAATGAGCTCAAGGCCAGCCCCTGCCCATATAAGGGAGCTGCCAGCCAATCCTCACTCTCTTGGGTTCCAGACTAGCAGAGAGGAGAGATCAGTGCAACTTTCAAAGACAAGACCTGGCCGAAGCCTGACAATACCGCAACTTACCAAATCGTGAGTTACAATACAACTCCCCGCTAAAGTCTGCGTGACCGCTGGACCTAAACTCAATCCCCTAAATCCAGTGGAACAGCGCATGCAAATCTCAAGAGCTTAAAACTCACAAGGTCCCAACCAACTGTCAGGATCCTAATAGACTCTTCTTGTACAAAGACTGTTCCTGTTTAACTCTGCATAAAACCTGCAGTAAAAGTTCCGACTGTTTTCTGAAACCTCCGGTTGTGGACAATGATTTATTATCCCTCCCTATCGCTCTTGGGACAGGTGGCGATAGGACAAGTATATACAGAGTAGCCCTCCCCCTGGCATCATGAGTGTTAAGGGTTAACCAAACACCCTTTAATCATCGCACAGCTACACCCCATATACCTTACACCCCCACAAGCTTACCACATAGCTTTTTGGTGTCTTACGAACAGGATACGGGTGTGTGCCTACAGCTGTTGCCACCATTTAGAGAGTACTCCCCCTATGTAAAAGACTTTATTCATGTACTGTGAATCTCATTCAAGTGTACGGAACTGTGCTGATAGTACTGTGTGCAAACAGTGCGCATGAAAAGTAAGGAGGGGAGGTGAAGAGTACAGCGGAGCTACAATTCACATCGGAAGGGGTTAAAGCTAGCGCAGGGCCTTCCCGCGTGCGCGCGATCCTGAAACTCCGCCCACCGAGGTCTCCAGAGCCGCGGTGGCCATTTTGGCGGAGCCTTAAATTGGAGACCTGCAGGAAAGCACAGTGAGAATAGCGAAAAAACGTAGAGTGATGCAGCAAGCTGAAAGTCTTAAGGAGCCAGCACATTACAGAGCTCTAAGACACCAGACTATTAAACTGACGTCCGTGCAGAACTCACTACAACTCCGATCGTCGCACTCAAGTTCCAGCTCAACGCGGTCCAGTTCCAAATCACCGCTCTCAAGTTCGAGATATACGCTCTCAAGTTACAGCTTAAAGAACAGCTGCGTCTCTTAAAGGGACCTATGCTCTCGAGCTTCATTTAAAGGGTCCACACCAAAAGTAAAGATGTCAGACCCTATAGCACCAATACCACTTCCAGGACCTGCTCCACCTCCGGCACCTGCACTACCTGCTCAACAAGATGGTGGTGCACCCGTGGTTTCATCAGCAGGACCACCACAGCAAGCAAGGCAAGATCAACCTGGTTCATCTCCAGCTTCTCCATTCCTCTTAGGAGCTCCGGTTGCCGAACCTGTTTTCCTGGGGAACCCAGTGCTCCCCAACTACAACGGTGATCCCTTTACCCTAAGGGATTTCAAGGAAAAGATCTTCAATCTCTTCGGTTTCTATGCTTTTCCCACTAACCAACAGGTGCAGTTGCTTACAGGACAGCTGCAGGGACCTGCATTAGAAGAGGTCCGTACCTGGCCAGCTGCCGACAAGGCTGCAGTGGAGAAAATCTTTGAGGGGCTCTACCAAGTGTTCGAGTCTCACTCCCCCCTGAGGTACGCCTAAGGTTATATGAACGACGTCAGAAGCCAGGTGAGACCCTTCTGGCATACGCTGTGGCATTACAGAATGCTTTAGTAGCGATGCAAAAATTAGACGGTATTAGACGGTATTACGCCCGATCAGGGTAACAGAGTACTAATGGACTGGTTCATAGATGGGGCGCAGAATAAGTGGGACAAGGCCCAGCTTAGGATGCTAGCGGTGCAAAATCCCGATATGGCTTTCCCAACCTTTAAGAGGTTAGCTATCAAGGTTATTGAGTCAGGGTCCGAGGAGGAAGAAGTTATTGCCCCTGCTGCAGATTCTCCGGGGGCCTTGGTCCAACCAAAGACCTCCTCACAGCCTGTTATTGCTTTTACCTCCCCTAGTCCATGGACTACTGATTTGCAAAATGTAAGGCAGGACATTGAACAATTGACTAAAGCTTTTAAAGAGATGGTGGGCAGATCTAACTCGCCTAGGCGCGAGACACTTCCACCTAAAAAACTTGCCCCTCGTCCTGCCAATTCACCTAATACCCTAACACCTAACACCCTGTAAGACCGCCCGGGACTCAGCGCCCCGTTTGCAGCTTCTGTAATAAGACTGGACACTGGAAGAACCAGTGTTAGACTTTAAACGGGCATCCCATGGGGACGAGGACCGCACCCCAGGAGTAACTAATGAAGGTCCAGGATCAACCGGCCCCAAAATGGGACTATCTATCTATGGTGCCCCTTGCCCCTATGTGCAGATTGAGGTAGAAGGGGTTCAGTTACAAGCCTTGATAGACACCGGGGGAGATTTATCAAAGGATTTAGACTGGTTTTTCCTGTCTAAATTTGTCGCACAGAAAGTCGCAGTCTAAATATGTGCGACTTTTCTGCGACTTTTGCTGTAGAGGATTTTTAGAACATGATGCATGCAAGTCTATTTTAGAAGGAAATGCATTGGAAAATGCATTGGTGCTGAATTTATCAAGTGTGACTTTTGTGCGACAAGTAGCATCTGCCCAAAATAAGCTGAAATGTCAGACCATGTTGGAGCAGGTCTAAATGTAGTTTAAGCTGTAGACCCTGAAGTGTGAGCACAGAATTTATCAAGGGCTGTGAGACCTTTGATAAATTAGGAGCACAATAGACAGGAGACTACCACATACGCTGGTCTATAAGAATACCCAGAATAGACTAGATTAGTAAATGTCCCCCACCGGGTCCCAAGTGTCCACTATTCCCCAAGGGATATTTTACAGATATTGGGGGCCTGAAATGTTATGTGAACCTGATGATGTGGATTTTAGGGTGATTGCAGGAAACGGGAAACCAGTACCCAGGCATGGCCACGGTACAAGTGGGGGAACATGTTCTTACGGGGCAAGGTGTTATTGTTACCAGTGTTAGTGATGAGAATGCAGCCGAATTTATCTTAGGTATGAACATCATGAGACACTGCTTTGAGGACATTGTTAGTTCATTACATGCATCTCTCCCTCACATGTCACCCTCAGGCCGACGAGCCGCGCAACACCACCTCAGGACACTCCAAGCTGAAAAAAAGTTTGTTAATTGTCAAGGAGAGATCTGTCGGGCGAGAATCCAAGACCTGTGGGCTGTTATTCTGCAACCACAGACAGAGACTATTCTTTGGTGTCGTGCCCGACCCGGGGTGAAGAATCAAGATTATCAAGCGCTCTTGGAGCCTATTCAACTGGAAGGCTACCCTCTGGTACATGCAGCCAGGAGCCTCGTGACTGTAAAAAATGGAAGAGTCCCGGTTCGAGTAGTTAATGTATCCGAGGTTGCTACCAGGTTGCCTAAGTATGCCCCCATAACCCAGCTGCACCATCTGGACTCTAGAGATGTGATGTCAAAGCCGCAAGTTGCCCGACAATGGACTGCCCAGATTGCTCACGGAGCCGATAAGTGCCCTGCAGAACCCTGGTGGGCCCAGCTGCAGATAGGGGACGAAGATACCCCAAGGATCAGGTTGGAGGAGTAATTCAAGTGGCCAAGCAATACCAGGAGTCCTTCAGTAAACACCCCACTGATTTTGGCCGGACCACAATGATCCAGCATCGGATTCTAACTGGTGATAGCCCTCCTATCAAAGAGAGGCATCGTCCAGTGGTGCCTGGGATGTACCAGACAGTGAAGAAAATGCTGCTGGAAATTAAGGAGGCTGACATCATCCGAGAGAGCCAAAGCCCCTGGGCTGCTCCCTTGGTTCTGGTAAAGAAGAAAGATGGAACCATCCGCTTCTGTTTAGACTATAGGAAGTTAAAGGATGTCACTCACAAAGACGCCTACCATCTCCCCAGGATAGAGGAATCTCTGACAGCCTTGGGATCAGCTGCCTACTTCTCTACACTGGACCTGACCAGCGGATACTGGCAGGTACCGATGGCTGAAGAAGATAGAGAAAAGACGGCGTTTGTGACCCCGATGGGGCTCTTTGAGTTCAAAAGCATGCCCTTTGGGCTTTGCAACGCACCTGCCACCTTCCAACGCCTGATGGAGCAATGCTTTGGGCACCTCAACTTCCAGAGTGTCCTCCTGTACCTAGACGATGTCATTGTCTACTCCCGGACGTATCTGGAGCATCTGGACCATCTTAATGAAGTCTTCCAAGTCCTTATACAACTAAAGGTCTAATGGTCAAGCCATCCAAGTGCCATCTATTGAAACCCCGAGTTCACTATTTTGGGCATGTCGTCAGTGCTGAAGGTGTTCAACCAGATCCTGACAAAGTGGGTGCTGTGAAAGATTGGCCTACGCCCAGAACGGTGCGAGACATCTGAAGCTTCCTTGGGTTTCCTGGTTATTACAGGCGTTTCATCCCTCACTTCGCTCAAATTGCTCGACCCTTTACTGCTTTATTTAGGGGCACTGCGAAGGAGAATTACAACGGAAGACTCCTGATACAGTGGACTGAAAACCAAGAGACAGCATTTGGGGCCTTGAAGTGCCTCCTTACTGAGCCCCCTTCCCATTCCGGCTGTACACCGATGCCAGTTTTGAAGGCCTAGGGGCTGTCCTATCACAAGTGCAGGATGATAAGGAAGAGTGATAGCTTATGCCAGCAGGCATCTGCAACGGGCAGAAAGGAATGACAATAACTATAGTTCGTTCAAGCTAGAACTCCTGGCCTTGGTCTAAGCCGTCACTGAAAAGTTCAAGGACTACCTGGCCGCTACTCCCTTCACAGTCTACACTGACAACAACCCATTGGCACATCTAAACACTGCCAAGCTGCGAGCCATTGAGCAATGTTGGGCCTCCAGGCTGGCCAATTATGACTTCAAAATCAAGTACCGAAGTGGGAAGACCAACGTCACTGCAGATGTACTCCCCCGTATGGCTTCTGGTGAAGAACCACCCGTGGAGGATGTGTGAGGACGTAGAGATGCCACCCTTTTACCAAAGGTTCGTGAGCCAGAATACTTTTACTACACGAGAGGGTGACGAGCCTGGGTCCTCCAAAGTCCCCGAGGATTTGTATGCCTGGAAGACCTTACAGGACGAGAGTCGAGTTATGGGAGATCTCTTAGACTACTTTCTCCAAAAGAAGGTGCCGACTCTGCTCCGGAAGGCGCAGGGAGACTTCGAGTTTAAGCGGTTGTGGCGACAGAGAAATCGCCTGTTCCTCCACAAAGGACTGCTACACAGAAACTCCCTCGAACCGGTCTCCGGGGAGCGCCTGCACCAAATACTAGTTTTACGACGGGATGCAGCCATGGTTCTCAATGTGTACCACGACCAGTCGGGGCACTTTGGAGTCCACAAGACCGAGGCCACCATCCGGAGAAGATTCTATTGGGTGGGGATGCGTGGAGATATTGAAAAGTGGTGTGCCGAATGCACCGTCTGCAGTGTCACCAAGAACCTTCGCAAAGACGCAAGAGCACCTCTACATCCCATTCACACTGAAAGGCCTAACCAACTGGTCGCTATGGACCATGTGAAGCTGTCTCCAACTCGATCTGGTTACAGTTATGCTATGTTAGGCATAGGTTTACTTTCACTTTAGGGTTAATAGAGTAAGGCACCGCGATCGCTGCCATGCGCTATTAGCCACAAGTCCCGGTCGTTGTTTGAGGCCGGGCCCGACCCGCTATGACACGTCGTGGCCCCGCGTTATAGAAAGGGACAGGACTCAGTACGTACCGGTTTGTCCTTGGTCCTTAACCCCTTAAGGACCCAGCCAATTGTCACTGTAGGAACATGCCATTTTTTGCACATCTGATCACTTTCACTTTTTTTTTCAATAGAAGTTTTATTACATTTTTGAAGGTAAATAAACAACACGTACAGTCAACATGTGTCATGGGTAACACGTGTGGTATCATGCACCCCTACAGGGGTGTTAGACAGAACATGAAAATAACAAAAGCAATAGCAGTAAAAGTAATTGTGATCTAGAATGTAACAGGCCATTAGGCATCTTCCACTGTTGGTAAACGTTAATTTGCAGTTAGCGGTACACAGACTACATGACGCTACAAGAACAAAAAGGGGTCCGAGGACCGCTACATAGTTTGTTGGATGGTTGAAAGACGGACTGAAAGAGGAAAGAAATGAAAAAGAGGAAAAGAGGTGGAGGGAAAGAAAGAAGAGGGAAGGAAGGGGGGGGGATGAGGGTGGAGAGAGCGGGGATGTAGAGCGTGAAGGACCTAAGAAAACGGACAGAGGACTTACCAGGCGGCCCGAAGCACTCCAAGAGCCTCACCGACACTAACTGGTGTTTCCTTGAGCGGCTGTAGAAGGAGGGAGGGAGGAGGTCAGTCCAGTGGACAGAGAGCCTACAGTTCATAATGAGGGGATGGCAGGATAAGGGAAGGCGTTAGGTCAGGGTGAGTCAAGTGGTAAGGTGCAGTCAATTGTGTGCTGTGGAGGATATAAAGGCCACCATGGCATCCAAATGAAGCTATATTTAACCAATTGCCTAGGGGAGTCGGCCCTCAGCTCCTCCATCCTGTGAAGTCGAGAGACTTCTTGGATCCAATTCGAGATGTTTGGGGGAGTTTGCATCTTCCAGAGTCTGGGGATTACCGACCTAGCTGCCAGGAGTATATACAATATCAGTTGGACGGAGGACCTGTGGGTTGAGGAGGGGAGGATCGATAGTAAGAGGGACTTGGGCGCTCTGGAGGTCCACAGAGGTGACGCGTTTAATTATATCAGTCACATTAGTCCAGAAAACCGCCAGAGTCGGGCAGGTTAGCCATATATGTAGCATTGTGCCCCGCGCTGCTGAACACCTCCAGAGACCCCTGGGTACATAGTGGCCAGTAGGGCCGGAAATCTATACCATCTTTCTATTATTTCATAATTAACTTCTTGGGCTCTACATGAGATTGAGGTCGTGTTGCATCTGGTGAGGGCTGTTTGCCAATCGGCCTCTGAAATCTAGTGGTCCATGTCCCTTTCCCAGCCAACCTTAAACAGAAGGGGTTTACTTGTCTGCGTTTCCAAAGCCAATGGATATAGCACACTTGTGGCGTGTGGTATCGGAGAAGAGGAAGAGCAGAGCTTTTCAAATTTAGTTAAAGAACGGTGGATGCGTAGCTTCAGTTTTGTAGACACATAAAAGTGTCATAGTTGAGCGTATTGAAATAATTGGGCGGGGAAGAGGTTGACGTCCCCCAAAAGGTCAGAGAGGGGTCTCAACGTAGTTTCGGTCAGGAGGGACTGAAGTGTGATGTAATCCCGTTTGTGTAATGTGAGGAAGGAGTTGCAAGAGCAAGCAGGGGGGAACGCTGGGTTATCGAAAAGAGGCATTAGAGGCCCGTCTTGGGCCATATATAGCTGTTGTGATCTACTAAGTGAAGAGAGAACCGGGGGGAAGGGTAGCAATATCCAGTGAGCGGGCAGTGTTGTGGGGTCCCCATAGGATTGTTATCAGGTCGCATCCCAGCACCACAGATTCATGTTGAATCCATTGTTTATCTGAGGTGCAATGAAAGCAATCAAGGATTTGAGATTTGAGTGAGGATCGTCACTAGATAGTATGAGAAGTGGTCTGGGAGGGCCAGACCCCATCCTGTTTTTGTCTGATCAAAGCATGTCTCGCTAATCTGGGGTGTTTATGTGCCCATACAAAATAGGACTGTGTCGCTGCGAGTTCCTTTAAAAAAATGTGGGGGGGGGGGGGACTACTGGCAGGCATGAGAAGAGGTAGAGTAACCGGGGCAGGACATTCATTTTGAGAATATTAATTCTACTGATCCAAGAGAAATCCTTTTTCTCCCATTTGGATAGGTCCCATTTTATAGTGTGTAGCAATGGGGGGGGGGGGGGGGTAGTTAAGTCTAAAGGCTTCCAAAATATGTGATGGTACCTGTACTCCCAAATATTTAATGGAGGAGGATTGCTATTTAAATGGGTAAGTTGATTTAAGGAGGCTTAAAATGGCAGGTGGAAGGGTGATATTGAGCGCCTCACATTTTGACATATTTAGCTTATAGTTGCTGAGGAGGGAAAAACGTTTAATGGTGGATAATAGGGACGAGAGGGAGGTAACAGGGGAGGAGAGATATGGTAAGAGGTCATCCGCATAAGCGGCGCATTTGCAATGGCACAAGGGTATGGGAAGACCCCTGATGTCCGGATTGAGGCGAATGTCCACCAAAAGGTGTTAAATGCAGAGCACATAAAGCAGCAGGGACAGAGGGCATCCCTGCCTTGTGCCATTGCAAATGTCGAAGGGGTCCGACAGTTGTCCATTTATCCGAATTTGGGCCTGAGGGCAGGTATACAGCGCTCCAATGCGAGAAAGCATGGTGTCTAAAATTCCTATTTGGGCCAAAGAGGCCATCATGATGTTTCAGTCCACCCGGTCGAAGGCTTTCTCCGCATCCAATGACAAGAGAAATAAAGGTATTTCAGTCTTGTGAGCTTCATGAATTACGGAGAAAGTGCGGAGGGTATTATCTCTAGCTTCACGGCCTCTGACAAAGCTTACTTGATCCAGGTGGACTAGGAAATCCATGTGCGGCGCTAGCCAGTTGGCTAATAACTTTGCAAACAGTTTGGTGTCGGTGTTGAGTAAAGATATGGGCCTGTAACTGGGGCAAAGTGATGGGTCTTTACCTTCCTTAGGAAGGACTGTTATTAACGCTTTCAGGAAGGAAGGGGGGGGAGGGGCAGTGGAGGCTGAGATATTATTGAAGGCTTCAAGCAGAGGGGGAGCTAACTCCAAGCGGAAAGATTTATAGAATTTAGAGGAGTAGCCATCAGGGCTCGGACTCTTGCCTGCGGGCATAGACATGATTGCTTCAAATAGTTCCTTCTGTGAGAAAGATTCCTCTAATGCCTGATTGGCCTCTAGGGACAATTGAGGGAGGGCCATAACTGAAATGTACTGGGATAGAGATGGGAGTGCAGTCGGACTGTTCGAGGGGGCGGCCGGTTTAGGGAGATGGTACAGTGACGTGTAGTATTGCCTGAAGGAACTTAGTATTTCGGGGGTAAGGAATGAAGGAACCCCCGAATGGGATTTTATGGAGGGAATAAAAAGTGAGGATTTCTTGGATTTAAGTGTTCTGGCCAGGAGCTTTCCAGATTTGTTGCCCCATTCATAAAAGAGCCTGCCCGTTAATTGTTTGTAGTAGCTATAGGCTTCCCATTTAACCCCTTAAGGACCAGGCCATTTTACACCTTAGGACCAGAGCGTTTTTTGAACATCTGACCACTGTCACTTTATACATTAATAACTCTGGAATGCTTTTAGTTATCATTCTGATTCCGAGATAGTTTTTTCGTGACATATTCAACTTTAACATGGTGGTAAATTTTTGTTGTAACTTGCACCCTTTCTTGGTAAAAAATCCCAAAATTTGAAGAAAAAATAGAAAATGTAGCATTTTTCTAACTTTGAAGCTCTCTGCTTGTAAGGAAAATGGATATTCCAAATAATTTTTTTTATTCACTTATACAATATGTCTACTTTATGTGTGCATCATAAAATTGACAAGTTTTTACTTTTTTAAGATACCAGAGGGCTTCAAAGCAGCAATTTTCCAATTTTTCACAACATTTTCAAACTCACTATTTTTCAGGGACCAGTTCAGGTTTGAAGCTGATTTGAAGGGTCTTCACATTAAAAAAAATCCCATAAATGACCCCATTATAAAAACTGCACCCCCAAAGTATTCAAAATGACATTCAGTAAGTGTTTTAACCCTTTAGGTGTTTCACAGGAATAGCAGCAAAGTGAAGAAGAAAATTCACAATCTTAATTTTTAACACTTGCATGTTCTTGGAGACCCAATTTTTGAATTTTTACAAGGGGTAAAAGGAGAAAATGTATACTTGTATTTGTAACCCAATTTGAAGCGAAGGAGCGACAAGGGGATTTTGGAGAGTATGTTTTTCTGAAATGGTTTTTGGGGGGCAAGTTGCATTTAGGAAGCCCCTATACCCCCCCAAAATTTGTAACCCCATCTCTTCTGAGTATGGAGGTACCCCATAAGTTGACCTGAAGTGCACTACGGGCGAACTACAATGCTCAGAAGAGAAGTCATGTTTGGCTTTTTGAGAGCAAATTTTGGTTGGGGGGCATGTCGCATTTAGGAAGCCCCTATGGTGCCAGAACAGCAAAAAAAAAACACATGGTATACCATTTTGGAAACTAGACCCCTTGAGGAACATAACAAGGCATAAAATGAGGCTTAATACCCCACAGGGGTTTCACGACTTTTGCATATGTAAAGAAAAAAATGTTCTCACTAAAATGTGTGTTTCCCCCCAAATTTCACATATTTGCAAGGGTTATTAGCAGAAAATACCCCCAAAAAGTGTAACCCCATCTCTTCTGAGTATGGAGGTACCCCATAAGTTGACCTGAAGTGCATTACGACCGAACTACAATGCTCAGAAGAGAAGGAGTCATATTTGGCTTTTTAGAGCAAATTTTGGTCGGGGGCATGTCGCATTTAGGAAGCCCCTATGGTGCCAGAACAGCAAAAAAAAAACACATGGCATACCATTTTGGAAACTAGACCCCTTGAGGAACGTAACAAGGAATAAAGTGAGCCTTAACCAGGCTAGCGGTATTCCCGAGCGTGACTCGGGGTTAATTTTTGCTGCCAGAAGCGGTAACCCCGAGTCACGCTCGGGGTAGATTACAGAGCTGCCAGCGGAGTCTTCTTACCTACTCCTGGCGATCCAGCGATGTCCCCTATGTGATCGTGGGTGAGAGCCCCGGCGGATGCCTCCATCTGACTTCCTGGTTCCGTCTCTGTGAGCCGCAGAGGCTCATGGGGGCGGAACTCGGCGGTAAATTCAAATGTTTGAAAGCATAAAAGTGACACACACACATAAAGTCAGGTGATACAGTGAAATCCTGTCAAATTACACTGTATCACCTCAGATTTGACACTGTATCACCTCAGATTTGACATTTGATCATCCTACACTGCCCTGCCTGCCCTTTTTGCTGTAATTTCTGCCCATAAAAGACATTTTTTACCATGGCATGAAAGCATCACTTTAGCATCTCCAAAGCGGGTTTGGATCCGATGAGTGACAGCGGCAGCGACACAGAGCCCCTCACAGAATTGAGCGATAGCGATAACGATTCGTGGCAAGATTCGTCATCTGACGTGGCGACAGCAACGATTCTGCACCCGAGCTCAGTGATGTGCGCACTTGGTGCCCTATTGATTGCGGTATGGATGAGGTACCACCACCAAGATTTCCATTTACTGGATCACCTGGGATGAAGGTAGACATTGAGCACAATGATCCTTTGGCGTACCTAAAATTATTTCTCACAGATGACGTCATTGAAAAGATTGTCATGGAGACAAATCGCTACAACGAGCAGCAATCCGCTACTCTGCATAGCAAGTTTTCCAGGAACAGAAAATGGGAACTGATGGCTAAAGAGGACATCTGGAAGTTTCTTGGGCTAATACTTCTCTAGGGGGTGGTGTTGAAACCCCTGCAGAAATGATACTGGACTACCAACAAATTGCTGGCAACCCCATTTTTTGGCACCATCATGTCTGAGTACCGATTTTCCCTCATATTGAAGAATTTGCACTTCACCAACAACGAAAAATTTGACGTAGCCACAAATGATGACAAATGATCCTAAAAAATTTCCAGCAGGCCTATGTGCCAGATAGAGACATCAGCATTGATGAAAGTATGATGGCTTACAAGGGACGCCTCAGCTGGATTCAATACATCGCATCCAAGGGAGCACGGTTTGGAATAAAATCCTATATGCTCTGCGAGTCTGCCACTGGCTATATATGGAATTCCGTCATATACACAGGTAAAGGAACACAATTCAACCCCAGGTACAGCGGCTATGGGATGGCAACGTCATCAGTCCTTACACTGCTTGAGCCATTGCTGAATCAGGGGTATTGTGTGACAACGGACAACTTTTACACATCGCCTGAGCTGTACGAGTTTCTGCTAAAACACAAGACTGATGGATATGTGTCACGATTCGGCTGGCAGGAGGTGGATCCTCTGTGCCAGAGAGGGATTGGCGTGGACCGTGCTAGTGGACCGGTTCTAAGTTACTACTGGTATTCACCAGAGCCCGCCGCAAAGCGGGATGGTCTTGCAGCGGCGGTAGTAACCAGGTCGTATCCACTAGCAACGGCTCAACCTCTCTGACTGCTGAAGATAGGCGCGGTACAAGGGAGTAGACAAGAGCAAGGTCGGACGAAGCAGAAGGTCGGGGCAGGCAGCAAGGATCGTAGTCAGGGGCAACGGCAGGAGGTCTGGAACACAGGCTAGGAACACACAAGGAAACGCTTTCACTGGCACAATGGCAACAAGATCCGGCGAGGGAGTGCAGGGGAAGTGAGGTATACATAGGGAGTGCACAGGTGAACACACTAATTAGACCAACTGCGCCAATCAGTGGCGCAGTGGCCCTTTAAATCGCAGAGACCCGGCGCGCGCGCGCCCTAGGGAGCGGGGCCGCGCGCGCCGGGACAGGACCGACGGAGAGCGAGTCAGGTACGGGGGCCGGGGTGCGCATCACGAGCGGGCGCCACCCGCATCGCGAATCGCCTCCCGGCTGGGGGCGGTATCGCAGCGCACCCGGTCAGTAGATCTGACCGGGGCGCTGCAGTAGCGAGGATGTTGCGAGCGCTCCGGGGAGGAGCGGGGACCCGGAGCGCTCGGCGTAACAGTACCCCCCCCCTTGGGTCTCCCCCTCTTCTTGGAGCCTGAGAACCTGAGGACCAGACTTTTGTCTAGGATGTTGTCCTCAGGTTCCCAGGATCTCTCTTCAGGACCACAGCCCTCCCAATCAACCCAAAAAATTTTTTTCCCTCTGACCGTCTTGGAGGCCAGTATCTCCTTGACGGAGAAGATGTCAGAAGAACCGGAAACAGGAGTGGGAGAAACAAGTTTGGGAGAGAAACGGTTGATGATGAGTGGTTTAAGGAGAGAGACATGAAAGGAGGCATTGGGAATACGAAGAGAAGGAGGAAGAAGAAGTTTGTAAGAGACAGGATTAATTTGGCACAAGATTTTGAAAGGACCAAGATAGCGTGGTCCCAGTTTGTAACTGGGGACACGGAAGCGGACATATTTAGCAGAGAGCCATACCTTGTCTCCGGGAGCAAAAATGGGGGAAGCTCTTCTTTTCTTATCGGCAAACTTTTTCATGCGAGATGAAGCCTGTAAAAGAGAATTTTGGGTCTCTTTCCATATGGTGGAAAGATTACGAGTCACTTCATCCACAGCGGGCAAACCAGAGGGCAAGGGAGTAGGGAGGGGGGAAGAGGGTGACGGCCGTACACCACGAAAAATGGGGATTTAGCAGAAGATTCAGAGACTCTGAAGTTGTACGAGAATTCGGCCCATGGTAGAAGATCTGCCCAGTCATCCTGGCGGGAGGAAACAAAATGCCGTAAATAGTCACCCAGGACCTGGTTAATTCTTTCTACTTGCCCATTGGATTGAGGATGATAAGCAGAAGAGAAGTTTAATTTAATCTTGAGTTGTTTACAGAGAGCCCTCCAGAATTTTGACACGAATTGGACGCCTCTATCCGAGACGATCTGCGTGGGCAAACCGTGAAGACGAAAAATGTGTACAAAAAATTGTTTTGCCAACTGAGGCGCTGAAGGAAGACCAGGAAGAGGAATAAAATGTGCCATCTTGGAAAATCGATCAACGACCACCCAAACAACAGTGTTGCCACGGGATGGGGGTAAGTCTGTAATAAAGTCCATACCAATCAGAGACCAAGGCTGTTCGGGGACAGGCAGAGGATGAAGGAGACCAGCAGGCTTCTGGCGAGGAGTCTTATCCCGGGCACAGACAGTACAGGCCCGCACAAAATCAACAACATCCGTCTCCAGAGTCGGCCACCAATAGAAACGAGAGATGAGTTGCAAGGACTTTTTGATGCCCGCATGGCCTGCGAGGTGGGAGGAGTGACCCCATTTGAGAATCCCGAGACGTTGGCGTGGAGAAACGAAGGTCTTCCCTGGAGGAGTTTGCCTGATGGAGACTGGAGAAGTGGAGATCAGACAGTCAGGAGGAATGATGTGTTGCGGAGAGAGCTCTACTTCCGAGGCATCCGAGGAACGAGAGAGAGCATCGACCCTAATGTTCTTGTCAGCAGGGCGAAAATGAATTTCAAAGTTAAAACGGGCAAAGAACAACGACCACCTGGCCTGGCGAGGATTCAGCCGTTGGGCAGACTGGAGATAGGAGAGATTCTTGTGATCGGTGTAAATGATAACTGGAAATTTTGATCCCTCCAGCAGATGCCTCCATTCCTCAAGTGCCAATTTAATGGCCAGTAAATCTCGATCCCCGATGGAGTAGTTCCTCTCCGCCGGAGAGAAGGTCCTAGAAAAAAACCCACAAGTAACAGCATGCCCGGAAGAATTTTTTTGTAGAAGGACCGCTCCAGCTCCCACTGAGGAGGAATCAACCTCCAATAGGAAGGGTTTAGATGGGTCAGGTCTGGAGAGCACGGGAGCAGAAGAAAAGGCAGACTTGAGCCGTTTAAATGCGTCTTCCGCTTGGGGAGACCAGGACTTAGGATTGGCATTCTTCTTGGTTAAAGCCACGATAGGAGCCACAATAGTGGAAAAATGTGGAATAAATTGTCTGTAATAATTGGCGAACCCCAAAAAACGTTGGATAGCACGGAGTCCGGAGGGGCGTGGCCAATCTAAGACGGCAGAGAGTTTATCTGGGTCCATTTGTAGTCCCTGGCCAGAGACCAAGTATCCTAGGAAAGGAAGAGATTAACATTCAAACAGACATTTCTCCATTTTGGCATAAAGTTGATTGTCTCGAAGTCTCTGAAGAACCATGCGGACATGCTGGCGATGTTCTTCTAAGTTGGCAGAAAAAATCAGAATATCGTCCAGATACACAACAACACAGGAATATAAGAGATCACGAAAAATTTCATTAACAAAGTCTTGGAAGACGGCAGGGGCGTTGCACAGGCCAAAGGGCATGACTAGATACTCAAAGTGTCCATCTCTGGTGTTATATGCAGTTTTCCATTCGTCCCCCTCCCTGATGCGGATGAGATTATAAGCACCTCTTAAGTCCAGTTTGGTAAAGATGTGGGCACCTTGAAGGCGATCAAAGAGTTCTGAGATAAGAGGTAGGGGGTAGCGGTTCTTTACCGTGATTTTATTAAGTCCGCGGTAATCAATGCAAGGACGTAGGGAGCCATCTTTTTTGGACACAAAGAAAAATCCAGCTCCGGCAGGAGAGGAGGATTTGCGGATAAACCCCTTTTTTAAATTTTCCTGGATGTATTCAGACATAGCAAGAGTCTCTGGGGCGGACAGAGGATACATTCTGCCCCGGGGTGGAGTAGTGCCCTGGAGGAGGTCAATAGGACAGTCATAAGGCCTGTGAGGAGGTAAAGTCTCAGCTTGTTTTTTGCAAAATACGTTTGCAAGGGTTGGGGAATGGCGTTGAAGCCACGGTAGTCCAAGGAGAATTTCGGAAGTGCAATTGGAGAGGACCAAAAACTCAATTTTTTCGTGATGAGGTCCGATGCACATTAGGAGGGGCTCCGTGCGGTAACGCACGGTACAGTCCAATCTTTCATTGTTAACACAATTGATGTAGAGGGGTCTGGCGAGACTGGTCACCGGGATGTTGAACCTGTTGATGAGAGAGGCCAAAATAAAATTTCCTGCAGATCCGGAATCCAAGAAGGCCATAGTAGAGAAGGAGAAGGTAGAGGCAGATATCCGCACAGGCACAGTAAGGCGTGGAGAAGCAGAGTTGACATCAAGAACTGTCTCACCTTTGTGCGGAGTCAGCGTACGTCTTTCCAGGCGGGGAGGACGGATAGGACAATCCTTCAGGAAGTGTTCGGTACCGGCACAGTACAGGCAAAGATTCTCCATGCGGCGTCGTGTCCTCTCTTGAGGTGTCAAGCGAGACCAGTCAACTTGCATAGCCTCCACGGCGGGAGGCACAGGAACGGATTGCAGAGGACCAGAGGAGAGAGGAGCCGGGGAGAAAAAACGCCTCGTGCGAACAAAGTCCATATCCTGGCGGAGCTCCTGACGCCTTTCGGAAAAACGCATGTCAATGCGAGTGGCTAGATGAATGAGTTCATGCAGGTTAGCAGGAATTTCTCGTGCGGCCAGAACATCTTTAATGTTGCTGGATAGGCCTTTTTTAAAGGTCGCGCAGAGGGCCTCATTATTCCAGGATAATTCGGAAGCAAGAGTACGGAATTGGATGGCGTACTCGCCAACGGAAGAATTACCCTGGACCAGGTTCAGCAGGGCAGTCTCAGCAGAAGAGGCTCGGGCAGGTTCCTCAAAGACACTTCGAATTTCCGAGAAGAAGGAGTGTACAGAGGCAGTGACGGGGTCATTGCGGTCCCAGAGCGGTGTGGCCCATGACAGAGCTTTCCCAGACAGAAGGCTGACTACGAAAGCCACCTTAGACCTTTCAGTAGGAAACTGGTCCGACATCATCTCCAAGTGCAGGGAACATTGCGAAAGAAAGCCACGGCAAAACTTAGAGTCCCCATCAAATTTATCCGGCAAGGATAGTCGTAGGCCGGAAGCGGCCACTCGCTGCGGAGGAGGTGCAGGCGCTGGCGGAGGAGATGATTGCTGAAGCTGTGGTAGTAGCTGCTGTAGCATCACGGTCAGTTGAGACAGCTGGTGGCCTTGTTGCGCTATCTGTTGCGACTGCTGGGCGACCACCGTGGTGAGGTCGGCGACAACTGGCAGTGGAACTTCAGCGGGATCCATGGCCGGATCTACTGTCACGATTCGGCTGGCAGGAGGTGGATCCTCTGTGCCAGAGAGGGATTGGCGTGGACCGTGCTAGTGGACCGGTTCTAAGTTACTACTGGTATTCACCAGAGCCCGCCGCAAAGCGGGATGGTCTTGCAGCGGCGGTAGTAACCAGGTCGTATCCACTAGCAACGGCTCAACCTCTCTGACTGCTGAAGATAGGCGCGGTACAAGGGAGTAGACAAGAGCAAGGTCGGACGAAGCAGAAGGTCGGGGCAGGCAGCAAGGATCGTAGTCAGGGGCAACGGCAGGAGGTCTGGAACACAGGCTAGGAACACACAAGGAAACGCTTTCACTGGCACAATGGCAACAAGATCCGGCGAGGGAGTGCAGGGGAAGTGAGGTATACATAGGGAGTGCACAGGTGAACACACTAATTAGACCAACTGCGCCAATCAGTGGCGCAGTGGCACTTTAAATCGCAGAGACCCGGCGCGCGCGCGCCCTAGGGAGCGGGGCCGCGCGCGCCGGGACAGGACCGACGGAGAGCGAGTCAGGTACGGGGGCCGGGGTGCGCATCGCGAGCGGGCGCCACCCGCATCGCGAATCGCATCCCGGCTGGGGGCGGTATCGCAGCGCACCCGGTCAGTAGATCTGACCGGGGCGCTGCAGTAGCGAGGATGTTGCGAGCGCTCCGGGGAGGAGCGGGGACCCGGAGTGCTCGGCGTAACAATATGGAACCTTTGGGGCCAACCGACGTGACCTGCCATCTATGTTTGCCAAGAAAAAACTGAAAACAGGAGAAATGGTTGCCTGGCAGAAAGGAAAGATGATGGCAATGCGTTGGCGTGACAAAAAAGACGTGTGCCTAATGAGTACAGCCAAAAAGGAGGAGAGAGACCGGTATATGGAGGGTCAAAATATCCAATAAATTCCTATAGATCATCCAAAGATGAACCAAAAAATACCCATTCTTCCCATATACCCTAAGGACGTGAGTTAAAAGTGCAATCTTTATTGTATTGTACGCACGCAATTTATATATTAAAATACTAGGAGCCACTGAATGCCCATATGGATATTTAAGACTCAATACTTAGCTAATGATAGATGCATATGATCGGTTAACTGTGGATTCTTTGCCCAGTATTAGTAGTGATTATGCGAATCTTATCAGCTCGCGCATCTAGTTATGCTCAGCCGGAGACATATAGTGGCTATACAGCAACATTGAATTAAGCACACGGCCTGTGCGAACTAGAGCTAGATAGTATGCCATCGGAGGTGGAGACCATGAAGAACGGGTAAGTGGATGTTTACTATCAAGCGCCTAGCTACCACGCAGGCGCAGTAGGATGTTGAGACGGAATCTTTTTCTAACAGTGCGCGCAGACTTACTTCGCGCAGCGCGTCAGAAGGGGATCGCTGCCTCCAAAAGGTGAGCGATTCTGTCAATCACGGCTAGGTTTGTCCTGATTGGCAAGTGATGGTGGATAGATACAATTGGTTAGCATTGGGAATGATGTATCTCACACCGATTGGTCCTTGCTAAAATCCATCATCAGTTCAGTTGATGGATTGGTTCAGTAACCCGTGGTGTATTCAATCCCCTTCCTGTGATGTCACAGGGGAGGTTTTAAAACCCCTAGAATCGGCGTTTTTTAACCAGTGCCCGCTTACCTCTTGATAAAGCTGGTGGTCCAGCGAAACATGTCGAGGGGGGCACTGTGAAAGATTTTAATATAGGCAGCCATCTGTCTAAGTATCCAGTTTAGTGGTGTTCTGCAGGCACCGTTATCTGGTGTAATCAACATCCAATACTGAACCAGTTGGTCATTTCACATTTATTAGGAAAGTGGATTACAGTGGCTCCTAGTATTTTAATATATAAATTGCGTGCATACAATACAATAAAGATTGCACTTTTAACTCACGTCCTTAGGGTATATGGGAAGAATGGGTATTTTTTGGTTCATCTTTGGATGATCTATAGGAATTTACCTAATGAGTACAGTGCATGACACCTCCACTGCCATACAAGAGGTGGGAAAGATGTCATGAAGCCACAACTTGTGATTGACTACAACAACACCATGGGAGGAGTCGATAGAGCCGATCAGGCGATGACATTTTATCCGGCTATGCGGAAACAACAAAAAAAATATTACAAAAAAATCTTCAGGCATCTGCTGGAACAAGGCCTCTGGAATGCCTATATACTGCACAGAGGAAAGAGTGACAAGCCTCTTGTTCATTCTGACTTTATCTGGAAGGTGGCGGAGCGGATTTTTGCGAACTACCAAACGCCATCAGTGGCCGTGAACAGATCTGGACGTCGTGCTGTTGACGTTGTCAACCCAGAACGCCTGACTGGTCGTCACTTTATGGATTACATCCCGCCAACCGCAAAAAAGGCAGCACCTACAAGGATGTGAGTAGTTTGCTGCTCAAAGCAAGATGGCAATGGAAAAAAAATCCGAAAAGAAACCAGGTTCCACTGCAGTCCCATGTTTCAAAATTTACCACATCCAGGATGTTTAATGAATTTTCTTTGTTTGACCAATTTCCTTATTTATTACATTATTGAAAAAAATTATATTATTTATTAGATTATAATTTATGAGTTGATGTTTCGAACTTTATCACATCTGAGAGGTCTACTAGAGTCTTCTTTGGTCAGGTTTAAGTAAGTAATTACTAAGAATTGCAGGCCTACAATACATAACACCAAATTTCCATGCAAAAAAATGGTACCGCTTTTGGTACAAAATTCCTGACATAATCATACCGCCAGGGAGGATAATATCACACAGGGGTTTCACGACTTTTGCTTATGTAAAAAAAAAAAATGTCACTAAAATGTGTGTTTCCCACCAAATTTCACATTTTTGCAAGGGTTAATAGCAGAAAATACCCATCAAAATTTGTAACCCCATTCCTTCTGAGTATGGAAATACCCCATGTGTGGACGTCAAGTGCCCTGCGGTCGAACTACAATGCTCAGAAGAGGAGGAGCGCCACTGAGCTTTTGAAGAGTGAATTTGTTTGGAATGGTAGTCAGGGGCCATGTGCGTTTACAAAGCCCCCCGTGGTGCCAGAACAGTGGGCCCCCCCACATGTGACCCCATTTTGGAAACTACACCCCTCACAGAATTTAATAAGGGGTGCAGTGAGTATTTACACCCCACTGGAATTTGACAGATCTTTGGAACAATGGGCTGAGCAAATGAAAAATTAAATTTTTCATTTTCACGGACCACTGTTCCAAAAATCTGGCAGACACCAGTGGGGTGTAAATGCTCACTGTACCCCTTATTACATTACGTGAGGGGTGTAGTTTCCAAAATGGGGTCACATGTTGGGGGGTCCATTGTTCTGGCACTATGGGGGCATTGTAAACACACATGGCCTTCAATTCCGGACACATTTTCTCTTCAAAAACCCAATGGCGCTCCCTACCTTCTAAGCATTGTAGTTCACCTGCCGAGCACTTTACATCCACATTTGGGGTATTTTCTTACTCAGAAGAAATGTGGTTACCAATTTTGGGGGGCTTTTTTCCTATTTTCCCTTGTGAAAATGAAAAATTTAGGGTAACACCAGCATTTTAGTGAAAAAAAAAACAATTTCATTTTCCCATCCAACTTTAACGAAAATTTGTCAAACACATGTGGGGCGTTAAGGCTCACTATACCCCTTGTTACATTCCGTGAGGGGTGTAGTTTCCAAAATGGGGTCACATGTTGGTATTTATTTTTTTGCGTTTATGTCAGAACCGCTGTAAAATTAGCCACCCCTGTGCAAATCACCAATATAGGCTTCAAATGTATATAGTGCGCTCTCACTCTTGAGCCTTGTTATGCGCCTGCAGATCATTTTGCGCCCAAATCTGGGGTATTTCCGAACTTAGGAGAAATTGCGTTACAAATTTTTTTATTTTTTTTTTCCTTTTACCTCTTGTGAAAATAAAAAGTAAAGGTTAACACCAATATGTTAGTGTAAAATTTTTTTTTTTTACACTAACAGGCTGGTGTAGACCCCAACTTTTCCTTTTCATAAGGGGTAAAAGGAGAAAAAGCCCCCTAAAATTTGTAGTGTAATTTCTCCTGAGTACGGAGATACTCCATATGTGGCTCTAAAGTGTTTCCTTGAAATACGAAAGGGCTCCAAAGTGAGAGAGCGCCATGCGCATTTGAGGACTAAATTAGGGATTGCATAGGGGTGGACATAGGGGTATTCTATACCAGTGATTCCCAAACAGGGTGCTTCCAGCTGTTGCTAAACTCCCAGCATGCCTGGACAGCCAGTGGATGTCCAGAAATGCTGGGAGTTGTTGTTTTGCAACAGCTGGAGGCTCCGTTTTGGAAACACTGCCGTACAATACGTTTTTAATTTTTATTGGGGGGGGAGAGGAACTGTAAGGGGGTGTATATGTAGTGTTTTAACCTTTATTATGTGGTAGTGTAGTGTTTTTAGGGTACATTCACACTGGCGGATGTTTACAGTGAGTTCCCTGCTAGTAGTTTGCGCTGCGGCGAAAAATTTGCCGCAGCTCATGCTTGAAGCAGAAAACTTACTGTAAGCCTGCCCGTGTGAATGTACCCTGTACTTTCACATGGGGGGCAAACCTCCAGCTGTTTCAAAACTACAACTCCCAGCATGTACTGACAGACCATGCAGGCTGGGAGTTGTACTTTTGCAACAGCTGGAGGCACACTGGTTGGAAAACCTTCAGTTAGGTTCTGTTATCTAACTCAATATTTTCCAACCAGTGTGCCTCCAAAACTACAACTCCCAGCATGTACTGATCACCGAAGGGCATGCTGGGAGATATAGTTAAGCAACAGCTGGAGAGATTGCAACTACAACTCCCAGCATGCTGGGATTTGCAGTTTTAAAACATCTGGAGAGCTAGAGTATAGAGACCACTGCAAACTGTGGCCCTCCAAATGCTGCAAAACTACAAATCCCAGCATGCCCAGAAAGCAAACAGTTGTGTGGGCATGCTAGGAGTTGTAGTTTTGCAAGATCTTGAGGGCTATAGTTCAGAGACTACCATATAGTGGTCTCAAACTGTAGCCCTCCAGCTGTTGCAAAACTACAACTCCCAGCATGCCCAAACAGCTTTCTGGGCATGCTAGGAGTTATAGTTTTGCAACATCTGGAGTGCTACAGTATAGAGACCACTATATAGTGGTCTCGGACTGCAGCGCTCCAGATGTTGCTAGGCAACTGACCGGCTTCCGTCGGATCCAGGGAGCCTGCTGCACAACATCGCTGCCCGCCGATCTCCGACACCGATCGTCGCCCGCAGCCTCCGCAGATCGGTTAGTGGACTCCGGCGTCGTTTCACCGTTCTGCCCCGCCTATTGTGGGTGGGCAGGACGGGGAAAACGAAAGTTAACCCACCCCCCGCCCCCGATCTGCTGTGCAGACCCTCCAGCATGTGGCTCATTGTTTCTCCTCCCAGCACCATCTAGGTTATTGCAACATTTTGCAAAGGATGAAATCGCTAAATCACAAACCGCAAAATTCCTGATGTGATTGTGACATATTGTGCAGCCCCAATAAAAATGAAGATACACATATTCCTATACATCTAAGGAGTTTAGGACTACAAAGAAGAACAGAAGGTTTGCATCATTTTCTTATTTATTTATCCATTTTTTAAATAAGACATTTCCTATAAGAACATAACAATCTGTTCTATTCCTCCATCTTGCTGTTATGGAGGGAGGTTGGTACCGTTCTTATGATGTTCTGCATGGTCCTCTATACCCCAAAGGCATCGATCCTAACCCTTAGGGAGATGCTGCAGGTGTTCCTGGACATGGTGAACAATAGGTGTTCCATGGTGGAATAGAAAGTCACATTCGTCAGCAGGATGAGGAGCAGAATTGACCACTCGATGATTTTGACAAAGGCTTCAATCATCTCTTCCCATTCTCCGGCAAACAGTTGGATGTATACAACGACCCCAGTTCCTATAATAAGAAACACACAGGCAAGGGCCATAGAAGAGAAGATGGCTCTTACATGGCAGATGACTCTGGATGCTCCCGGCACTTTGTACAGGAGGATGGATTGCCACATGTTGTATATTCCAGCACAGATGAATGTAGCGATGGCGGCGATGCGATGGATCATCGGGTAGTCTGTTGTAGAAAATAATGACATGATGACAGTCATGACACAGGATGACCAAGCGATGACTAGTAGGGTCTTCTGGATCAATGGCTGACGGGGTCCAAAGGCTTCGCGATGGAACAAGATGAATCTATAATTCAGCCATGCCAGACCCACAGAGGCAATGGCCATCCCTATAAATCCCATACAGAATGGGATCTGTTCAGGAAAGAAAACCCCCATATCACTGATATAGATCAGGGGGGAAGTAGTATGGCCTTGGATGATGGTGATGGTGTAGCTGGTGGAGATCCAGACCATACACCAGAGGGCCATGAAGAGGGGGATGAACCCCAATCCTTTAATCTCCATAGCAGATGAAGTAAGAGGCACAAAAGGCAAATACTGCAAAAGTCTAGCAAATGGCTGTGTAACAATCTACAGAATGAAGGTCTGGGCGCTGTCAGAGCAATGTAATGCCTCCAGAGTTCTATGATGACATCACATGATGTCACATCCGCTCTTTGGTTCTTGGAGTTGCCATGGTTACGTATCTGCTATGAACAGAACCTGATGTGACTCCATTTTGATCATCTTTGATGATTGGATAACAATAAAATGTATTTATTTAATTTTATAACAATCATTAGAACAATACAACAATATTTAAGATGTAATTATTTCTTATTTCCCTTATTATCTTGTTTACCTAAAAGGGGGTGGATTATAAACAAATGCCATCACACGTTCTGTCTATTTTATCATACAAAATAATAAATCTGCCCTCCCTATCTATTACTACTTCCCTCTCTTCACATTTTCGGTGAAAGAGAACTGAAACCCCTCTAGAAAATGTGGAATAACATGAGTGATATTGATGACCCCCCCAATTTATATCCAATACCCTCAACTATTCCTGGGATAAAAGCCTTTAAAGCGAACCTGTCATATCCAACTAAATTATTAGTATTTTTTTAAATGAAGAAATAGATGGTCCAGCGCAGGATAACGTGCAATAAAAGACAAAATTTATTGTAGATTCAAGCCATAGGATAGCAGGACACAGGGTTACGCGTTTCAGCCGGAAAGACCAGTAAGGCTGGTCTTTCTGGCTGAAACGCGTAACCCTGTGTCCTGCTATGCTATGGCATGAATCTACAATACATTTTGGCTTTTATTGCACGTTATCCTGCGCTGGACCATCTATTTCTTCATTGCTACTTTGGTGTTGGTTCACACGGTGCCGTGCGACAGGCGTCTGGCTGGAAGTGTGAGCTGAGTTATCCTATACTCTTCTATTTTTTTAAATATATTACTCAGAACCTAATCCTGACATGTACATCTCATTCTTATGTGTCTAGCACCTATTTTTTTTATTTTGTCTATTAAACTTTTCTTGTTGCTCACTTGCTTGAATTCCTCTCCAAGGGAGGGGGCGTAGCCTCACTATGCAGGCCTCAGTCCCCTCCCTTAGTATGTCAGGACATGCTGGGAGTTGTAGTTTGGGAGTTGTAGCCATTAGGGTGTTGTTCGGACTGTGATGGCTGCTGTTGGGGGGGGGGGGGGGGGGTTCTATAGGACCCCTCCAAATTGTTCCCTTATAATCCCAGGGAGGAGCTAGTTCTGTCTGTTGAGTTCTTGCTGAGGAGCAGTACAGTCAAGACCTAAGAGTGTCTGGTGTCCTAAAGGAGACCTAGGCCTAACCACCAGGGGCGGACTGACAACACTCAGGGCCCCCGGACAAAATAAAGCAAGGGCCCCCAGTCGGCCCCTGGCCCCACCTCTGCCCTGCCCCTATTCTACCCAAATCCCTCCTCATGCACCACTTCTACATACAAAATAAAATGAAATATATATAACATAGGTTAGATAATTTTCCCAGACCAATAATACCTGTATATAAGGAGTAAGTATATACCACCACACAATAACTGGATAATAACAAAATACTGTACTGAATGTAACTACTATATACACAGTAGTATTCCCTTATACAGTTCCCATATAGCGGTAGATACCAGCTGTACACAGGATCTGTATATCATATAAGTGATTATATACAGGGCCATATAGAGATAGACACCAGCTGTACGCAGGATGTGTATACCAAATAAATGATTACAGTTACATTTGAGGACTCGCAATCAACATTTTTTCTGATCAGTGTCGTCCTTTTTCATTTTCTTCTCTGTCCGTATCAGTCTGCCATATCGACTTCTTCAAGCCAAAACATATGTAAGAAAAACAAGTTACACTCTGCATTTTTACAGTGCCCTCCCCTCGTCTACACAATCTCCCCATCTATAGGCCCCGAACTGTTATAATGCACTCCTGCACAGTAAAAGGGCAGGTAGGTAGCCAGGTAGGTATGTGTGGTGTTCCGCTACCGTATAGTATACCGTACCTTGTATGGTGGTCCCCAAATCCAGAGTTACTCCATTCCGGTAGGGTCCTCCTGGTGGGATAGCCCTAGTCACCTCTTTCTCCTTTAATTTTGTGATGTTTGTGTGTGTATATTTAATTGTGTATATAGTGTCGCAGGGCCTTCGGTCATGTGACTAATGTTAATTCTCTTAGGGTATGCAAAAGGACCTTCCTAGGTCACGTGTGTGGTCACATGTTTAGAATATAATCCCTTGTGTAAAGTGACTGACAGATGGTATGGACCAATGAGCTCAAGGCCAGCCCCTGCCCATATAAGGGAGCTGCCAGCCAATCCTCACTCTCTTGGGTTCCAGACTAGCAGAGAGGAGAGATCCGTGCAACTTTCAAAGACAAGACCAGGCCGAAGCCTGACAATACCGCAACTTACCAAATCGTGAGTTACAATACAACTCCCCGCTAAAGTCTGCGTGACCGCTGGACCTAAACTCAATCCCCTAAATCCAGTGGAACAGCGCATATAAATCTCAAGAGCTTAAAACTCACAAGGTCCCAACCAACTGTCAGGATCCTAATAGACTCTTCTTGTACAAAGACTGTTCCTGTTTAACTCTGCATAAAACCTGCAGTAAAAGTTCCGACTGTTTTCTGAAACCTCCGGTTGTGGACAATGATTTATTATCCCTCCCTATCGCTCTTGGGACAGGTGGCGATAGGACAAGTATATACAGAGGAGCCCTCCCCCTGGCGTCATGAGTGTTAAGGGTTAACCAAACACCCTTTAATCATCGCACAGCTACACCCCATATACCTTACAACCCCACAAGCTTACCACATAGCTTTTTGGTGTCTTACGAACAGGATACGGGTGTGTGCCTACAGCTGTTGCCACCATTTAGAGAGTACTCCCCCTATGTAAAACACTTTATTCATGTACTGTGAATCTCATTCAAGTGTACGGAACTGTGCTTATAGTACTGTGTGCAAACAGTGCGCATGAAAAGTAAGGAGGGGAGGCGAAGAGTACAGCGGAGCTACAATTCGCATCGGAAGGGGTTAAAGCTAGCGCAGGGCCTTCCCGCATGCGCGCGATCCTGAAACTCCGCCCACCGAGGTCTCCAGAGCCGCAGTGGCCATTTTGGCGGAGCCTTAAATAGGAGACCTGCAGGAAAGCACAGTGAGAATAGCGAGAAAACGTAGAGTGATGCAGCAAGCTGAAAGTCTTAAGGAGCCAGCACACTACAGAGCTCTAAGACACCAGACTATTAAACTGACGTCCGTGCAGAACTCACTACAACTCCGATCGTCGCACTCAAGTTCCAGCTCAACGCGGTCCAGTTCCAAATCACCGCTCTCAAGTTCGAGATATATGCTCTCAAGTTACAGCTTAAAGAACAGCTGCGTCTCTTAAAGGGACCTATGCTCTCGAGCTTCATTTAAAGGGTCCACACCAAAAGTAAAGATGTCAGACCCTATAGCACCAATACCACTTCCAGGACCTGCTCCACCTCCGGCACCTGCACTACCTGCTCAACAAGATGGTGGTGCACCCGTGGTTTCATCAGCAGGACCACCACAGCAAGCAAGGCAAGATCAACCTGGTTCATCTCCAGCTTCTCCATTCCTCTTAGGAGCTCCGGTTGCCGCACCTGTTTTCCTGGGGAACCCAGTGCTCCCCAACTACAACGGTGATCCCTTTACCCTAAGGGATTTCAAGGAAAAGATCTTCAATCTCTTCGGTTTCTATGCTTTTCCCACTAACCAACAGGTGCAGTTGCTTACAGGACAGCTGCAGGGACCTGCATTAGAAGAGGTCCGTACCTGGCCAGCTGCCGACAAGGCTGCAGTGGAGAAAATCTTTGAGGGGCTCTACCAAGTGTTCGAGTCTCACTCCCCCCTGAGGTACGCCTAAGGTTATATGAACGATGTCAGAAGCCAGGTGAGACCCTTCTGGCATACACTGTGGCATTACAGAATGCTTTAGTAGCGATGCAAAAATTAGACGGTATTACGCCCGGTCAGGGTAACAGAGTACTAATGGACTGGTTCATAGATGGGGCGCAGAATAAGTGGGACAAGGCCCAGCTTAGGATGCTAGCTGTGCAAAATCCCGATATGGCTTTCCCAACCTTTAAGAGGTTAGCTATCAAGGTTATTGAGTCAGGGTCTGAGGTGGAAGAAGTTATTGCCCCTGCTGCAGATTCTCCGGGGGCCTTGGTCCAACCAGCCTGTTATTGCTTCTACCTCCCCTAGTCCATGGACTACTGATTTGCAAAACGTAAGGCAGGACATTGAACAATTGACTAAAGCTTTTAAAGAGATGGTGGGCAGACCTAACTCGCCTAGGCGCGAGACACTTCCACCTAAAAAACTTGCCCCTCGTCCTGCCAATTCACCTAATACCCTAACACCTAACACCCTGTAAGACCGCCCGGGACTCAGCGCCCCGTTTGCAGCTTCTGTAATAAGACTGGACACTGGAAGAACCAGTGTTAGACTTTAAACGGGCATCCCCTGGGGACGAGGACCGCACCCCAGGAGTAACTAATGAAGGTCCAGGATCAACCGGCCCCAAAATGGGACTATCTATCTATGGTGCCCCTTGCCCCTATGTGCAGATTGAGGTAGAAGGGGTTCAGTTACAAGCCTTGATAGACACCGGGGGAGATTTATCAAAGGATTTAGACTGGTTTTTCCTGTCTAAATTTGTCGCACAGAAAGTCGCAGTCTAAATATGTGCGACTTTTCTGCGACTTTTGCTGTAAAGGATTTTTAGAACATGATGCATGCAAGTCTATTTTAGAAGGAAATGCATTGGAAAAAAACATACGCTGGTCTATAAGCATACCCAGAATAGACTAGATTAGTAAATGTCCCCCACCGGGTCCCAAGTGTCCACTATTCCCCAAGGGATATTTTACAGATATTGGGGGCCTGAAATGTTATGTGAACCTGATGATGTGGATTTTAGGGTGATTGCAGGAAACGGGAAACCAGTACCCAGGCATGGCAACGGTACAAGAGGGGGAACATGTTCTTACGGGGCAAGGTGTTATTGTTACCAGTGTTAGTGATGAGAATGCAGCCGAATTTATCTTAGGTATGAACATCATGAGACACTGCTTTGAGGACATTGTTAGTTCATTGCATGCATATCTCCCTCACATGTCACCCTCAGGCCGACGAGCCGCGCAACACCACCTCAGGACACTCCAAGCTGAAAAAAAGTTTGTTAATTGTCAAGGAGAGATCTGTCGGGCGAGAATCCAAGACCTGTGGGCTGTTATTCTGCAACCACAGACAGAGACTATTCTTTGGTGTCATGCCCGACCCGGGGTGAAGAATCAAGATTATCAAGCACTCTTGGAGCCTATTCAACTGGAAGGCTACCCTCTGGTACATGCAGCCAGGAACCTCGTGACTGTAAAAAAATGGATGAGTCCCGTTTCGAGTAGTTAATGTATCCAAGGTTGCTACCAGGTTGCCTAAGTATGCCCCCATAACCCAGCTGCACCATCTGGACTCTAGAGATGTGATGTCAAAGCCGCAAGTTGCCCGACAATGGACTGCTCAGATTGCTCACGGAGCCGATAAGTGCCCTGCAGAACCCTGGTGGGCCCAGCTGCAGATAGGGGACGAAGATACCCCCAAGGATCAGGTTGGAGGAGTAATTCAAGTGGCCAAGCAATACCAGGAGTCAATCAGTAAACACCCCACTGATTTTGGCCGGACCACAATGATCCAGCATCGGATTCTAACTGGTGATAGCCCTCCTATCAAAGAGAGGCATTGTCCAGTGGTGCCTGGGATGTACCAGACAGTGAAGAAAATGCTGCTGGAAATGAAGGAGGCTGACGTAATCCGAGAGAGCCAAAGCCCCTGGGCTGCTCCCTTGGTTCTGGTAAAGAAGAAAGATGGACCATCCGCTTCCGTTTAGACTATAGGAAGTTAAAGGATGTCACTCACAAAGACGCCTACCCTCTCCCCAGGATAGAGGAGTCTCTGACAGCCTTGGGATCAGCTGCCTACTTCTCTACACTGGACCTGACCAGCGGATACTGGCAGGTACCGATGGCTGAAGAAGATAGAGAAAAGACGGCGTTTGTGACCCCGATGGGGCTCTTTGAGTTCAAAAGCATGCCCTTTGGGCTTTGCAACGCACCTGCCACCTTCCAACGCCTGATGGAGCAATGCTTTGGGCACCTCAACTTCCAGAGTGTCCTCCTGTACCTAGACAATGTCATTGTCTACTCCCGGAGGTATCAGGAGCATCTGGACCATCTTAATGAAGTCTTCCAAGTCCTTATACAACTAAAGGTCTAATGGTCAAGCCATCAAAGTGCCATCTATTGAAACCCCGAGTTCACTATTTTGGGCATGTCGTCAGTGCTGAAGGTGTTCAACCAGATCCTGACAAAGTGGGTGCTGTGAAAGATTGGCCTACGCCCAGAACGGTGCGAGACATCTGAAGCTTCCTTGGGTTTGCTGGTTATTACAGGCGTTTTTATCCCTCACTTCGCTCAAATTGCTCGACCCTTTACTGCTTTATTTAGGGGCACTGAGAAGGAGAATTACAACGGAAGACTCCTGATACAGTGGACTGAAAACCAAGAGACAGCATTTCGGGCCTTGAAGTGCCTCCTTACTGAGCCCCCTTCCCATTCCGGCTGTACACCGATGACAGTTTTGAAGGCCTAGGGGCTGTCCTATCACAAGTGCAGTACGATAAGGAAGAGTGATAGCTTATGCCAACAGGCATCTGCAACGGGCAGAAAGGAATGACAATAACTATAGTTCATTCAAGCTAGAACTCCTGGCCTTGGTCTAAGCCGTCACTGAAAAGTTCAAGGACTACCTGGCCTCTACTCCCTTCACAGTCTACACTGACAACAACCCATTGGCACATCTAAACACTGCCAAACTGCGAGCCATTGAGCAACGTTGGGCCTGCAGGCTGGCCAATTATGACTTCAACATCAAGTACCGAAGTGGGAAGACCAACGTCAATGCAGATGTACTCCCCCGTATGGCTCCTGGTGAAGAACCACCCGTGGAGGATGTGTGAGGACGTAGAGATGCCACCCTTTTACCAAAGGTTCGTGAGCCAGAATACTTTTACTACACGAGAGGGTTACGAGCCTGGGTCCTCCAAAGTCCCCGAGGATTTGCATACCTTACAGGACGAGAGTCGAGTTATGGGAGATCTCTTAGACTACTTTCTCCAAAAGAAGGTGCCGACTCTGCTCCGGAAGGCGCAGGGAAACTTCGAGTTTAAGCGGTTGTGGCGACAGAGAAATCGCCTGTTCCTCCACAAAGGACTGCTACACAGAAACTCCCTCGAACCGGTCTCCGGGGAGCGCCTGCACCAAATACTAGTTTTGCGACGGGATGCAGCCATGGTTCTCAATGTGTACCACGACCAGTCGGGGCACTTTGGAGTCCACAAGACCGAGGCCACCATATGGAGAAGATTCTATTGGGTGGGGATGCGTGGAGATATTGAAAAGTGGTGTGCCGAATGCACCGTCTGCAGTGTCACCAAGAACCTTCGCAAAGACGCAAGAGCACCTCTACATCCCATTCACACTGAAAGGCCTAACCAACTGGTCGCTCTGGACCATGTGAAGCTGTCTCCAACTCGATCTGGTTACAGTTATGCTATGTTAGGCATAGGTTTACTTTCACTTTAGGGTTAATAGAGTAAGGCACCGCGATCGCTGCCATGCGCTATTAGCCACAAGTCCCGGTCGTTGTTTGAGGCCGGGCCCGACCCGCTATGACACGTCGTGGCCCCGCGTTATAGAAAGGGAAAGGACTCAGTACGTACCGGTACGTCCTTGGTCCTTAACCCCTTAAGGACCCAGCCAATTGTCACTGTAGGAACATGCCATTTTTTGCACATCTGACCACTTTCACTTTTTTTTCTCAATAGAAGTTTTATTAAGTTTTTGAAGGTAAATGAACAACATGTACAGTCAACATGTGTCATGGGTAACACAAGTGGTATCATGCACCCCTACAGGGGTGTTAGACAGAACATGAAAATAACAAAAGTAATAGCAGTAAGAGTAATTGTGATCTAGATTGTACCAGGCCATCAAGCATCTTCCACTGTTGGTAAATGTTAATTTGCAGTTAGCGGTGCAAAGACTACATGACGCTACAAGAACAAAAAGGGGTCCGAGGACCGCTACATAGTGTGTTGGATGGGTGAAAGACGGACTGAAAGAGGAAAGAAAAGAAAAAGGGGAAAAGAGGTGGAGGAAAGGAAAGAAGAGGGAAAGAAGGGGGGGGAGGAAATGAGGGTGGAGAGAGCGGGGATGTAGAGCAGGAAGGGCCTAAGAAAACGGACAGAGGACTTACCAGTCGGCCCGATGCACTCCAAGAGCCCCACCGACACTAACTGGTGTTTCCTTGAGCGGCTGTAGAAGGGGGGAGAGAGGAGGGCAGTCCAGTGGACAGAGAGCCTACAGTTCATAATGAGGGGATGGCAGGATAAGGGAAGGTGTTAGGTCAGGGTGAGTCAAGTGGTAAGGTGCAGTCAATCGTGTGCTGTGGAGGATGTAAAGGCCACCCAGGGCATCCAAATGAGGCTATATTTAACCAATTGCCTAGGGGAGTCGGCCCTCAGCTCCTCTATCCTGTGAAGTCGAGAGACTTCTTGGATCCAATTCGAGATGTTTGGGGGAGTTTGCATCTTCCAGAGTCTGGGGATTACCGACCTAGCTGCCAGGAGCATATACAATATCAGTTGGATGGAGGACCTGTGGTTCGAGGAGGGGAGGATCGATAGTAAGAGGGACTTGGGCGCTCTGGTGTTCCACTGAGGTGACGCGTTTAATTATATCAGTCACATTTGTTCAGAAAACCGCCAGAGTCGGGCAGGTTAGCCATATATGTAGCATTGTGCCCCGCGCTGCTGAACACCTCCAGCACCTGTCCGAGACCCCTACGTACATAGTGGCCAGTAGGGCCGGAACTCTATACCATCTTGTTATTATTTCATAATTAACTTCTTGGGCTCTACATGAGATTGAGGTCGTGTTGCATCTGGTGAGGGCTGTTTGCCAATCGGCCTCTGAAATCTGGTGGTCCATGTCCCTTTCCCAGCCGACCTTAAACGGAAGGGGTTTACTCGTCTGCGTTTCCAAGGCCAATGTATATAGCACGCTGGTGGCGTGTGGTATCGGAGAAGAGAAAGAGCAGAGCTTTTCAAATTTAGTTAAAGAACGGTGGAGGCGTAGCTTCAGATTTGTAGAAACATAAAAGTGTAGTTGAGCGTATTGAAATAATTGGGCGGGGAAGAGGTTGACGTCCCCAAGAAGGTCAGAGAGGGGTCTCAACATAGTTTCGGTCAGGAGGAACTGAAGTGTGATGTAATCCCGTTTGAGTAATGTGAGGAAGGAGTTGCAAGAGCAAGCAGGGGGGGGACGCTGGGTTATCGGAAAGGGGCATTAGAGGCCCGTCTTGGGTAAAGAAAGACCGGCGCGCCATATATAGCTGTTGTGATCTACTAATTGAAGAGAGAACCGGGGGAAGAGTAGCAATATCCAGTGAGCGGGCGGTGTTGTGGAGGCCCCATAGGATTGTTATCAGGTCGCATCCCAGCACCGCAGATTCATGTTAAATCCATTGTTTATCTGAGGTGCAATGAAAGTAATCAAGGATTTGAGTGAGGATCGTCGCTAGGTAGTATGAGAAGTGGTCTGGGAGGGCCAGACCCCATTCTGTTTTTGTCTGATCAAAGCATGTCTCGCTAATCTGGGGTGTTTATGTGCCCATACAAAATAGGACTGTGTCGCTGCGAGTTCCTGGAAAAAATGGCAGGTTGGTGGGTGGGGGGGTCGGGGGGGGGCCTACAGGCAGGCATGAGAAGAGGTAGAGTAATCGGGGCAGGACATTCATTTTGAGAATAAGTCTAAAGGCATCCAAAATATGTGATGGTACCTGTACTCCCAAATATTTAATGGAGGAGGATTGCCATTTAAATGGGTAAGTTGATTTGAGGAGGCTTAAAATGGCAGGTGGAAGGGTGATATTGAGCGCCTCACATTTTGAGATATTTAGCTTATAGTTGCTGAGGAGGGAAAAACGTTTAATGGTGGATAATAGAGAGGGGAGGGAGGTAACAGGGGAGGAGAGATATGGTAAGAGGTCATCCTGTCACGATTCGGCTGGCAGGAGGTGGATCCTCTGTGCCAGAGAGGGATTGGCGTGGACCGTGCTGGTGGACCGGTTCTAAGTTGCTACTGGTATTCACCAGAGCCCGCTGCAAAGCGGGATGGTCTTGCAGCGGCGGTAGCAACCAGGTCGTATCCACTAGCAACGGCTCAACCTCTCTGACTGCTGAAGATAGGCGCGGTACAAGGGAGTAGACAAGAGCAAGGTCGGACGTAGCAGAAGGTCGGGGCAGGCAGCAAGGATCGTAGTCAGGGGCAACGGCAGGAGGTCTGGAACACAGGCTAGGAACACACAAGGAAACGCTTTCACTGGCACAATGGCAACAAGATCCGGCGAGGGAGTGCAGGGGAAGTGAGGTATAAATAGGGAGTGCACAGGTGAACACACTAATTAAGCCATCGGGGCCAATCAGCGGCGCAGTGGCCCTTTAAATCGCAGAGACCCGGCGCGCGCGCGCCCTAAGGAGCGGGGCCGCGCGCGCCGGGACAGGACCGACGGAGAGCGAGTCAGGTACGGGAGCCGGGGTGCGCATCGCGAGCGGGCGCCACCCGCATCGCGAATCGCATCCCGGCTGGGAGAGGTATCGCAGCGCACCCGGTCAGCAGGTCTGACCGGGGCGCTGCAATTGCGAGGATGTTGCGAGCGCTCCGGGGAGGAGCGGGGACCCGGAGCGCTCGGCGTAACAGTACCCCCCCCCTTGGGTCTCCCCCTCTTCTTGGAGCCTGAGAACCTGAGGACCAGACTTTTGTCTAGGATGTTGTCCTCAGGTTCCCAGGATCTCTCTTCTGGACCACAGCCCTCCCAATCTACCAAAAAAAATCTTTTTCCTCTGACCGTCTTGGAGGCCAGTATCTCCTTCACGGAGAAGATGTCAGAAGAACCGGAAACAGGAGTGGGAGAAACAAGTTTGGGAGAGAAACGGTTGATGATGAGTGGTTTAAGGAGAGAGACATGGAAGGCATTGGGAATACGAAGAGAAGGAGGAAGAAGGAGTTTGTAAGAGACAGGATTAATCTGGCACAAGACTTTGAAAGGACCAAGATAGTTTGTAACTGGGGACACGAAAGCGGACATATTTAACGGAGAGCCATACCTTGTCTCCGGGAGCAAAAATGGGGGGAGTTCTTCTTTTCTTATCGGCAAACCTTTTCATGCGGGATGAAGCCTGTAAAAGAGAATTTTGGGTCTCTTTCCATATGGTGGAAAGATCACGAGTCACTTCATCCACAGCGGGCAAACCAGAGGGCAAGGGAGTAGGGAGGGGGGGAAGAGGGTGACGGCCGTACACCACGAAAAATGGGGACTTAGCAGAAGATTCAGAGACTCTGAAGTTGTATGAGAATTCGGCCCATGGTAGAAGATCTGCCCAGTCATCCTGGCGGGAGGAAACAAAATGCCGTAAATAGTCACCCAGGACCTGGTTAATTCTTTCTACTTGCCCATTGGATTGGGGATGATAAGAAGAAGAGAAGTTTAATTTACTCTTGAGCTGTTTACAGAGGGCCCTCCAGAATTTAGACACGAATTGGACACCTCTATCCGAGACGATCTGCGTGGGCAAACCGTGAAGACGAAAAATGTGTACAAAAAATTGTTTTGCCAACTGAGGCGCTGAAGGAAGACCAGGAAGAGGAATAAAATGTGCCATCTTGGAAAATCGATCAACGACCACCCAAACAACAGTGTTGCCACGGGATGGGGGTAAGTCTGTAATAAAGTCCATACCAATCAGTGACCAAGGCTGTTCGGGGACAGGCAGAGGATGAAGGAGACCAGCAGGCTTCTGGCGAGGAGTCTTATCCCGGGCACAGACAGTACAGGCCCGCACAAAATCAACAACATCCGTCTCCAGAGTCGGCCACCAATAGAAACGAGAGATGCAAGGACTTTTTGATGCCCGCATGGCCTGCCAGGTGGGAGGAGTGACCCCATGTGAGAATCCCGAGACGTTGGCGTGGAGAAACAAAGGTCTTCCCTGGAGGGGTTTGCCTGATGGAGGCTGGAGAAGTGGAGATCAGACAGTCAGGAGGAATGATGTGTTGCGGAGAGACCTCTACTTCCGAGGCATCCGAGGAACGAGAGAGGGCATCGGTCCTAATGTTCTTGTCGGCAGGGCGAAAATGAATTTCAAAGTTAAAACGGGCAAAGAACAACGACCACCTGGCCTGGCGAGGGTTCAGCCGCTGGGCAGACTGGAGATAGGAGAGATTCTTGTGATCGGTGTAAATGATGACTGGAAATTTTGATCCCTCCAGCAGATGCCTCCATTCCTCAAGTGCCAATTTAATGGCCAGTAGTTCTCGATCCCCGATGGAGTAGTTTCTCTCCGCCGGAGAGAAGGTCCTAGAAAAAAAACCACAAGTAACAGCATGCCCGGAAGAATTTTTTGTAGAAGGACCGCTCCAGCTCCCACTGAGGAGGCATCTACCTCCAATAGGAAGGGTTTAGATGGGTCAGGTCTGGAGAGCACGGGAGCAGAAGAAAAGGCAGACTTGAGCCGTTTAAATGCGTCTTCCGCTTGGGGAGACCAGGACTTGGGATTGGCATTTTTCTTGGTTAAAGCCACGATAGGAGCCACAATAGTGGCAAAGTGTGGAATAAATTGTCTGTAATAATTGGCGAACCCCAAAAAACGTTGGATAGCACGGAGTCCGGAGGGGCGTGGCCAATCTAAGACGGCAGAGAGTTTATCCGGGTCCATTTGTAATCCCTGGCCAGAGACCAAGTATCCTAGGAAAGGAAGAGATTGACATTCAAACAACGGTCTACCTCAGGAACTGGTCACAGCAGGAACAATTAACAGCTTTAAAACAGGATTAGATACATTCCTGGAACAAAATAAGATTAATGCTTATGAAGAAATATAAAATCTCATCCCTTCCCCAATATCGCGCCACACCCCTACCCCTTAATTCCCTGGTTGAACTTGATGGACATATGTCTTTTTTCGACCGTACTAACTATGTAACTATGTAAACAGACATTTCTCCATTTTGGCATAAAGTTGATTGTCTCGAAGTCTCTGAAGAACCATGCGGACATGCTGGCGGTGTTCTTCTAAGTTGGCAGAAAAAATCAGAATATCGTCCAGATACACAACAACACAGGAATATAAGAGATCACGAAAAAAGTCTTGGAAGACGGCAGGGGCGTTGCACAGGCCAAAGGGCATGACCAGATACTCAAAGTGTCCATCTCTGGTGTTAAATGCAGTCTTCCATTCGTCCCCCTCCCTGATGCGGATGAGATTATAAGCACCTCTTAAGTCCAGTTTGGTAAAGATGTGGGCACCTTGAAGGCGATCAAAGAGTTCTGAGATAAGAGGTAGGGGGTAGCGGTTCTTTACCGTGATTTTATTAAGTCCGCGGTAATCAATGCAAGGACGTAGGGAGCCATCTTTTTTGGACACAAAAAAAAATCCAGCTCCGGCAGGAGAGGAGGATTTGCGGATAAACCCCTTTTTTAAATTTTCCTGGATGTATTCAGACATAGCAAGAGTCTCTGGAGCGGACAGAGGGTATATTCTGCCCCGGGGTGGAGTAGTGCCCGGGAGGAGGTCAATAGGACAGTCATAAGGCCTGTGAGGGGGTAAAGTCTCAGCTTGCTTTTTGCAAAATACGTCAGCATAGTCCATATAAGCCTTAGGGAGACCGGTTACAGGGGGAACCACAGGGTCACGGCAGGGAGTACTGGGAACCGGTTTAAGACAGTCCTTGAAACAAGAAGTACCCTACCTCTTGATCTCTCCTGTGGACCAATCAAGGGTTGGGGAATGGCATTGAAGCCACGGTAATCCAAGGAGAATTTCGGAAGTGCAATTGGAGAGGACCAAAAACTCAATTTTTTCGTGATGAGGTCCGATGCACATTAGGAGGGGTTCCGTGCGGTAACGCACGGTACAGTCCAATCTTTGATTGTTAACACAATTGATGTAGAGGGGTCTGGCGAGACTGGTCACCGGGATGTTGAACCTGTTGATGAGAGAGGCCAAAATAAAATTTCCTGCAGATCCGGAATCCAAGAAGGCCATAGTAGAGAAGGAGAAGGTAGAGGAAGATATCCGCACAGGCACAGTAAGGCGTGGAGAAGCAGAGTTGACATCAAGAACTGTCTCACCTTTGTGCGGAGTCAGCGTACGTTTTTCCAGGCTGGGAGGACGGATAGGACAATCCTTCAGGAAGTGTTCGGTACCGGCACAGTACAGGCACAGATTCTCCATGCGGCGTCGTGTCCTCTCTTGTGGTGTCAAGCGAGACCAGTCAACTTGCATAGCCTCCACGGCGGGAGGCACAGGAACGGATTGCAGAGGACCAGAGGAGAGAGGAGCCGGGGAGAAAAAACACCTCGTGCGAACAAAGTCCATATCCTGGCGGAGCTCCTGACGCCTTTCGGAAAAACGCATGTCAATGCGAGTGGCTAGATGAATAAGTTCATGCAGGTTAGCAGGAATTTCTCGTGCGGCCAGAACATCTTTAATGTTGCTGGATAGGCCTTTTTTAAAGGTCGCGCAGAGGGCCTCATTATTCCAGGATAATTCTGAGGCAAGAGTACGGAATTGGATGGCGTACTCGCCAACGGAAGAATTACCCTGGACCAGGTTCAGCAGGGCAGTCTCAGCAGAAGAGGCTCGGGCAGGTTCCTCAAAGACACTTCGAATCTCCGTGAAGAAGGAGTGTACAGAGGCAGTGACGGGGTCATTGCGGTCCCAGAGCGGTGTGGCCCATGACAGAGCTTTCCCAGACAGAAGGCTGACTACGAAAGCCACCTTAGACCTTTCAGTAGGAAACTGGTCCGACATCATCTCCAAGTGCAGGGAACATTGTGAAAGAAAGCCACGGCAAAACTTAGAGTCCCCATCAAATTTGTCCGGCAAGGATAGTCGTAGGCCGGAAGCGGCCACTCGCTGCGGAGGAGGTGCAGGCGCTGGCGGAGGAGATGATTGCTGAAGCTGTGGTAGTAGCTGCTGTAGCATCACGGTCAGTTGAGACAGCTGGTGGCCTTGTTGCGCTATCTGTTGCGACTGCTGGGCGACCACCGTGGTGAGGTCGGCGACAACTGGCAGTGGAACTTCAGCGGGATCCATGGCCGGATCTACTGTCACGATTCGGCTGGCAGGAGGTGGATCCTCTGTGCCAGAGAGGGATTGGCGTGGACCGTGCTGGTGGACCGGTTCTAAGTTGCTACTGGTATTCACCAGAGCCCGCCGCAAAGCGGGATGGTCTTGCAGCGGCGGTAGCAACCAGGTCGTATCCACTAGCAACGGCTCAACCTCTCTGACTGCTGAAGATAGGCGCGGTACAAGGGAGTAGACAAGAGCAAGGTCGGACGTAGCAGAAGGTCGGGGCAGGCAGCAAGGATCGTAGTCAGGGGCAACGGCAGGAGGTCTGGAACACAGGCTAGGAACACACAAGGAAACGCTTTCACTGGCACAATGGCAACAAGATCCGGCGAGGGAGTGCAGGGGAAGTGAGGTATAAATAGGGAGTGCACAGGTGAACACACTAATTAAGCCAACTGGGCCAATCAGCGGCGCAGTGGCCCTTTAAATCGCAGAGACCCGGCGCGCGCGCGCCCTAAGGAGCGGGGCGGCGCGCGCCGGGACAGGACCGACGGAGAGCGAGTCAGGTACGGGAGCCGGGGTGCGCATCGCGAGCGGGCGCCACCCGCATCGCAAATCGCATCCCGGCTGGGAGAGGTATCGCAGCGCACCCGGTCAGCAGGTCTGACCGGGGCGCTGCAATTGCGAGGATGTTGCGAGCGCTCCAGGGAGGAGCGGGGACCCGGAGCGCTCGGCGTAACACATCCGCATAAGCGACGCATTTGCAATGGCATAAGGGTATGGGAAGACCCCTGATGTTCGGATTTAAGCGAATGTCCACCAAAAGGTGTTCCATGCAGAGCACATAGAGCAACGGGTACAGAGGGCAGCCCTGCCTTGTGCCATTGCAAATGTTGACGGGGTCTGACAGTTGTCTGTTTATCCGGATTTGGGCCTGAGGGCAGGAATACAGCGCTCCAATGCGAGAAAGCATGGTGTCACCTATTCCTATTTGGGCTGGAGAGGCCATCATGAAGTTTCAGTCCACCCGGTCGAAGGCTTTCTCCGCATCCAAAGACAAGAGAAATAAAGGTATTTCAGTCTTGTGAGCTTGATGAATGACGGAGAAAGTTCGGAGGGTATTATCTCTAGCTTCACGGCCTCTGACAAAGTTTACTTGATCCAGGTGGACTAGGAAATCCATGTGCGGCGCTAGCCGGTTGGCTAATAACTTTGCAAACAGTTTGGTGTCGGTGTTGAGTAAAGATATGGGCCTGTAACTGGGGCAAAGGGATGGGTCTTTACCTTCCTTAGGAGGGGAGGGGCAGTTGAGGCTGATATATTATTGAAGGCTTCAAGCAGAGGGGGAGCTAACTCCAAGCGGAAAGATTTATAGAATTTAGAGGAGTAGCCATCAGGGCCCGGACTCTTGCCTGCAGGCATAGACATGATGGCTTCAAATAGTTCCTCCTGTGAGGAAGGTTCCTCCAATGCCTGAGTGGCCTCTAGGGACAATTGAGGGAGGGCCGTATCTGAAATGTACTGGGATAGAGATGGGATTGCAGTCGGACTGTTCGAGGGGGTGGCCGTTTTAGGGAGATGGTTCAGTGACGTGTAGTATTGCCTGAAGGGACTTTGTATTTCGGGAGTAAGGAATGAAGGAACCCCCGAATGGGATTTTATGGAGGGAATAAAAAGTAAGGATTTCCTGGATTTAAGTGCTCTGGCCAGGCGCTTTCCGGATTTGTTGCCCCACTCATAAAAGAGCCTGCCCATTAATTGTTTGTAGTAGCTATGTTTAGTATTCATAAGCGTCAGGTGGTCAGTGCGTACTCTAATAAGTTCCCTTTAAACCATGTCCTGCTGTGTGTGCTTATGTATGGACTCGAGGGACTGAAGTTTCGATTGGAGGGCGGGAAATTGCGCCGACGCTTCCCTCTTCAGCCGGGCCCCGTGTTTGACCAGAACCCTACGAAGTACACATTTTAAGGCTTCCCATTTAACCCCTTAAGGGCCAGGCCATTTTGCACCTTAGGACCAGAGCGTTTTTTGAACATCTGACCACTGTCACTTTAAACATTAACAACTCTGGAATTCTTTTAGTTATCATTCTGATTCCAAGACTGTTTTTTCGTGACATATTCTACTTTAATATGTTGGTAAATTTTTGTGGTAACTTGCACCCTTTCTTGGTGAAAAATCCCAAAATTTGATGAAAAAATTGAAAATTTAGCATTTTTCTAACTTTGAAGCTCTCTGCTTGTAAGGAAAATGGATATTCCTAATAATTTTTTTTTATTCACATATACAATATGTCTACTTTATGTTTGCATCATAAAATTGATGAGTTTTTACTTTTGGAAGACATCAGAGGGCTTCAAAGTATAGCAGCAATTTTCCAATTTTTAACAAAATTTTCAAACTCACTATTTTTCAGGGACCAGTTCAGGTTTGAAGTGGATTTGAAGGGTCTTCATATTAGAAAAATCTCATAAAAGACTCCATTCTAAAAACTGCACCCCCTAAAGTATTCAAAATGACATTCAGTAAGTGTTTTAACCCTTTATGTGTTTCACAGGAATAGCAGCAAAGTGAAGGAGAAAATTCAAATTTTTTACTCTTGCATGTTCTTGTAGACCCAATTTTTGAATTTTTACAAGGGGTAAAAGGAGAAAATTTATATTTGTATTTGTAGCCCAATTTGAAGCGAAGGAGCGACAAGGGGATTTTGGAGAGTACGTTTTTCTGAAATGGTTTTTGGGGGGCATGTTGCATTTAGGATGTGTGTTTCCCCCCCAAATTTCACATTTTTTCAAGGGTTAATAGCAGAAAATACCCTCCAAAATTTGTAACCCCATCTCTTCTGAGCATGGAGGTACCCCATAAGTTGACCTGAAGTGCACTAAGGACGAACTACAATGCTCAGAAGAGGAGTCATATTTGGCTTTTTGAGAGAAAATTTTGGTCGCATTTAGGAAGATCCTATGGTGCCAAAACCGCAAAAAAAAACACATGGCATACCATTTTGGAAACTAGACCCCTTGAGGAACATAACAAGAAATAAAGCGAGCCTTAACCAGGCTAGCGGTATTCCCGAGCGTGACTCGGGGTTAATTTTCGCTGCCAGAAGCGGTAACCCTGAGCGTGATTACTGAGCTGGCAGCGGAGTCTTCTTACCTACTTCTGGCGATCCAGCGATGTCCCCGCTGTGATCTCCGTTGAGAGTCCCGGCGGATGCCTCCATCTGGCTTCCCGGTTCTGTCTCTGTGAGCCGCAGCGGCTCATGGAGGCGGAACTGGGCGGTAAATTCAAATGGCTAGCGGTATTCCCGAGCGTGACTCAGGGTTAATTTTCGCTGCCAGAAGCGGTAACCCCAAGTCACGCTCGGGATAGATTACAGAGCTGGCAGCGGAGTCTTCTTACCTTCTCCTGGCGATCCAGCGATATCCCCGCTGTGATCGCCGGTGAGAGCCCCGGCGGATGCCTCCATCTGACTTCCTGGTTCCGTCTCTGTGAGCCGCAGAGGCTGATGGGGGCGGAACTGGGCGGTAAATTCAAATGTTTGAAAGCATAAAAGTGACACACACACAGTCAGGTGATACAGTGAAATCCTGTCAGATTACACTGTATCACCTCAGATTTGACACTGTATCACCTCAGATTTGACATTTGGTCATCCTACACTGCCCTGATCCTTTGGCGTACCTAAAATTATTTCTCACAGATGACGTCATTGAAAAGATTGTCAAGGAGACAAATCGAAACAACGAGCAGCAATCCGCTACTCTGCATAGCAAGTTTTCCAGGAACAGAAAATGGGAACCGGTGGCTAAAGAGGACATCTGGAAGTTTCTTGGGCTAATACTTCTTCAGGGGGTGGTGGGGAAACCCCTGCAGAAATGGTACTGGACTACCAATAAATTGAGGACCGATTTTCCCTCATAATGAAGAATTTGCACTTCACCAACAATGAGGAATTTGACGAAGCCACACATCCAGCGCCAAAACTCAAGAAGATCTGGGAAGTATACCAAATGACCCTAAAAAATTTCCAGCAGGCCTATGTGCCAGATAGAGACATCAGCATTGATGAAAGTATGATGGCTTACAAGGGACGCCTCAGCTGGATTCAATACATCGCATCCAAGAGAGCACGGTTTGGAATAAAATCCTATATGCTCTGCGAGTCTGCCACTAGCTATATATGGAATTCCGTCATATATACAGGTAAAGGAACACAATTCAACCCCAGGTACAGCGGCTATGGGATGGCAACGTCATCAGTCCTTACACTGCTTGAGCCATTGCTGAATCAGGGGTATTGTGTGACAACGGACAACTTTTACACATCGCCTGAGCTGTACAGGTTTCTGCTAAAACATAAGACTGATGGATATGGAACCGTTAGGGCCAACCGACGTGACCTGCCATCTAAGTTTGCCAAGAAAAAACTGAACACAGGAGAAATGGTTGCCTGGCAGAAAGGAAAGATGATGGCAATGCATTGGTGTGACAAAAAAGACGTGTGCCTAATGAGTACAGTGCATAACACCTCCACTGCCATACAAGAGGTGGGAAAGATGTCATGAAGCCACAACTTGTGATTGACTACAACAACACCATGGGAGGAGTCGATAGAGCCGATCAGGCGATGACATTTTATCCGGATATGCGGAAACAACAAAAAAAATTCCAAAAAAATCTTCAGGCATCTCCTGGAACAATGCCTCTGAAATGCCTATATACTGCACAGAGGAAAGAGTGACAAGCCTCTTGTTCATTCTGACTTTATCTGGAAGGTGGCGGAGCGGATTTTTGTGAACTACCAAACGCCATCATTGGCCGTGAACAGATCTGGACGTCGTGCTGTTGACGTTGTCAACCCAGAACGCCTGACTGGTCCTCACTTTATGGATTACATCCCGCCAACCGCAAAAAAGGCAGCACCTACAAGGATGTGCGTAGTTTGCTGCTCAAAGCAAGATGGCAATGGAAAAAAAATCCGAAAAGAAACCAGGTTCCATGGCCCTGATTGTGACATCGGTCTATGTGCAGTCCCATGTTTCAAAATTTACCACACCCAGGATGTTTACTGAATTTTCTTTATTTGACAAATTTCATTATTTATTACATTATTGAATAAAATTATATTATTTATTAGATTATAATTAATAATTTTGAGTTTCGAACTTTATCACATCTGAGAGATCTACTAGAGTCTTCTTTGATCAGGTTTAAGTAAGTAATTACTAAGAATTGCAGGCCTACAATACATAACACCAAATTTCCATGCAAAATAATGGTACCGCTTTTGGTACAAAATTCCTGACATAATCATACCGCCAGGGAGGTTAATATCCCACAGGGGTTTCACGACTTTTGCATATGTTAAAAAACTAATAATTTTTTCACTAAAATGTGTGTTTCCCCCCCAAATTTCACATTTTTGCAAGGGTTAATAGCAGAAAATACCCCTCAAAATTTGTAACCCATTCTTCTGAGTATGGAAATACCCCATGTGTGGACGTCAAGTGCCCTGCGGTCGAACTACAATGCTCAGAAGAGAAGGAGCGCCATTGAGCTTTTGAAGAGTGAATTTGTTTGGAATGGTAGTCAGGGGCCATGTGCGTTTACAAAGCCCCCCATGGTGCCAGAACAGTGGACCCCCCCCACATGTGACCCCATTTTGGAAACTACACCCCTCACAGAATTTAATAAGGGGTGCAGTGAGTATTTAAACCCCACTGGCATTTGACAGATCTTTGACAGTGTAAGGGGTGCATATGTAGTGTTTTAGTGTTAGTGTAGTGTTTTTAGGGTACATTCACATGGGCAGAGGTTTACAGTGAGTTCCCTGCTAGGAGTTTGCGCTGAGGCGAAAAATTTGCTGCAGCTCATACTTGAAGCAGAAAACTTAGTGTAAACCTGCCCGTGTGAATGTACCCTGTACGTTCACATGGGGGGGCAAACCTCCAGCTGTTTCAAAACTACACTCCCAGCATGTACTGACAGACCATGCAGGCTGAGAGTTGAACTTTTGCAACAGCTGGAGGCACACTGGTTGGAAAACCTTCAGTTAGTTTCTGTTATCTAACAATATTTTCCAACCAGTGTGCCTCCAAAACTACAATTCCCAGCATGTACTGATCACCGAAGGGCATGCTGGGAGATGTAGTTATGCAACAGCTGGAGAGATCGCAACTACAACTCCCAGCATGCTGGGATTTGCAGTTTTGCAACATCTGGAGAGCTACAGTATAGAGACCACTGCAAACTGTGGCCCTCCAGATGCTGCAAAACTACAAATCCCAGCATGCCCTGACAGCAAACAGTTGTGTGGTCATGCTAGGAGTTGTAGTTTTGCAAGATCTGGAGGGCTAAAATTCAGAGACTACCATATACCATATAGTGGTCTCAAACTGTAGCCCTCCAGCTGTTGCAAAACTACAACTCCCAGCATGCCCAAACAGCTGTCTGGGCATGCTGGGAGCTGTAGTTTTGCAACATCTGGAGTGCTATAGCATAGAGACCACTATATAGTGGTCTCGGACTGCAGCCCTCCAGATGTTGCTAGGCAACTGACCGGCTTCCGTCGGATCCAGGGAGCCTGCTGCACGACATCGCCGCCCGCCGATCTCCGACACCGATCGTCGCCCGCAGCCTCCGCAGATCGGTAAGTGAACTCCGGCGCCGGTCCTCTGCCGTTTCCCCGTTCTGCCCCGCCTATTGTGGGTGGGCAGGACGGGGGAAAACGAAAGTTAACCCCCCCCCGCCCCCGATCTGCTGTGCAGCCCCTCCAGCATGTGGCTCATTGTTTCTCCTCCCAGCACCATCAAAATTTTGCAAAGGATGAAATCGCTAAATCACAAACCGCAAAATTCCTGATGTGATTGTGACATATTGTGCAGCCCCAATAAAAATGAAGATACACATATTCCTATACATCTAAGGAGTTTAGGACTACAAAGAAGAACAGAAGGTTTGCATCATTTTCTTATTTATTTATACATTTTTATATAAATAAGACATTTCCTATAAGAACATAACAATCTGTTCTATTCCTCCATCTTGCTGTTATGGAGGGAGGTTGGTACCGTTCTTATGATGTTCTGCATGGTCCTCTATACCCCAAAGGCATCGATCCTAACCCTTAGGGAGATGCTGCAGGTGTTCCTGGACATGGTGAACAATAGGTGTTCCATGGTGGAATAGAAAGTCACATTCGTCAGCAGGATGAGGAGCAGAATTGACCACTCGATGATTTTGACAAAGGCTTCAATCATCTCTTCCCATTCTCCGGCAAACAGTTGGATGTATACAACGACCCCAGTTCCTATAATAAGAAACACACAGGCAAGGGCCATAGAAGAGAAGATGGCTCTTACATGGCAGATGACTCTGGATGCTCCCGGCACTTTGTACAGGAGGATGGATTGCCACATGTTGTATATTCCAGCACAGATGAATGTAGCGATGGCGGCGATGCGATGGATCATCGGGTAGTCTGTTGTAGAAAATAATGACATGATGACAGTCATGACACAGGATGACCAAGCGATGACTAGTAGGGTCTTCTGGATCAATGGCTGACGGGGTCCAAAGGCTTCGCGATGGAACAAGATGAATCTATAATTCAGCCATGCCAGACCCACAGAGGCATTGGCCATCCCTATAAATCCCATACAGAATGGGATCTGTTCAGGAAAGAAAACCCCCATATCACTGATATAGATCAGGGGGGAAGTAGTATGGCCTTGGATGATGGTGATGGTGTAGCTGGTGGAGATCCAGACCATACACCAGAGGGCCATGAAGAGGGGGATGAACCCCAATCCTTTAATCTCCATAGCAGATGAAGTAAAAGGCACAAAAGGCAAATACTGCAAAAGTCTAGCAAATGGCTGTGTAACAATCTACAGAATGAAGGTCTGGGCGCTGTCAGAGCAATGTAATGCCTCCAGAGTTCTATGATGACATCACATGATGTCACATCCGCTCTTTGGTTCTTGGAGTTGCCATGGTTACGTATCTGCTATGAACAGAACCTGATGTGACTCCATTTTGATCATCTTTGAGGATTGGATAACAATAAAATGTATTTATTTAATTTTATAACAATCATTAGAACAATACAACAATATTTAAGATGTAATTATTTCTTATTTCCCTTATTATCTTGTTTACCTAAAAGGGGGTGGATTATAAACAAATGACATCACACGTTCTGTCTATTTTATCATAAAAAATAATAAATCTGCCCTCCCTATCTATTACTACTTCCCTCTCTTCACATTTTTGGTGAAAGAGAACTGAAACCCCTCTAGAAAATGTGGAATAACATGAGTGATATTGATGACCCCCCCAATTTATATCCAATACCCTCCACTATTCCTGGCATAAAAGCCTTTAAAGCGAACCTGTCAGATCCAACTAAATTATTAGTATTTTTTTAAATGAAGAAATAGATGGTCCAGCGCAGGATAACGTGCAATAAAAGACAACATTTATTGTAGATTCAAGCCATAGGATAGCAGGACACAGGGTTACGCGTTTCAGCCGGAAAGACCAGTAAGGCTGGTCTTTCCGGCTGAAACGCGTAACCCTGTGTCCTGCTATCCTATGGCTTGAATCTACAATACATTTTGGCTTTTATTGCACGTTATCCTGCGCTGGACCATCTATTTCTTCATTGCTACTTTGGTGTTGGTTCAAACGGTGCCGTGCGACAGGCGTCTGGCTGGAAGGGTGAGCTGAGTTATCCTATACTCTTCTATTTTTTTAAATATATTACTCAGTACCTAATCCTGACATGTACATCTCATTCTTATGTGTCTAGCACCTATTTTTTTTTTTCTATTAAACTTTTCTTGTTGCTCACTTGCTTGAATTCTTCTCCAAGGGAGGGGGCGTAGCCTCAGTATGCAGGCCTCAGCCCCCTCCCTTAGTATGTCAGGACATGCTGGGAGTTGTAGTTTGGGAGTTGTAGCCATTATGGTGTTGTTCGGACTGTGATGGCTGCTGTTGGGGGTGGGGGGGGTTCTATAGGACCCCTCCAAATTGCTCCCTTATAATCCCAGGGAGGAGCTAGTTCTGTCTGTTGAGTTCTTGCTGAGGAGCAGTACAGTCAAGACCTAAGAGTGTCTGGTGTCCTTAGGGAGACCTAGGCCTAACCACCAGGGGCGGACTGACAACACTCAGGGCCCCCCAGACAAAATAAAGCAAGGGCCCCCAGTCGGCCCCTGGCCACACCTCTGCCCTGCCCCTATTCTACCCAAATCCCTCCTCATGCACCACTTCTACATACAAAATGAAATGAAATATATATAACATAGGTAAGATAATTTTCCATGACCAATAATACCTGCATATAAGGAGTAAGTATATACCACCACACAATAACTGGATAATAACAAAATACTGTACTGAATGTAAATACTATATACACAGTAGTATTCCCTTATACAATTCCCATATAGCGGTAGATACCAGCTGTACACAGGATCTGTATATCATATAAGTGATTATATACAGGGCCATATAGAGATAAACACCAGCTGTACGCAGGATGTGTATACCAAATAAATGATTACAGTTACATTTGAGGACTCGCAATCAACATTTTTTCTGATCAGTGTCGTCCTTTTTCGTTTTCTTCTCTGTCCGTATCAGTCTGCCATATCGACTTCTTCAAGCCAAAACATATGTAAGAAAAACAAGTTACACTCTGCATTTTTACAGTGCCCTCCCCTCCTCTACACAATCTCCCCATCTATAGGCCCCAAACTGTTATAATGCACTCCTGCACAGTAAAAGGGCAGGTAGGTAGCCAGTTAGGTATGTGTGGTGTCCCGGTACCGTATAGTATACCGTACCATGTACGGTGGTCCCCAAATCCAGAGTTACTCCGTTCCGGTAGGGTCCTCCTGGTGGGATAGCCCTAGTCACCTCTTTCTCCTTTAATTTTGTGATGTTTGTGTGTGTATATTTAATTGTGTATATAGTGTCGCAGGGCCTTCGGTCATGTGACTAATGTTAATTCTCTTAGGGTATGCAAAAGGACCTTCCTAGGTCACGTGTGTGGTCACATGTTTAGACCATAATCCCTTGTGTAAAGTGACTGACAGATGGTATGGACCAATGAGCTCAAGGCCAGCCCCTGCCCATATAAGGGAGCTGCCAGCCAATCCTCGCTCTCTTGGGTTCCAGACTAGCAGAGAGGAGAGATCAGTGCAACTTTCAAAGACAAGACCAGGCCGAAGCCTGACAATACCACAACTTACCAAATCGTGAGTTACAATACAACTCCCCGCTAAAGTCTGCGTGACCGCTGGACCTAAACTCAATCCCCTAAATCCAGTGGAACAGCGCATATAAATCTCAAGAGCTTAAAACTCACAAGGTCCCAACCAACTGTCAGGATCCTATTAGACTCTTCTTGTACAAAGACTGTTCCTGTTTAACTCTGCATAAAACCTGCAGTAAAAGTTCCGACTGTTTTCTGAAAACTCCGGTAGTAGACAATGATTTATTATCTCTCCCTATCGCTCTTGGGACAGGTGGCGATAGGACAAGTATATACAGAGGAGCCCTCCCCCTGTCGTTATGAGTGTTAAGGGTTAACCAAACACCCTTTAATCATCGCACAGCTACACCCCATATACCTTACACCCCCACAAGCTTACCACATAGCTTTTTGGTGTCTTACGAACAGGATACGGGTGTGTGCCTACAGCTGTTGCCACCATTTAGAGAGTACTCCCCCTATGTGAAATACTTTATTCATGTACTGTGAATCTCATTCAAGTGTACGGAACTGTGCTTATAGTACTGTGTGCAAACAGTGCGCATGAAAAGTAAGGGGGGAGGAGAAGAGTACAGCGGAGCTACAATTCACATCGGAAGGGGTTAAAGCTAGCGCAGGGCCTTCCCGCATGAGCGCGATCCTGAAACTCCGCCCACCGAGGTCTCCAGAGCCGCGGTGGCCATTTTGGCAGAGCCTTAAATAGGAGACCTGCAGGAAAGCAAAGTGAGAATAGCGAAAAAACGCAGAGTGATGGAGCAAGCTGAAAGTCTTAAGGAGCCAGCACATTACAGAGCTCTAAGACACCAGACTATTAAACTGACGTCCGTGCGGAACTCACTACAACTCCGATCGTCGCACTCAAGTTCCAGCTCAACGCGGTCCAGTTCCAATTCACCGCTCTCAAGTTCGAGATATACGCTCTCAAGTTACAGCTTAACCCCTTAAGGACTGGGGGGTTTTCTGTTTTTGCATTTTCGTTTTTCGCTCCTTACCTTTAAAAAATCATAACTCTTTCAATTTTGCACCTAAAAATCCATATGATTGCTTATTTATTGCGCCATCAATTCTACTTTGTAATGACGTCAGTCATTTTGCCCAAAAATGTACGGTGAAACTGAAAAAAAAATCATTGTGCGACAAAATTGAAAAAAAACCCCGCAGTTTTGTAACTTTTGGGGGCTTCCGTTTCTACATAGTACATTTTTTGGTAAAAATGACACTTTATCTTTATTCTGTAGGTCCATACGATTAAAATGATACCCTACTTATATAGGTTTGATTTTGTCGTACTTCTGGAAAAAATCATAACTACATGCAGGAAAATTAATATGTTTAACATTGTCATCTTCTGACCCCTATAACTTTTTTCATTTTTCCGTGTATGGGGTGGTATGAGGGCTAATTTTTTGCGCTGTGATCTGAAGTCTTTAACGGTACCATTTTTGCATTGATAGGACTTATTGATTGCTTTTTATTCATTTTTAAATTATATAAAAAGTGACCAAAAATGTACTATTTTGGGCTTTGGAATTTTTTTGCGCGCACGCCATTGACCGAGCGGTTTAATTAATGATATATTTTTTATAATTCGGACATTTCCGCACGCGGTGATACCATATATGCTTATTTTTATTTTTATTTACACTGTGTTTTTTTTTTATGGGAAAAGGGGGGGGGGGATTCAAACTTTTAATAGGGGAGGAGTTAAATGATATTCATTCACTTTTTTTTTTCACTTTTTTTTTGCAGTGTTATAGCTCCTATAGGGACCTATAACACTGCACACACTGATCTTTGTTATCCCATAGGGACCTATAACACTGCACACACTGATCTTTATCATTGATCACTGGTTTCTCATAGGAAACCAGTGATCGATGATTCTGCCGCATGACTGCTCATGCCTGGATCTCAGGCACTGAGCAGTCATTCGGCGATCGGACAGCGAGGAGGCAGGTAGGGGCCCTCCTGCTGTCCTGTAAGCTGTTCGGGATGCCACGATTTCGCCCCGGCTATCCCGAACAGCCCACTGAGTTAACCGGCATGGTTTCACTTTCGCTTTTAGCCGCGCGGCTCAGCTCTGAGCGCGCGGCTAAAGGGTTAATAGCGCGGTGCCACGATCGGCGCTGCGCGCTATTAGCGGCGGGTCCCGGCTTCACTATGACGACGGGCCCGCCCTGATATGATGCGGGGTTACCGTGTAACCCCGCGTTATATCACTGGAGCAGGACCAAGGACGTACCGGTACGTCCTTGGTCCTTAAGAGGTTAAAGAACAGCTGTGTCTCTTAAAGGGACCTATGCTCTCAAGCTTCATTTAAAGGGTCCACACCAAAAGTCAAGATGTCAGATCCTATAGCACCAATACCACTTCCAGGACCTGCTCCACCTCCAGCACCTGCACTACCTGCTCAACAAGATGGTGGTGCACCCGTGGTTTCATCAGCAGGACCACCACAGCAAGCAAGGCAAGATCAACCTGGTTCATCTCCAGCTTCTCTTAGGAGCTCCGGTTGCCGCACCTGTTTTCCTGGGGAACCCAGTGCTCCCCAACTGCAACGGTGATCCCTTTACCCTAAGGGATTTCAAGGAAAAGATCTATGCTTTTCCCACTAACCAACAGGTACAGTTGCTTACAGGACAGCTTCAGGGACCTGCATTAGAAGAGGTCCGTACCTGGCCAGCTGCCGACAAGGCTACAGTGGAGAAAATCTTTGAGGGGCTCTACCAAGTGTTCGAGTCTCACTCCCCACTGAGGTACGCCTAAGGTTATATGAACGATGTCAGAAGCCAAGTGAGACCCTTCGGGCATATGCTGTGGCATTACAGAATGCTTTAGTAGCGATGCAAAAATTAGACGGTATTAGATGGTAATATGCCCGATCAGGGTAACAGAGTACTAATTGCCTGGCTCATAGATGGGGTGCAGAATAAGTGGGACAAGGCCCAGCTTAGGATCAGTGGCGTAGGGACCGGGGTGTGGGGGGTGCGCCCCCAGCTCACCTAGCTCATCTGTCTGGCGCCGGCACTGCTTACACCCCCTCTTCCTTATATGTCCGGCGTTTCTCACTCACTAGCACCCTAGTCCGGTTCACTAGCACCCCCCCCCCTCCCCCCCGTTCCTCATCTGTCGGGCGGCGCTTCTCCACTCACCCCCGGTCCTCAGCTTTCACCCATCATGTGCTTGTAGTGCCCTGTGATGGTACGTCAGCGGGAGGTGGGCGGAGTTTTCTGGACGCCGACGTGCATAGAAAGCAAGTCAGCAAGCAACAGGCCCTGATAAGCTGCTCCTTAGGGGCTCGGGCTCTAGGTTTTTTGGGGGGCTCTAGGTACTGGGGCGGGGCTCTTGGTGCTGGGGGGCTTGTGCTGAGCTAAACCCCCACTTTGCAGGGGGGGAGTGATGATGTAGTGGAGTGAGGTGGGTTGGTGAAAGGGGGGGGGGAGTGATGGAGTGGAGTGTAGGGGTGATGGAGTGGGGTGGGGGGCTGATGGAGTGGGGTGTGATGGAGTGGAATGGGGGTGTGATGGAGTGAGGTGGGATGGGGTGATGGAGTGGGTGTTTTTATTTTTTTAATGTATGAAAAATATGATGTTCAGGGTGCAGCGGCGGGTGTATGCTGTAGCATAGCAGCTGGGGTGCAGGCCGTACCAGGTGACACCAGGCTGATGGGGTGACACCATGACGCCCCCCCCCCCCTCAGCTCCTCAGATAGCTCCATTCGCCAGACACCAACATCCACCAAACACTCCCGCCCCCGGACCTCTCACAGAGCTGGGTCTGCCATCACCGCCCTACCCTCCCCATCCCCCCGTCCACGTCCTCGTGTAGCCGCGTCCGCTTTGCTACCAATCCCCCATGGCACCCTCATCATCCACCAGCAACACCCCCCTCCCCAGGAGTAGCACCCCCATCAGCAGATCCTCCTGGTGGATGATGGGGGTGCTACTGCCAGGAGGACCCCCATCAACCACCCCATGATGCATCAGCTAACGGATAATGAGGGGTGCTACTGTGGGGGGGTGGGGTGTTGCTGGTGGATGATGGTGGTGCTGCTGCCAGGAGGATGGTGCTGCTGATGGATGATGGGCGGGCTACTACCAGGGTGGCAGTAACACCCTCATCATCCATCGGCAGCACTCCCTTCCTGGCAGTAGCACCCCCATCATCCACCAGTAACACCCCACCCCTATCACAGTAGCACCCTCGTCATCCATCGGCAGCAATACCTTCCTGGCAGGAGCACCCCCATCATCCAGCATAATATACCAGGGCACAGTGGCAAAATTAATTCTGGTGGCACAGTGGTATAATTAATTCTGGGGGCACAGTGGTATAATTAATTCTGGGGGCACAGTGGTATAATTAATTCTGGGGGCACAGTGGTATAATTAATTCTGGGGCACAGTGGCATCATTAATTCTGGGGGCACAACGGCATCATCTGGGGGGACAGCGGCATCATTTATTCTGAGGGCACAGCGGCATCATTAATTCTGAGGGCACAACGGCATCATTTATTCTGGGGACACATGACGTCAATAATTCTGGGGAACAGTGGTATAATTCATTCTGGGGGCACAGCCGCATAATTTATTCTGGGGGCACATGATGTCAATAATTCTGGGGAACAGTGGTATAATTAATTCTGGGGGCACAGCGGCATAATTTATTCTGGGGGCACATGATGTCAATAATTCTGGGGAACAGTGGCACCATTATTTCTGGGGCACAGTGGCATCATAAAATCTGCACCGAAAAACAAGGTAATATACAAAGGGCGCAGTGTGTGGTAGTATATTCAAATGGCGCAGTATTATATTTAGAGGGCGCAGTGTGTGGAAGTATTATAATCGCAGGGCCCAGTGTGTGGCAGTACTATATACAGGAGAGCTCAGTGTGTGGCAGTACTATATTCAGGAGAGCACAGTGTGTGGCAGTACTATATTCAGGAGAGCACAGTGTGTGGCAGTACTATATTCAGGAGAGCACAGTGTGTGGCAGTATTATATTCAGAGAGCGCAGTGTGTGGCAGTGTTATATTCAGAGAGCGCAGTGTGTGGCAGTATTATGTTCAGGGAGCACAGTGTGTGGCAGTGTTATATTCAGAGGGCACAGTGTGTGGCAGTGTTATATTCAGAGAGCGCAGTGTGTGGCAGTATTATGTTCAGGGAGCACAGTGTGTGGCAGTGTTATATTCAGAGAGCGCAGTGTGTGGCAGTATTATATTCAGAATGTGCAGTGTGTGGCAGTATTATATTCAGAGAGTGCAGTGTGTGGTAGTATTATGTTCAGAGGGTACAGTGTGTGGCAGTGTTACATTCGGAGAGCGCAGTATGTGGTAGTATCATGTTCAGAGGGTATAGTGTGTGGCAGTATTATATTCAGAGAGTGCAGTGTGTGGTAGTATTATGTTCAGAGGGTACAGTGTGTGGTAGTATTGTGTTCAGAGGGTATAGTGTGTGGCAGTGTTATATTCGGAGAGCGCAGTGTGTGGCAGTATTATATTCAGAGAGTGCAGTGTGTGGCAGTATTATATTCAGAGAGTGCAGTGTGTGGCAGTATTATATTTAGAGGATGCACTGCGTGTTAGTATTATATTCATGGGCATACTGTCTGGTATGGTTATAATAATTATTGTTTTCATATAGAGGATCAGAATGCGCTGACATAGTGAGGAGCCGTCTGGGCGTCAACTTCTGCAGAGAGAAGATTTAGCTGGACCTGGTGGTATGTACCAGCTGAATTATATAAAGAAAGACTATAGAGAAGACGTCACCTGTATTCACAGCTATGCAGTTATGATGTGTGAAACTACAACTCCCAGCAGAACCTTATTACTGCTTAGGTCATACTGGGAGCTGTAGTTTTAAATGGTAAAAACTTCTCTAGCATTTCACTATTCTTGGCAATTGATATATTTAATTATTATACTGGAAATAAGTTTCTGAAACGTGCTACTCCACTGGCGTCCATCAGAACAGGTTAAAAAAATTACTAATGTGTGGGGGGTCATCTGGGGGTGACACCATTTTCTACCGCACCGGGTGACACCAACCCTAGCAACGCCACTGCTTAGGATGCTAGCGGTGCAATATGCGGGTATGGCTTTCCCAGCCTTTAAGAGGTTAGCTATCAAGGTTATTGAGTCAGGGTCCAAGGCGGAAGAAGTAATCGCCCCTGCTGCAGATTCTCCGGGGGCCTTGGTCAAACCAATGACCTCCTCACAGCCTGTTATTGCTTCTACCTCCCCTAGTCCATGGACTACTGATTTGCAAAATGTAAGGCAGGAAATTGAACAATTGACTAAAGATTTAAAGAGATGGTGGGCAGATCTAACTCACCTAGGCCCGAGACACTTCCACCTAAAAAGCCTGTCCCTCGTCCTGCCAATTCACCTAATACCCCCCCTGTAAGACCACTCGGGACTTAGCGCCCCGTTTGCAGCTTCTGTAATAAGAATGGACACTGGAAGAACCAGTGTTAGACTTTAAACGGGCATCCCATGGGGTCGAGGACCGCACCCCAGGAGTAACTAATGAAGGTCCAGGATCAACCGCCACCAAAATGGGACTATCTATGTATGTTGCCCCTATGTGCAGATTGAGGTAGAAGGGGTTCAGTTACAAGCCTTGAGAGACACCGGGTCCCAAGTGTCCACTATTCCCCAAGGGGTATTTTACAGATATTGGGGGCCTGAAATGTTATGTGAACCTGATGATGTGGATTTTAGGGTGATTGCAGGAAACGGGAAACCAGTACCCAGGCATGGCTACTGGGAGCCCATGGTACAAGTGGGGGAACATGTTCTTATGGGGCAAGGTGTTATTGTTACCAGTGTTAGTGATGAGAATGCAGCCGAATTTATCTTAGGTATGAACATCATGAGACACTGCTTTGAGGACATTGTTAGTTCATTGCATGCATCTCTCCCTCACATGTCACCCTCAGGCCGGCGAGCCACGCAACACCACCTCAGGACACTCCAAGCTGAACAAAAGTTTGTTAATCGTCAAGGAGAGATCTGTCGGGCGAGAATCCAAGACATGCGGGCTGTTATTCTGCAACCACGGATAGAGACTATTCTTTGGTGTCGAGACCGACCCGGGGTGAAGAATCAAGATTATCAAGCGCTCTTGGAGCCTATTCAACTGGAAGGCTACCCTCTGGTACGTGCAGCCAGGAGCCTCGGGACTGTAAAAAATGGAAGAGTCCCGGTTCGAGTAGTTAATGTATCCGAGGTTGCTACCAGGTTGCCTAAGTATACCCCCATAACCCAGCTGCACCATCTGGACTCTAGAGATGTGATGTCAAAGCATAGGGGACGAAGATGCCCCCAAGGATCAGGTTGGGGGAGTAATTCAAGTGGCCAAGCAATACCAGGAGGCCTTCAGTAAACACCCCACTGATTTTGGCCAATCCACAATGATCCAGCATCGGATTCTAACTGGTGATAGCCCTAATATCAAAGAGAGACATCGTCCAGTGGCGCCTGGGATGTACCAGACAGTGAAGAAAATGCTGCTGGAAATGAAGGAGGCTGACGTCATCCGGGAGAGCTAAAGCCGCTGGGCTGATCCCTTGGTTCTGGTAAAGAAGAGAGATGGAACCATCCGCTTCTGTGTAGACTATAGGAAGTTAAATGATGTCACTCACAAAGACGCCTACCCTCTCCCCAGGATAGAGGAATCTTTGACAGCCTTGGGTAGCTGCCTACTTCTCTACACTGGACCTGACCAGTGGATACTGGCAGGTACCGATGGCTGAAGAAGATAGAGAAAAGACGGCGTTTGTGAACCCGATGGGGCTCTTTGAGTTCAAAAGCATGCCCTTTGGGCATTGCAACGCACCTGCCACCTTCCAACGCCTGATGCTTTGGGCACCTCAACTTCCAGAGTGTCCTCCTGTACCTAGACGATGTCATTGTCTACTCTCGGACGTATCAGCAGCATCTGGACCATCTTAAGGAAGTCTTCCAAGTCCATAAACAACTAAAGGTCTAAAGGTCAAGCCATCCAAGTGCCATCTATTGAAACCCCGAGTTCACTATCTTGGGCATGTTGTGAGTGCTGAAGGTGTTCAACCAGATCCTGACAAAGTGGGTGCTGTGAAAGATTGGCCTACGCCCAGAACGGTGCGAGACATCCAAAGCTTACTTGGGTTTGCTGGTTAGCACAGGCATTTCATCCCTCACTTCGCTCAATTTGCTTGACCCCTTGCTGCTTTATTTAGGGGCACTGCGAAGGAGAATTAGAATGGAAGACTCCTGATACAGTGGACTGAAGACCAAGAGACAGTGTTTTGGGCCTTGAAGTGCCTCCTTACTGAGCCCCCTATCTTGGCGTATCCTGACTATGGTCAGCCATTCCGGCTCTACACCAATGCCAGTTTTGAAGGCCTAGGGGCTGTCCTATCACAAGTGCAGGACGATAAGGAAAGAGTGATAGCTTATGCCAGTAGGCATCTGCGAGGGGCAGAAAGGAATGACAATAACTACAGTTCGTTCAAGCTAGAACTCCTGGCCTTGGTCTAAGCCATCACTGAAAAGTTCAAAGACTACCTGGCCGCTACTCCCATTACAGTCTACACTGACAACAACCATTTGCACATCTAAACACTGCCAAGCTGGGAGCCATTGAGCAACGTTGGGCCTCCAGGATGGCCAATTATGACTTCAACATCAAGTACCGAAGTGGGAAGACTAACGTCTATGCAGATGTACTCCCCCGTATGGCTCCTGGTGAAGAACCACCCGTGGAGGATGTGTGAGGACGTAGAGATGCCAGCCTTTTACCAAAGGTTCGTGAGCCAGAATACTTTGACTACACGAGAGGGTGACGAGCCTGGGTCCTCCAAAGTCCCCAAGGATTTGTATACCTGGAAGACCTAACAGGACAAGAGTCGAGTTATGGGAGATCTCTCAGACTTCTTTCTTCCAAGGAAGGTGCCGACTCAGCTCCGCAAGGCACAGGGAGACTTAGAGTTGAAGCGGTTGTGGCGACAGAGAAATCGCCTGTTCCTCCACAAAGGACTGCTACACAGAAACTCCCTCGATCCGTTACCAAATTCTAGTTTCGTGACTGGATGAAGCCATGGTTCTCAATGTAAACCACGACCAGTCGGGGCACTTTGGAGTCCACAAGACCGAGGCCAGAATCCGGAGAAGATTCTATTGGGTAGGGATGCGTGGAGATATTGAAAAGTGGTGTGCCAAATGCACCGTCTGCAGTGTCACCAAGAACCTTCGCAAAGACGCAAGAGCACCTCTACATCCCATTCACACTGAAAGGCCTAACCAACTGGTCGCTCTGGACCATATGAAGCTGTCTCCCACTCGATCTGGTTACAGTTATGGGTTAATAGTTATGGGTTCACTTTAGGGTTAATAGCGCACGGCACCACGATCACTGCCGCGCACTATTAGCCAGAAAACCGCCAGAGTGGGGCAGGTTAGCCATATATGAAGACTTGTGCCCCGCGCTGGGGAACACCTCCAGCACCTGTCCGAGACCCCTAGTTACATAGTAGCCAGTAGGGCTAAAAACTCTATACCATCTAGTTAATATTTTATAATTAACTTCTTGGGCTGTACATGAGATTGAGGTTGTGTTGCATCTGGTGAGGGCTGTTTGCCAATCGGCCTCTGAAATCTGGTGGTCCACATCCCTTTCCCAGCCGACCATAAACGGAAGGGGTTTACTCGTCTGAGTTTCCAAGGCCAATGGATATAGCACGCTGGTGGCGTGTGGTATCGAAGAAGAGGAAGAGCAGAGCTTTTCAAATTTATTTAAAGAACAGTGGAGGCGTAGCTTCAGTTTTGTAGACACATAAAAGTGTCATTGTTGAGCGTATTGAAATAATTGGGTGGGGAAGGGGTTGACGTCCCCCAGAAGGTCAGAGAGGGGTCTCAATGTAGTTTCGGTCAGGAGGGACTGAAGTGTGATGTAATCCCGTTTGTATAATGTGAGGAAGGAGTTGCAAGAGCAAGCAGGGGGGAACGCTGGGTTATCGAAAAGGGGCATTAGAGGCCCGTCTTGGGTAAAGAAAGACCGGCGCACCATATATAGCTGTTGTGATCTACTAATTGAAGAGAGAACCAGGGAAAGGGTAGTAATATCCAGTGAGTGGGCGGTGTTGTGGGGGCCCCATAGGATTGTTATCAGGTTGCATCCCAGCACCGTAGATTCATGTTGAATCCATTGTTTATCTGAGGTGCAATGAAAGCAATCAAGAATTTGAGTGAGCATCATCGCTAGGTAGTATGAGAAGTGGTCTGGGAGGGCCAGACCCCATCCCGTTTTTGTCTGATTAAAGCATGTCTCGCTAATCTGGGGTGTTTATGTGCCCATACAAAATAGGACTGTGTCGCTGTGAGTTCCTTGAAAAAATGGCAGGGGGGGGGGGGGGGACTACTGGCAGGCATGAAAAGAGGTAGAGTAATTGGGGCAGGACATTCATTTTGAGAATATTAATTCTACTGATCCAAGAGAAATCCTTTTTCTTCTATTTGGATAGGTCCCATTTTAAAGTGTGTAGCAATGGGGGTGGGGGGTGGGGTAGTTAAGTCTAAAGGCATCCAAAATATGTGATGGTACCTGTACTCCCAAATATTTCATGGAGGAGGATTGCCATTTAAATGGGTAAGTTGATTTGAGGAGGCTTAAAATTGTAGGTGGAAGGGTGATATTGAGCGCCTCACATTTTGACTTATTTAGCTTATAGTTGCTGAGAAGGGAAAAACGTTTAATGGTGGATAATAGGGACGGGAGGGAGGCAACAGGGGAGGAGAGATATGGTAAGAGGTCATCCGCATAAGCGGCGCATTTGCAATGGCATAAGGGTCTGGGAAGACCCCTGATGTCCGGATTGAGGCGAATGTCCACCAAAAGGTGTTCCATGCAGAGCACAGAGGGCAGCCATGCCTTATGCCATTGCAAATGTCGAAGGGGTCCGACAGTTGTCCGTTTATCCGAATTTGGGCCTGAGGGCAGGTATACAGCGCTCCAATGCGGGAAAGCATGACGTCACCTATTCCTATTTGGGCCGGAGAGGCCATCATGAAGTTTCAGTCCACCCGGTCGAAGGCTTTCTCCGCATCCAATGACAAGAGAAATAAAGGTATTTCAGTCTTGTGAGCTTGATGAATTACGGAGAAAGTGCGGAGGGTATTATCTCTAGCTTCACGGCCTCTGACAAAGCTTACCTGATCCAGGTGGACTAGGAAATCCATGTGCGGCACTAGCCGGTTGGCTAATAACTTTGCAAACAGTTTGGTGTCGGTGTTGAGTAAAGATATGGGCCTGTAACTGGGGCAAAGTGATGGGTCTTTACCTTCCTTCGGAAGGACTGCTATAAACGCTTTCAGGAAGGAAGGAGGGGGAGGGGCAGTGGAGGCTGATATGTTATTGAAGGCTTCAAGCAGAGGGGGAGCTAACTCCAAGCGGAAAGATTTATAGAATTTAGAGGAGTAGCCATCAGGGCCCGGACTCTTGCCTACGGGCATAGACATGATGGCTTCAAATAGTTCCTCCTGTGAGAAAGGTTCCTCCAATGCCTGAGTGGCCTCTAGGGACAATTGAGGGAGGGCCGTATCTGAAATGTACTGGGATAGAGATGGGATTGCAGTCGGACTGTTCGAGGGGGCGGCCGGTTTAGGGAGATGGTACAGTGACGTGTAGTATTGCCTGAAGGAACTTAGTATTTCGGGGGTAAGGAATGAAGGAACCCCCGAATGGGATTTTATGGAGGGAATAAAAAGTGAGGATTTCCTGGATTTAAGTGCTCTGGCCAGGAGCTTTCCGGATTTGTTGCCCCACTCATAAAAGAGCCTGCCCGTTAATTGTTTGTAGTAGCTATGTTTAGCATTCATAAGCGTCAGGAGGTCAGTGTGTACTTTAATAAGTTCCCTGTAAACCATGTCCTGCTGTGTGCGCTTATATATGGACTCAAGGGACTGAAGTTTTGATTGGAGGGTGAGAAATTTCGCCGGCGCTTTCCTCTTCAGCCGGGCCCCCGTGTTTGACCAGAACCCTACGAAGTACACATTTTAAGGCTTCCCATTTAACCCCTTAAGGACCAGGCCATTTTACACCTTAGGACCAGAGCGTTTTTTGAACATCTGACCACTGTCACTTTAAACATTAATAACTCTGGAATGCTTTTAGTTATCATTCTGATTCCGAGATAGTTTTTTCATGACATATTCTACTTTAACATGGTGGCAAATTTTTGTGGTAACTTCCCAAAATTTAATGAAAAAATTTAAAATGTAGCATTTTTCTAACTTTGAAGCTCTCTGCTTGGAAGGAAAATGGATATTCCAAATAATTTTTTTTTGATTCACATATACAATATGTCTACTTTATGTTTGCATCAGAAAATTGACAAGTTTTTACTTTTGGAAGATACCAGAGGGCTTCAAAGCAGCAATTTTCCAATTTTTCACAAAATTTTCAAACTCACTTTTTTTCAGGGAGCAGTACAGGTTTGAAGTTGATTTGAAGGGTCTTCATATTAGAAAACCCCCATAAAAGACCACATTATAAAAACTGCTACCCCCAAAGTATTCAAAATGACATCCAGTAAGTGTTTTAATCCTTTAGGTGTTTCACAGGAATAGCAGCAAAGTGAAGGAGAAAATTCACAATCTTCATTTTTTACACTCGCATGTTCTTGTCGACCCAATTTTTGAATTTTTACAAGGGGTAAAAGGAGAAAATTTATACTTGTATTTGTAGCCCAATTTGAAGCGAAGGAGCAACAAGGGGATTTTGGAAAGTACATTTTTCTGAAATGGTTTTTGGGGGGCATGTTGCATTTAGGAAGCCCCTATGGGGCCAGAACAGCAACCCTCCCCCCACATGGCATACCATTTTGGAAACTAGACCCCTTGAGGAACGTAACAAGGCATAAAGTAAGCCTTAATACCTCACAGGTGTTTCATGACTTTTGCATATATAAAAAAAAAAAATTTCACTAAAATGTATGTTTCTCCCCAAATTTCAAATTTTTGCAAGGGTTAATAGCAGAAAATACCCCCCAAAATTTGTAACCCCATCTCTTCTGAGTATGGAGGTACCCCATAAGTTGACCTGAAGTGCACTACGGGCAAACTACAATGCTCAGAAGAGAAGGAGTCAAATTTGGCTTTTTGAGAGCAAATTTTGGTTGAGGGGCATGTCGCATTTAGGATGCCCCTATGGTGCCAGAACAGCAAAAAAAAAAAACACATGGCATACCATTTTGGAAACTAGACCCCTTGAGAAGCATAACAAGGAATAAAGTGAGCCTTAATACCCCACAGGGGTTTCACGACTTTTTCATATGTTAAAAAAAAAAAGAATTTCACTAAAATGTGTGTTTCCCCCCAAATTTCACATTTTTGCAAGAGTTAATAGCAGAAAATACCCCCCAAAATTTGTAACCCCATTTCTTCTGAGTATGGAAATACCCCATGTGTGGATGTCAAGTGCCCTGCGGTCGAACTACAATGCTCAGAAGAGGAGGAGCGCCATTGAGCTTTTGAAGAGTGAATTTGTTTGGAATGGTAGTCAGGGGCATGTCCGTTTACAAAGCCCCCCGTGGTGCCAGAACAGTGGACCCCCCACATGTGAACCTATTTTGGAAACTACACCCCTCACAGAATTTAATAAGGGGTGCAGTGAGTATTTACAACCCACTGGCTTTTGACAGCTCTTTAGAACAATGGGCTGAGCAAATGAAAAATTTAATTTTTCATTTTCATGGACCACTGTTCCAAAAACCTGTCAAACACCAGTGGGGTGTAAATGCTCACTTTACCCCTTATTACATTACGTGAGGGGTGTAGTTTCCAAAATGGGGTCACATGTTGGGGGGTCCATTGTTCTGGCACTATGGGGGCTTTGTAAACTCACATGGCCCCTGACTACCATTCCAAACAAATTCACTCTTTAAAAGCTCAATGGCGCTCCTCCTCTTCTGAGCATTGTAGTTCGACCGCAGGGCACTTGACGTCCACACATGGGGTATTTCCATACTCGGAAGAAATGGGGTTACAAATTTTGGGGGGTATTTTCTGCTGGACACATTTTCTCATCAAAATCCCAATGGCGCTCACTCTCTTCTGAGCATTGTAGTTTACCCGCCGAGCACTTTACATCCACATTTGGGGTATTTTGTTACTCAGAAGAAATGGGGTTACACATTTTGGGGGACTTTTTTCCTATTTTCCCTTGTGAAAATGAAAAATTTAGGGTAACACCAGCATTTTAGTGAAAAAAAATTTTTTTTTTCATTTTCCCATCCAACTTTAACGAAAATTTGTCAAACACCTGTGGGGTGTTAAGGCTCACTATACCCATTGTTACATTCCGTGAGGGGTGTAGTTTCCAAAATGCGGTCACATGTTGGTATTTATTTTTTTGCGTTTATGTCAGAACCGCTGTAAAATTAGCCACCCCTGTGCAAATCACCAATTTAGGCTTCAAATGTTCATAGTGCGCTCTCATTCTTGAGCCTTGTTATGCGCCCGCAGATTATTTTGCGCCCACATATGGGGTATTTCCGTACTCAGGAGAAATTGTGTTACAAATTTTGGGGGTCTTTTTTTCCTTTTACCTCTTGTGAAAATAAAAAGTAAAGGGCAACACCAGCATGTTAGTGTAAAACATTTTTTTTTACACTAACAGGCTGGTGTAGACCCCAACTTTTCCTATTCATAAGGGGTAAAAGGAGAAAAAGCCCCCCCAAAATTTGTAGTGTAATTCCTCCCGAGTACAGAGATGCCTCATATGTAGCCCTAAACTGTTTCCTTGAAATACGACAGGGCTCTGAAGTGAGAGAGCGCCATGCACATTTGAGGACTAAATTAGGGATTGCATAGGGGTGGACATAGGGGTATTCTATGCCAGTGATTCCCAAACAGGGTGCCTCAAGCTGTTGCTAAACTCCCAGCATGCCTGGACAGTCAGTGGCTGTCCAGAAATGCTGGGAGTTGTTGTTTTGCAACAGCTGGAGGCTCCATTTTGGAAACACTGCCGTACAATATGTTTTTAATTTTTATTGGGGGGACAGTGTAAGGGGGTGTATATGTAATGTTTTACCCTTTATTATGTGTTAGTGTAGTGTAGTGTGGTGTTTTTAGGGTACATTCACACTGGCGGAGGTTTACAGTGAGTTACCTGCTAATAGTTTGCGCTGAGGCGAAAAATTTGCCGCAGCTCATACTTGAAGCAGAAAACTTACTGTAAGCCTGCCCGTGTGAATGTACCCTGTACGTTCACATGGGGGGCAAACCTCCAGCTGTTTCAAAATTACAACTCCCAGCATGTACTGACAGACCATGCAGGCAGGGAGTTGTACTTTTGCAACAGCTGGAGGCACACTGGTTGGAAAACCTTCAGTTAGGTTCTGTTATCTAACTCAATATTTTCCAACCAGTGTGCCTCCAAAACTACAACTGCCAGCATGTACTGATCATCGAAGGGCATGCTGGGAGATGTAGTTATGCAACAGCTGGAGAGATCGCAACTACAACTCCCAGCATGCTGGGATTTACAGTTTTGCAACATCTGGAGAGCTACAGTATAGAGACCACTGCATACTGTGGCCCTCCAGATGCTGCAAAACTACAAATCCCAGCATGCCCAGAAAGCAAACAGTTGTGTGGGCATGCTAGGAGTTGTAGTTTTGCAAGATCTTGAGGGCTATAGTTCAGAGACTACCATATAGTGGTCTCAAACTGTAGCCCTCCAGCTGTTGCAAAACTACAACTCCCAGCATGCCCAAACAGCTGTCTGGGCATGCTGGGAGTTGTAGTTTTGCAACATCTGGAGTGCTACAGTATATAGACCCCTATATAGTGGTCTCGGACTGCAGCCCTCCAGATGTTGCTAGGCAACTGACCGGCTTCCGTCGGATCCAGGGAGCCTGCTGCACGACATCGCCGCCCGCCGATCTCCGACACCGATCGTCGCCCGCAGCCTCCGCAGATCGGTAAGTGGACTCCGGCGTCGTTTCACCATTCTGCCCCGCCTATTGTGGGTGGGCAGGACGGGGAAAACGAAAGTTAACCCCCCACGCCCCCGATCTGCTGTGCAGCCCCTCCAGCATGTGGCTCATTGTTTCTCCTCCCAGCACCATCTAGGTTATTGCAACATTTTGCAAAGGATGAAATCGCTAAATCACAAACCGCAAAATTCCTGATGTGATTGTGACATATTGTGCAGCCCCAATAAAAATGAAGATACACATATTCCTATACATCTAAGGAGTTTAGGACTACAAAGAAGAACAGAAGGTTTGCATCATTTTCTTATTTATTTATACATTTTTCTATAAATAAGACATTTCCTATAAGAACATAACAATCTGTTCTATTCCTCCATCTTGCTGTTATGGAGGGAGGTTGGTACCGTTCTTATGATGTTCTGCATGGTCCTCTATACCCCAAAGGCATCGATCCTAACCCTTAGGGAGATGCTGCAGGTGTTCCTGGACATGGTGAACAATAGGTGTTCCATGGTGGAATAGAAAGTCACATTCGTCAGCAGGATGAGGAGCAGAATTGACCACTCGATGATTTTGACAAAGGCTTCAATCATCTCTTCCCATTCTCCGGCAAACAGTTGGATGTATACAACGACCCCAGTTCCTATAATAAGAAACACACAGGCAAGGGCCATAGAAGAGAAGATGGCTCTTACATGGCAGATGACTCTGGATGCTCCCGGCACTTTGTACAGGAGGATGGATTGCCACATGTTGTATATTCCAGCACAGATGAATGTAGCGATGGCGGCGATGCGATGGATCATCGGGTAGTCTGTTGTAGAAAATAATGACATGATGACAGTCATGACACAGGATGACCAAGCGATGACTAGTAGGGTCTTCTGGATCAATGGCTGACGGGGTCCAAAGGCTTCGCGATGGAACAAGATGAATCTATAATTCAGCCATGCCAGACCCACAGAGGCAATGGCCATCCCTATAAATCCCATACAGAATGGGATCTGTTCAGGAAAGAAAACCCCCATATCACTGATATAGATCAGGGGGGGAAGTAGTATGGCCTTGGATGATGGTGATGGTGTAGCTGGTGGAGATCCAGACCATACACCAGAGGGCCATGAAGAGGGGGATGAACCCCAATCCTTTAATCTCCATAGCAGATGAAGTAAAAGGCACAAAAGGCAAATACTGCAAAAGTCTAGCAAATCGCTGTGTAACAATCTACAGAATGAAGGTCTGGGCGCTGTCAGAGCAATGTAATGCCTCCAGAGTTCTATGATGACATCACATGATGTCACATCCGCTCTTTGGTTCTTGGAGTTGCCATGGTTACGTATCTGCTATGAACAGAACCTGATGTGACTCCATTTTGATCATCTTTGATGATTTGATAATAATAAAATGTATTTATTTAATTTTATAACAATCATTAGAACAATACAACAATATTTAAGATGTAATTATTTCTTATTTCTCTTATTATCTTGTTTACCTAAAAGGGGGTGGATTATAAACAAATGACATCACACGTTCTGTCTATTTTACCATACAAAATAATAAATCTGCCCTCCCTATCTATTACTACTTCCCTCTCTTCACATTTTCGGTGAAAGAGAACTGAAATCCCTCTAGAAAATGTGGAATAACATGAGTGATATTGATGACCCCCCCCCAATTTATATCCAATACCCTCAACTATTCCTGGCATAAAAGCCTTTAAAGCGAACCTGTCAGATCCAACTAAATTATTAGTATTTTTTTTTAAATATATTACTCAGAACCTAATCCTGACATGTACATCTAATTTTTATGTGTCTAGCACCTATTTTATTTTTTATTTTTTCTATTAAACTTTTCTTGTTGCTCACTTGCTTGAATTCCTCTCCAAGGGAGGGGGCGTAGCCTCACTATGCAGGCCTCAGCCCCCTCCCTTAGTATGTCAGGACATTCTGGGAGTTGTAGATTGGGAGTTGTAGCCATTAGGGTGTTGTTCGGGCTGTGATGGCTGCTGATGGGGGGGGGGGGGGGGGTTCTATAGGACCCCTCCAAATTGCTCCCTTATAATCCCAGGGAGGAGCTAGTTCTGTCTGTTGAGTTCTTGCTGAGGAGCAGTACAGTCAAGACCTAAGAGTGTCTGGTGTCCTAAAGGAGACCTAGGCCTAACCACCAGGGGCGGACTGACAACACTCAGGGCCCCCGGACATAATAAAGCAAGGGCCCCCAGTCGGCCCCTGGCCACACCTCTGCCCTGCCCCTATTCTACCCAAATCCCTCCTCATGCACCACTTCTACATACAAAATAAAATGAAATATATATAACATAGGTTAGATAATTTTCCCAGACCAATAATACCTGTATATAAGGAGTAAGTATATACCACCACACAATAACTGGATAATAACAAAATACTGTACTGAATGTAACTACTATATACACAGTAGTATTCCCTTATACAGTTCCCATATAGCGGTAGATGCCAGCTGTACACAGGATCTGTATATCATATAAGTGATTATATACAGGGCCATATAGAGATAGACACCAGCTGTACGCAGGATGTGTATACCAAATAAATAATTACAGTTACATTTGAGGACTCACAATCAACATTTTTTCTGATCAGTGTCGTCCTTTTTCGTTTTCTTCTCTGTCCGTATCAGTCTGCCATATCGACTTCTCCAAGCCAAAACATATGTAAGAAAAACAAGTTACACTCTGAATTTTTACAGTGCCCTCCCCTCCTCTACACAATCTCCCCATCTATAGGCCCCAAACTATTATAATGCACTCCGGCACAGTAAAAGGGCAGGTAGGAAGCCAGGTAGGTATGTGTGATGTCCCGGTACCTTATAGTATACCGTACCATGTTCGGTGGTCCCCAAATCCAGAGTTACTCCGTTCTGGTAGGGTCCTCCTGGTGGGATAGCCCTAGTCACCTCTTTCTCCTTTAATTTTGTGATGTTTGTGTGTGTATATTTAATTGTGTATATAGTGTCGCAGGGCCTTCGGTCATGTGACTAATTGACCGAGCGGTTTAATTAATGATATATTTTTATAATTCGGACATTTCCGCACGCGGTGATAACATATATGTTTATTTTTATTTTTATTTACACTGTGTTTTTTTTTTTATGGGAAAAGGGGGGGGGGATTCAAACTTTTAATAGGGGAGGGGGTTAAATGATATTCATTCACTTTTTTTTTTCACTTTTTTTTTGCAGTGTTATAGCTCCCATAGGAACCTATAACACTGCACACACTGATCTTTGTTATCCCATAGGGACCTATAACACTGCACACACTGATCTTTATCATTGATCACTGGTATCTCATAGGAAACCAGTGATCGATGATTCTGCCGCATGACTGCTCATGCCTGGATCTCAGGCACTGAGCAGTCATTCGGCGATCGGACAGCGAGGAGGCAGGTAGGGGCTCTCCTGCTGTCCTGTAAGCTGTTCGGGATGCCGCGATTTCGCCGCGGCTATCCCGAACAGCCCACTGAGTTAACCGGCATGGTTTCACTTTCGCTTTTAGCCGCGCGGCTCAGCTTTGAGCGCGCGGCTAAAGGGTTAATAGCGCGGTGCCGTGATCAGCGCTGCACGCTATTAGCGGCGGGTCCCGGCTTCACTATGACGACGGGCCCGCCCTGATATGATGCGGGGTTACCGTGTAACCCCGTGTTATATCACTGGAGCAGGACCAAGGAGGTACCGATACGTCCTTGGTCCTTAAGGGGTTAAAGAACAGCTGCGTCTCTTAAAGGGACCTATGCTCTCAAGCTTCATTTAAAGGGTCCACACCAAAAGTCAAGATGTCAGATCCTATAGCACCAATACCACTTCCAGGACCTGCTCCACCTCCAGCACCTGCACTACCTGCTCAACAAGATGGTGGTGCACCCGTGGTTTCATCAGCAGGACCACCACAGCAAGCAAGGCAAGATAAACCTGGTTCATCTCCAGCTTCTCTTAGGAGCTCCGGTTGCCGCACCTGTTTTCCTGGGGAACCCAGTGCTCCCCAACTGCAACGGTGATCCCTTTACCCTAAGGGATTTCAAGGAAAAGATCTACAGTCTCTTCGGTTTCTATGCTTTTCCCACTAACCAACAGGTGCAGTTGCTTACAGGACAGCTTCAGGGACCTGCATTAGAAGAGGTCCGTACCTGGCCAGCTGCCGACAAGGCTACAGTGGAGAAAATCTTTGAGGGGCTCTACCAAGTGTTCGAGTCTCACTCCCCACTGAGGTACGCCTAAGGTTATATGAACGATGTCAGAAGCCAAGTGAGACCCTTCGGGCATATGCTGTGGCATTACAGAATGCTTAAGTAGCGATGCAAAAATTAGACGGTATTAGATGGTAATATGCCCGATCAGGGTAACAGAGTACTAATGGACTGGCTCATAGATGGGGTGCAGAATAAGTGGGACAAGGCCCAGCTTAGGATGCTAGCGGTGCAATATGCGGGTATGTCTTTCCCAGCCTTTAAGAGGTTAGCTATCAAGGTTATTGAGTCAGGGTCCGAGGTGGAAGAAGTTATCGCCCCTGCTGTAGATTCTCCGGGGGCCTTGGTCCAACCAATGACCTCCTCACAGCCTGTTATTGCTTCTACCTCCCCTAGTCCATGGACTACTGATATGCAAAATGTAAGGCAGGAAATTGAACAATTGACTAAAGCTTTTAAAGAGATGGTGGGCAGATCTAACTCACCTAGGCCCGAGACACTTCCACCTAAAAAGCCTGCCCCTTGTCCTGCCAATTCACCTAATACCCCCCTTGTAAGACCACTCGGGACTTAGCGCCCCGTTTGCAGCTTCTGTAATAAGATTGGACACTGGAAGAACCAGTGTTAGACTTTAAACGGGCATCCCATGGGGTCGAGGACCGCACCCCAGGAGTAACTAATGAAGGTCCAGGATCAACCGCCACCAAAATGGGACTATCTATGTATGTTGCCCCTATGTGCAGATTGAGGTAGAAGGGGTTCAGTTACAAGCCTTGAGAGACACCGGGTCCCAAGTGTCCACTATTCCCCAAGGGGTATTTTACAGATATTGGGGGCCTGAAATGTTATGTGAATCTGATGATGTGGATTTTAGGGTGATTGCAGGAAACGGGAAATCAGTACCCAGGCATGGCTACTGGGAGCCCATGGTACAAGTGGGGGAACATGTTCTTACGGGGCAAGGTGTTATTGTTACCAGTGTTAGTGATGAGAATGCAGCCGAATTTATCTTAGGTATGAACATCATGAGACACTGCTTTGAGGACATTGTTAGTTCATTGCATGCATCTCTCCCTCACATGTCACCCTCAGGCCGGCGAGCCACGCAACACCACCTCAGGACACTCCAAGCTGAACAAAAGTTTGTTAATCGTCAAGCAGAGATCTGTCGGGCGAGAATCCAAGACATGCGGGCTGCTATTCTGCAACCACGGATAGAGACTATTCTTTGGTGTCGAGACCGACCCGGGGTGAAGAATCAAGATTATCAAGCGCTCTTGGAGCCTATTCAACTGGAAGGCTACCCTCTAGTACGTGCAGTGAGGAGCCTCGTGACTGTAAAAAAATGGAAGAGTCCCGGTTCGAGTAGTTAATGTATCCGAGGTTGCTACCAGGTTGCCTAAGTATACCCCCATAACCCAGCTGCACCATCTGGACTCTAGAGATGTGATGTCAAAGCATAGGGGACGAAGATACCCCCAAGGACCAGGTTGGAGGAGTAATTCAAGTGGCCAAGCAATACCAGGAGGCCTTCAGTAAACACCCCACTGATTTTGGCCGGACCACAATGATCCAGCATCGGATTCTAACTGGTGATAGCCCTACTATCAAAGAGAGGCATCGTCCAGTGGCGCCTGGGATGTTCCAGACAGTGAAGAAAATGCTGCTGGAAATGAAGGAGGCTGACGTCATCCGGGAGAGCCAAAGCCCCTGGGCTGCTCCCTTGGTTCTGGTAAAGAAGAGAGATGGAACCATCCGCTTCTGTGTAGACTATAGGAAGTTAAATGATGTCACTCACAAAGACGCCTACCCTCTTCCCAGGATAAAGGAATCTCTGACAGCCTTGGGTAGCTGCCTACTTCTCTACACTGGACCTGACCAGTGGATACTGGCAGATACCGATGGCTGAAGAAGATAGAGAAAAGACGGCGTTTGTGACCCCGATGGGGCTCTTTGAGTTAAAAAGCATGCCCTTTGGGCATTGCAACGCACCTGCCACCTTCCAACGCCTGATGGAGCGGTGCTTTGGGCACCTCAACTTCCAGAGTGTCCTCCTGTACCTAGACGATGTCATTGTCTACTCTCGGACGTATCAGCAGCATCTGGACCAACTTAAGGAAGTCTTCCAAGTCCTTAAACAACTAAAGGTCTAAAGGTCAAGCCATCCAAGTGCCATCTATTGAAACCCTGAGTTCACTATATTGGGCATGTTGTGAGTGCTGAAGGTGTTCAACCAGATCCTGACAAAGTGGGTGCTGTGAAAGATTGGCCTACGCCCAGAACGGTGCGAGACATCCGAAGCTTACTTGGGTTTGCTGGTTAGCACAGGCATTTCATCCCTCATTTCGCTCAAATTGCTTGACACCATAATGCTTTATTTAGGGGCACTGCGAAGGAGAATTACAATGGAAGACTCCTGATACAGTGGACTGAAGACCAAGAGACAGTGTTTTGGGCCTTGAAGTGCCTCCATACTGAGCCCCCTATCTTGGCATATCCTGACTATGGTCAGCCATTCCGGCTGTACACTGATGCCAGTTTTGAAGGCCTAGGGGCTGTCCTATCACAAGTGCAGGACGATAAGGAAAGAGTGATAGCTTATGCCAGTAGGCATCTGCGAGGGGCAGAAAGGAATGACAATAACTACAGTTCGTTCAAGCTAGAACTCCTGGCCTTGGTCTAAGCCATCACTGAAAAGTTCAAGGACTACCTGGCCGCTACTCCCATTACAGTGTACACTGACAACAACCCATTGCACATCTAAACACTGCCAAGCTGGGAGCCATTGAGCAACGTTGGGCCTCCAGGCTGGCCAATTATGACTTCAACATCAAGTACCGAAGTGGGAAGACAAACGTCTATGCAGATGTACTCCCCCCGTATGGCTCCTGGTGAAGAACCACCCGTGGAGGATGTGTGAGGGCGTAGAGATGCCAGCCTTTTACCAAAGGTTCGTGAGCCAGAATACTTTGACTACACGAGAGGGTGACGAGCCTGGGTCCTCCAAAGTCCCCAAGGATTTGTATACCTGGAAGACCTAACAGGACAAGAGTCGAGTTATGGGAGATCTCTCAGACTTCTTTCTCCAAAAGAAGGTGCCGACTCGGCTCCGCAAGGCACAGGGAGACTTCGAGTTGAAGCGGTTGTGGTGACAGAGAAATTGCCTGTTCCTCCACAAAGGACTGCTACACAGAAACTCCCTCGATCCGGTACCAAATTCTAGTTTCGCGACGGGATGAAGCCATGGTTCTCAATGTAAACCATGACCAGTCGGGGCACTTTGGAGTCCACAAGACCGAGGCCAGAATCCGGAGAAGATTCTATTGGGTAGGGATGCGTGGAGATATTGAAAAGTGGTGTGCCAAATGCACCGTCTGCAGTGTCATCAAGAACCTTCGCAAAGACGCAAGAGCACCTCTACATCCCATTCACACTGAAAGGCCTAAGCAACTGGTCGCTCTGGACCATATGAAGCTGTCTCCCACTCGATCTGGTTACAGTTATGCTATGTTAGGCATAGGTTTACTTTCACTTTAGGGTTAATAGCGCACGGCACCGCGATCACTGCCGCGCACTATTAGCCAGAAAACCGCCAGAGTGGGGCAGGTTAGCCATATATGAAGACTTGTGCCCCGCGCTGGGGAACACCTCCAGCACCTGTCCGAGACCCCTGGTTACATAGTAGCCAGTAGGGCTGGAACTCTATACCATCTTGTTAATATTTCATAATTAACTTCTTGGGCTCTACATGAGATTGAGGTTGTGTTGCATCTGGTGAGGGCTGTTTGCCAATCGGCCTCTGAAATCTGGTGGTCCACATCCCTTTCCTAGCCGACCATAAACGGAAGGGGTTTACTCGTTTACTAGAATGGATATAGCACGCTGGTTGTGTGTGGTATTGAAGAAGAGGAAGAGCAGAGCTTTTCAAATTTAGTTAAAGAACGGTGGAGGCGTAGCTTCAGTTTTGTAGACACGTAAAAGTGTCATTGTTGAGCGTATTGAAATAATTGGGCGGGGAAGGGGTTGACGTCCCCCAGAAGGTCAGAGAGGGGTCTCAATGTAGTTTCGGTCAGGAGGGACTGAAGTGTGATGTAAGGAAGGAGTTGCAAGAGCAAGCAGGGGGGAACGCTGGGTTATCGAAAAGGGGCATTAGAGGCCCGTCTTGGGTAAAGAAAGACCGGCGCACCATATATAGCTGTTGTGATCTACTAATTGAAGAGAGAACCAGGGAAAGGGTAGTAATATCCAGTGAGTGGGCGGTGTTGTGGTGGCCCCATAGGATTGCTATCAGGTTGCATCCCAGCGCCGTAGATTCATGTTGAATCCATTGTTTATCTGAGGTGCAATGAAAGCAATCAAGGATTTGAGTGAGCATCATCGCTAGGTAGTATGAGAAGTGGTCTGGGAGGGCCAGACCCCATCCCGTTTTTGTCTGATCAAAGCATGTCTCGCTAATCTGGGGAATTTATGTGCCCATACAAAATAGGACTGTGTCGCTGTGAGTTCCTTGAAAAAATGTTAGGGGGGGGGGGGACTACTGGCAGGCATGAAAAGAGGTAGAGTAATTGGGGCAGGACATTCATTTTGAGAATATTAATTCTACAGATCCAAGAGAAATCCTTTTTCTCCTATTTGGATAGGTCCCATTTTAAAGTGTGTAGCAATGGGGGTGGGGTGGGGGGTAATTAAGTCTAAAGGCATCCAAAATATGTGATGGTACCTGTACTCCCAAATATTTAATGGAGGAGAATTGCCATTTAAATGAGTAAGTTGATTTGAGGAGGCTTAAAATTGTAGGTGGAAGGGTGATATTGAGCGCATCACATTTTGACATATTTAGCTTATAGTTGCTGAGAAGGGAAAAACGTTTAATGGTGGATAATAGGGACGGGAGGGAGGTAACAGGGGAGGAGAGATATGGTAAGAGGTCATCCGCATAAGTGGTGCATTTGCAATGGCGCAAGGGTCTGGGAAGACCCCTGATGTCCGGATTGAGGCGAATGTCCACCAAAAGGTGTTCCATGCAGAGCACAGAGGGCAGCCCTGCCTTATGCCATTGCAAATGTCGAAGGGGTCCGACAGTTGTCCGTTTATCCGAATTTGGGCCTGAGGGCAGGTATACAGCGCTCCAATGCGGGAAAGCATGACATCACCTATTTCTATTTGGGCCGGAGAGGCCATCATGAAGTTTCAGTCCACCCGGTCGAAGGCTTTCTCCGCATCCAATGACAAGAGAAATAAAGGTATTTCAGTCTTGCTAGCTTGATGAATTACGGAGAAAGTGCGGAGGGTATTATCTCTAGCTTCACGGCCTCTGACAAAGCTTACCTGAAATCCATGTGCGGCGCTAGCCGGATGGCTAATAACTTTGCAAACAGTTTGGTATCGGTGTTGAGTAAAGATATGGGCCTGTAACTGGGGCAAAGTGATGGGTCTTTACCTTCCTTAGGAAGGACTGTTATAAACGCTTTCAGGAAGGAAGGGAGGGGGGGGGGAGGGGCAGTGGAGGCTGATATATTATTGAAGGCTTCAAGCAGAGGGGGAGCTAACTCCAAGCGGAAAAATTTATAGAATTTAGAGTAGCCATCAGGGTCCGGACTCTTGCCTGCGGGCATAGACATGATGGCTTCAAATAGTTCCTCCTGTGAGGAAGGTTCCTCCAATGCCTGAGTGGCCTCTAGGGACAATTGAGGGAGGGCCGTATCTGAAATGTACTGGGATAGAGATGGGATTGCAGTCGGACTGTTCGAGGGGGCGGCCGGTTTAGGGAGATGGTACAGTGACGTATAGTATTGCCTGAAGGAACTTAGTATTTCGGGGGTAAGGAATGAAGGAACCCCCGAATGGGATTTATGGAGGGAATAAAAAGTGTGGATTTCCTGGATTTAAGTGCTCTGGCTAGGAGCTTTCCGGATTTGTTGCCCCACTCATAAAAGAGCCTGCCTGTTAATTGTTTGTAGTAGCTATGTTTAGTATTCATAAGCGTCAGGAGGTCAGTGCGTACTTTAATAAGTTCCCTGTAAACAATGTCCTGCTGTGTACGCTTATGTATGGACTCAAGGGACTGAAGTTTCGATTGGAGGGCGAGAAATTTCGCCGGCGCTTCCCTCTTCAGCCGGGCCCCCTGTTTGACCAGAACCCTACGAAGTACACATTTTAAGGCTTCCCATTTAACCCCTTAAGGACCAGGCCATTTTACACCTTAGGACCAGAGCGTTTTTTGAACATCTGACCACTGTCACTTTAAACATTAACAACTCTGGAATGCTTTTAGTTATCATTCTGATTCCGAGATTGTTTTTTCATGACATATTCTACTTTAACATGGTGGCAAATTTTTGTGGTAACTTGCACCCTTTCTTGGAGAAAAATCCCAAAATGTAATGAAAAAATTTAAAATGTAGCATTTTTCTAACTTTGAAACTCTCTGCTTGGAAGGAAAATGGATATTCCAAATGCATTTTTTTTATTCACATATACAATATGTCTACTTTATGTTTGCATCATAAAATTGACAAGTTTTTACTTTTGGAAGATACCAGAGGGCTTCAAAGCAGCAATTTTCCAATTTTTCACAAAATTTTCAAACTCACTATTTTTCAGGGACCAGTTCAGGTTTGAAGTTGATTTGAAGGGTCTTCATATTAGAAAAACCCCATAAAAGACCACATTATAAAAACTGCTACCCCCAAAGTATTCAAAATGACATTCAGTAAGTGTTTTAATCCTTTAGGTTTTTCACAGGAATAGCAGCAAAGTGAAGGAGAAAATTCACAATCTTCATTTTTTACACTCGCATGTTCTTGTAGACCCAATTTTTAAATTTTTACAAGGGGTAAAAGGAGAAAATTTATACTTGCATTTGTAGCCCAATTTGAAGCGAAGGAGCGACAAGGGGATTTTGGAGAGTACGTTTTTCTGAAATGGTTTTTGGGGGGCATGTTGCATTTAGGAAGCCCCTATGGGGCCAGAACAGCAACCCTCCCCCCACATGGCATACCATTTTGGAAACTAGACCCCTTGAGGAACGTAACAAGGCATAAAGTAAGCCTTAATACCCCACAGGGGTTTCATGACTTTTGCATATGTAAAAAAAAAATTTTTTTCACTAAAATGTGTGTTTCCCCCCAAATTTCAAATTTTTGCAAGGGTTAATAGCAGAAAATACCCCCCAAAATTTGTAACCCCATCTCTTCTGAGTATGGAGGTACGCCATAAGTTGACCTGAAGTGCACTACGGGCAAACTACAATGCTCAGAAGAGAAGGAGTCATATTTGGCTTTTTGAGAGCAAATTTTGGTCGGGGGGCATGTCGCATTTAGGATGCCCCTATGGTGCCAGAACAGCAAAAAAAAAACACATGGCATACCATTTTGGAAACTAGACCCCTTGAGGAACGTAACAAGGAATAAAGTGAGCCTTAATACCCCACAGGGGTTTCACGACTTTTGCAAATGTTAAAAAAAGAAAGAATTTCACTAAAATGTGTGTTTCCCCCCAAATTTCACATTTTTGCAAGAGTTAATAGCAGAAAATACCCCCCAAAATTTGTAACCCAATTTCTTCTGAGTATGGAAATACCCTATGTTTGGATGTCAAGTGCCCTGCGGTCGAACTACAATGCTCAGAAGAGGAGGAGCGCCATTGAGCTTTTGAAGAGTGAATTTGTTTTGAATGGTAGTCAGGGGCCATGTCCGTTTACAAAGCCCCCCGTGGTGCCAGAACAATGGACCCCCAACATGTGACCCTATTTTGGAAACTACACCCCTCACAGAATTTAATAAGGGGTGCAGTGAGTATTTACACCGCACTAGCTTTTGACAGATCTTTAGACCAGTGGGCTGAGCAAATGAAAAATTAAATTTTTCATTTTCACGGACCACTGTTCCAAAAATATGTCAAACACCAGTGGGGTGTAAATGCTCACTTTACCCCTTATTACATTACGTGAGGGGTGTAGTTTCCAAAATGGGGTCACATGTTGGGGAGTCCATTGTTCTGGCACTATGGGGGCTTTGTAAACTCACATGGCCCCTGACTACCATTCCAAACAAATTCACTCTTTAAAAGCTCAATGGCGCATTGTAGCAGGGCACTTGACGCGAACACATGGGGTATTTCCACACTCAGAAGAAATGGGGTTACAAATTTTGGGGGGTATTTTCTGCTGGACACATTTTCTCTTCAAAATCCCAATGGCGCTCCCTCTCTTCTGAGCATTGTAGTTTACCCGCCGAGCACTTTACATCCACATTTGGGGTATTTTCTTACTCAGAAGAAATGGGGTTACACATTTTGGGGGACTTTTTTCCTATTTTCCCTTGTGAAAATGAAAAATTTAGGGTAACACCAGCATTTTAGTGAAAAAAACAACAATTTTTTTCATTTTCCCATCCAACTTTAACGAAAGTTTTTCAAACACCTGTGGGGTGTTAAGGCTCACTCTACCCATTGTTACATTCCGTGAGGGGTGTAGTTTCCAAAATGCGGTCACATGTTGGTATTTATTTTTTTGCGTTTATGTCAGAACCGCTGTAAAATTAGCCACCCCTGTGCAAATCACCAATTTAGGCATCAAATGTTCATAGTGCGCTCTTATTCTTGAGCCTTGTTATGCGCCCGCAGATCATTTTGCGCCCACATATGGGGTATTTCCGTACTCAGGAGAAATTGCGTTACAAATTTTGGGGGTCTTTTTTTCCTTTTACCTCTTGTGAAAATAAAAAGTAAAGGGCAACACCAGCATGTTAGTGTAAAACATTTTTTTTTTTACACTAACAGGCTGGTGTAGACCCCAACTTTTCCTTTTCATAAGGGGTAAAAGGAGAAAAAGCCCCGCAAAATTTGTAGTGTAATTCCTCCCGAGTACAGAGATGCCCCATATGTAGCCCTAAACTGTTTCCTTGAAATACGACAGGGCTCTGAAGTGAGAGAGCGCCATGCACATTTGAGGACTAAATTAGGGATTGCATAGGGGTGGACATAGGGGTAGTCTACACCAGTGATTCCCAAACAGGGTGCCTCAAGCTGTTGCTAAACTCTCAGCATGCCTGGACAGTCAGTGGCTGTCCAGAAATGTTGGGAGTTGTTGTTTTGCAACAGCTGGAGGCTCCATTTTGGAAACACTGCCGTACAATATGTTTTTAATTTTTATTGGGGGGGACAGTGTAAGGGGGTGTATATGTAATGTTTTACCCTTCATTATGTGTTAGTGTAGTGTAGTGTAGTGTTTTTAGGGTACATTCACACTGGCGGAGGTTTACAGTGAGTTCCCTGCTAGGAGTTTGCGCTGAGGCGAAAAATTTGCCGCAGCTCATACTTGAAGCAGAAAACTTACTGTAAGCCTGCCCGTGTGAATGTACCCTGTACGTTCACATGGGGGGCAAACCTCCAGCTTTTTCAAAACTACAACTCCCAGAATGTACTGACAGACTGTCACGATGCCGGCTGGCAGGAGGTGGATCCTCTGTGCCAGAGAGGGATTGGCGTGGACCGTGCTAGTGGACCGGTTCTAAGTCACTACTGGATTTCACCAGAGCCCGCCGCAAAGCGGGATGGTCTTGCTGCGGCGGTAGTGACCAGGTCATATCCACTAGCAACGGCTCAACCTCTCTGACTGCTGAAGATAGGCGCGGTACAAGGGAGTAGACAGAAGCAAGGTCGGACGTAGCAGAAGGTCGGGGCAGGCAGCAAGGATCGTAGTCAGGGGCAACGGCAGGAGGTCTGGAACACAGGCTAGGAACACACAAGGAAACGCTTTCACTGGCACAATGGCAACAAGATCCGGCGAGGGAGTGCAGGGGAAGTGAGGTATAAATAGGGAGTGCACAGGTGAACACACTAATTAGAACCACTGCGCCAATCAGCGGCGCAGTGGCCCTTTAAATCGCAGAGACCCGGCGCGCGCGCGCCCTAGGGAGCGGGGCCGCGCGCGCCGGGACAGGACCGACGGAGAGCGAGTCAGGTACGGGAGCCGGGGTGCGCATCGCGAGCGGGCGCCACCCGCATCGCGAATCGCATCCCGGCTGGAGGCGGTATCGCAGCGCACCGGGTCAGTGGATCTGACCGGAGCGCTGCAGCAGCGAGAGTGTAGCGAGCGCTCCGGGGAGGAGCGGGGACCCGGAGCGCTCGGCGTAACAGTACCCCCCCCTTGGGTCTCCCCCTCTTCTTAGAGCCTGAGAACCTGAGGAGCAGACTTTTGTCTAGGATATTGTCCTCAGGTTCCCAGGATCTCTCTTCAGGACCACAACCCTCCCAATCGACCAAAAAAAAAGTTTTCCCTCTGACCTTCTTGGAGGCCAGTATCTCCTTTACGGAGAAGATGTCCGAGGAGCCGGAAACAGGAGTGGGAGAAACAAGTTTGGGAGAGAAACGGTTGATGATGAGTGGTTTAAGAAGAGAAACGTGAAAGGCATTAGGAATACGAAGAGAAGGAGGAAGAAGAAGTTTGTAAGAGACAGGATTAATCTGGCACAAAATTTTGAAAGGACCAAGATAGCGTGGTCCCAATTTGTAGCTAGGGACACGGAAGCGGACATATTTAGCGGAGAGCCATACCTTGTCTCCAGGAGAAAAAATGGGGGGAGCTCTTCTTTTCTTATCAGCAAACTTCTTCATGCGTGATGAAGCCTGTAAGAGAGAATTTTGGGTCTCTTTCCATATGGTGGAAAGATCACGAGATATTTCATCCACAGCGGGCAAACCAGAGGGCAAGGGAGTAGGGAGGGGGGGAAGAGGGTGACGGCCGTACACCACGAAAAATGGGGATTTGGAGGAAGATTCAGAGACTCTGAAGTTATACGAGAATTCGGCCCATGGTAGAAGATCTGCCCAGTCATCCTGGCGGGAGGAAACAAAATGCCGTAAATAATCACCCAGGACCTGGTTAATTCTTTCTACTTGCCCATTGGATTGAGGATGATAAGCAGAAGAGAAGTTTAATTTAATCTTGAGTTGTTTACAGAGAGCCCTCCAGAATTTTGACACGAATTGGAAGCCTCTATCCGAGACGATCTGCGTGGGCAACCCGTGAAGACGAAAAATGTGTACAAAAAATTGTTTTGCCAACTGAGGCGCTGAAGGAAGACCAGGAAGAGGGATGAAATGTGCCATCTTGGAGAATCGATCAACGACCACCCAAACAACAGTGTTGCCACGGGATGGGGGTAAGTTTGTAATAAAGTCCATACCAATCAGAGACCAAGGCTGTTCGGGGACAGGCAGAGGATGAAGAAGACCAGCGGGCTTCTGGCGAGGAGTCTTATCCCGGGCACAGACAGTGCAGGCTCGCACAAAATCCACAACATCCGTCTCCAGAGTCGGCCACCAATAGAAACGAGAGATGAGTTGCACGGATTTCTTGATGCCCGCATGACCTGCGAGATGGGAGGAGTGACCCCATTTGAGGATTCCGAGGTGTTGGCGTGGAGAGACGAAGGTCTTCCCTGGAGGAGTTTGCCTGATGGAGGCTGGAGAAGTGGAGATCAGGCAGTCAGGAGGAATGATGTGTTGCGGAGAGAGCTCTACCTCCGAGGCATCCGAGGAACGAGAGAGAGCATCGGCCCTAATGTTCTTATCGGCAGGCCGAAAGTGAATTTCAAAATTAAATCGGGCAAAGAACAGAGACCACCTGGCCTGGCGAGGATTCAGCCGTTGGGCAGACTGGAGATAGGAGAGGTTCTTGTGATCGGTGTAAATAATAACTGGAAATCTTGATCCCTCCAGCAGATGCCTCCATTCCTCAAGTGCTAATTTAATGGCCAGTAGCTCTCGATCCCCGATGGAGTAGTTCCTCTCCGCCGGAGAGAAGGTCCTAGAAAAAAAACCACAAGTAACAGCATGCCCGGAAGAATTTTTTTGTAGAAGGACCGCTCCAGCTCCTACTGAGGAGGCATCAACCTCCAATAGGAAGGGTTTAGATGGGTCAGGTCTGGAGAGCACGGGAGCCGAAGAAAAGGCAGACTTGAGCTGTTTGAAGGCGTCTTCCGCTTGAGGAGGCCATGACTTAGGATTGGCATTCTTTTTGGTTAAAGCCACGATAGGAGCCACAATGGTGGAAAAATGTGGAATAAATTGTCTGTAATAATTGGCGAACCCCAAAAAACGTTGGATAGCACGGAGTCCGGAGGGGCGTGGCCAATCTAAGACGGCAGAGAGTTTGTCTGGATCCATTTGTAGTCCCTGGCCAGAGACCAAGTATCCTAGGAAAGGAAGAGATTGACATTCAAACAGACATTTCTCCATTTTGGCATAAAGTTGATTGTCATGAAGTCTCTGAAGAACCATGCGGACATGCTGGCGGTGTTCTTCTAGATTGGCAGAAAAAATCAGGATATCGTCCAGATATACAACAACACAGGAATATAAGAGATCACGAAAAATTTCATTAACAAAGTCTTGGAAGACGGCAGGGGCGTTGCACAGGCCAAAGGGCATGACCAGATACTCAAAGTGTCCATCTCTAGTGTTAAATGCCGTTTTCCATTCATCCCCCTCTCTGATGCGGATGAGATTATAAGCACCTCTTAAGTCCAGTTTGGTAAAGATGTGGGCACCTTGGAGGCGATCAAAGAGTTCAGAGATGAGAGGTAGGGGGTAGCGGTTCTTTACCGTGATTTTATTAAGACCGCGGTAGTCAATGCAAGGACGTAGGGAGCCATCTTTTTTGGACACAAAGAAAAATCCGGCTCCGGCAGGAGAGGAGGATTTGCGGATAAAGCCCTTTTTTAAATTTTCCTGGATGTACTCAGACATAGCAAGAGTCTCTGGGGCAGAGAGAGGATAAATTCTGCCCCGGGGTGGAGTAGTGCCCGGGAGGAGGTCAATAGGACAGTCATAAGGCCTGTGAGGAGGTAGAGTCTCAGCTTGTTTTTTGCAAAAAACATCCGCAAAGTCCATATAGGCCTTAGGGAGACCGGTTACAGGGGGAACCACAGGGTCACGGCAAGGAGTACTGGGAACCGGTTTAAGGCAGTCCTTGAAACAAGAGGGGCCCCAACTCTTGATCTCCCCAGTGGACCAATCCAGGGTTGGGGAATGGTGTTGAAGCCAGGGTAGTCCAAGGAGAATTTCGGAAGTGCAATTGGGGAGGACCAAAAACTCAATTTTCTCGTGATGAGGTCCGATGCACATTAGGAGGGGCTCCGTGCGGAAACGTATGGTACAGTCCAATCTTTCATTGTTAACACAATTGATGTAGAGGGGTCTGGCGAGACTGGTCACCGGGATGTTGAACCTGTTGACGAGAGAGGCCAAAATAAAATTTCCTGCAGATCCGGAATCCAAGAAGGCCATAGTAGAGAAGGAGAAGGTAGAGGCAGATATCCGCACAGGCACAGTAAGACGTGGAGAAGCAGAGTTGACATCAAGGACTGTCTCACTTTTGTGCGGAGTCAGCGTACGTCTTTCCAGGCGGGGAGGACGGATAGGACAATCCTTCAGGAAGTGTTCGGTACCGGCACAGTACAGGCAGAGATTCTCCATGCGGCGTCGTGTCCTCTTTTGAGGTGTCAGGCGAGACCGGTCGACCTGCATAACCTCCACGGCGGGAGGCACAGGAACGGATTGCAGGGGACCAGAGGAGAGAGGAGCCGGGGAGAAAAAACGCCTCGTGCGAACAAAGTCCATATCCTGGCGGAGCTCCTGACGCCTTTCGGAAAAACGCATGTCAATGCGAGTGGCTAGATGAATGAGTTCATGTAGGTTAGCAGGGATTTCTCGTGCGGCCAGAACATCTTTAATGTTGCTGGATAGGCCTTTTTTAAAGGTCGCGCAGAGGGCCTCATTATTCCAGGATAGTTCTGAAGCAAGAGTACGGAATTGTACGGCGTACTCGCCAACGGAAGAATTACCCTGGACCAGGTTCAACAGGGCAGTCTCAGCAGAAGAGGCTCGGGCAGGTTCCTCAAAGACACTTCGAATTTCCGAGAAGAAGGAGTGTACAGAGGCAGTGACGGGGTCATTGCGGTCCCAGAGCGGTGTGGCCCATGACAGAGCTTTTCCAGACAGAAGGCTGCCTACGAAAGCCACCTTAGACCTTTCAGTAGGAAACTGGTCCGCATCATCTCCAAGTGCAGGGAACATTGAGAAAGAAAGCCACGGTAAAATTTAGAGTCCCCATCAAATTTATCCAGCAAGGATAGTCGTAGGCCTGAAGCGGCCACTCGCTGCGGAGGAGGTGCAGGAGCTGGCGGAGGAGATGATTCCTGAAGCTGTGGTAGTAGCTGCTGTAGCATCACGGTCAGTTGAGACAGCTGGTGGCCTTGTTGCTCTATCTGTTGTGACTGCTGGGCGACCACCGTGGTGAGGTCGGCGACAACTGGCAGAGGAACTTCAGCGGGATCCATGGCCGGATCTACTGTCACGATGCCGGCTGGCAGGAGGTGGATCCTCTGTGCCAGAGAGGGATTGGCGTGGACCGTGCTAGTGGACCGGTTCTAAGTCACTACTGGATTTCACCAGAGCCCGCCGCAAAGCGGGATGGTCTTGCAGCGGCGGTAGTAACCAGGTCGTATCCACTAGCAACGGCTCAACCTCTCTGACTGCTGAAGATAGGCGCGGTACAAGGGAGTAGACAGAAGCAAGGTCGGACGTAGCAGAAGGTCGGGGCAGGCAGCAAGGATCGTAGTCAGGGGCAACGGCAGGAGGTCTGGAACACAGGCTAGGAACACACAAGGAAACGCTTTCACTGGCACAATGGCAACAAGATCCGGCGAGGGAGTGCAGGGGAAGTGAGGTATAAATAGGGAGTGCACAGGTGAACACACTAATTAGAACCACTGCGCCAATCAGCGGCGCAGTGGCCCTTTAAATCGCAGAGACCCGGCGCGCGCGCGCCCTAGGGAGCGGGGCCGCGCGCGCCGGGACAGGACCGACGGAGAGCGAGTCTGGTACGGGAGCCGGGGTGCGCATCGCGAGCGGGCGCCACCCGCATCTCGAATCGCATCCCGGCTGGAGGCGGTATCGCAGCGCACCGGGTCAGTGGATCTGACCGGAGCGCTGCAGCAGCGAGAGTGTAGCGAGCGCTCCGGGGAGGAGCGGGGACCCGGAGCGCTCGGCGTAACACAGACCATGCAGGCTGGGAGTTGTACTTTTGCAACAGCTGGAGGCACACTGGTTGGAAAACCTTCAGTTAGGCTCTGTTATCTAACTCAATATTTTCCAACCAGTGTGCCTCCAAAACTACAACTGCCAGCATGTACTGATCATCGAAGGGCATGCTGGGAGATGTAGTTATGCAACAGCTGGAGAGATCGCAACATCGCAAGATCTTGAGGGCTATAGTTCAGAGACTACCATATAGTGGTCTCAAACTGTAGCCCTCCAGCTGTTGCAAAACTACAACTCCCAGCATGCCCAAACAGCTGTCTGGGCATGCTGGGAGTTGTAGTTTTACAACATCTGGAGTGCTACAGTATAGAGACCACTATATAGTGGTCTCGGACTGCAGCCCTCCAGATGTTGCTAGGCAACTGACCGGCTTCCGTGGGATCCAGGGAGCCTGCTGCACGACATCGCCGCCCGCCGATCTCCGACACCGATCGTCGCTCCCGCAGCCTCCACATAGCCCCGCCTATTGTGGGTGGGCAGGACGGGGAAAACGAAAGTTAACCCCCCCCCCGCCCCCGATCTGCTGTGTAGCCCCTCCAGCATGTGGCTCATTGTTTCTCCTCCCAGCACCATCTAGGTTATTGCAACATTTTGCAAAGGATGAAATCGCTAAATCACAAACCGCAAAATTCCTGATGTGATTGTGACATATTGTGCAGCCCCAATAAAAATGAAGATACACATATTCCTATACATCTAAGGAGTTTAGGACTACTAAGAAGAACAGAAGGTTTGCATCATTTTCTTATTTATTTATACATTTTTCTATAAATAAGACATTTCCTATAAGAACATAACAATCTGTTCTATTCCTCCATCTTGCTGTTATGGAGGGAGGTTGGTACCGTTCTTATGATGTTCTGCATGGTCCTCTATACCCCAAAGGCATCGATCCTAACCCTTAGGGAGATGCTGCAGGTGTTCCTGGACATGGTGAACAATAGGTGTTCCATGGTGGAATAGAAAGTCACATTCGTCAGCAGGATGAGGAGCAGAATTGACCACTCGATGATTTTGACAAAGGCTTCAATCATCTCTTCCCATTCTCCGGCAAACAGTTGGATGTATACAACGACCCCAGTTCCTATAATAAGAAACACACAGGCAAGGGCCATAGAAGAGAAGATGGCTCTTACATGGCAGATGACTCTGGATGCTCCCGGCACTTTGTACAGGAGGATGGATTGCCACATGTTGTATATTCCAGCACAGATGAATGTAGCGATGGCGGCGATGCGATGGATCATCGGGTAGTCTGTTGTAGAAAATAATGACATGATGACAGTCATGACACAGGATGACCAAGCGATGACTAGTAGGGTCTTCTGGATCAATGGCTGACGGGGTCCAAAGGCTTCACGATGGAACAAGATGAATCTATAATTCAGCCATGCCAGACCCACAGAGGCAATGGCCATCCCTATAAATCCCATACAGAATGGGATCTGTTCAGGAAAGAAAACCCCCATATCACTGATATAGATCAGGGGGGAAGTAGTATGGCCTTGGATGATGGTGATGGTGTAGCTGGTGGAGATCCAGACCATACACCAGAGGGCCATGAAGAGGGGGATGAACCCCAATCCTTTAATCTCCATAGCAGATGAAGTAAAAGGCACAAAAGGCAAATACTGCAAAAATCTAGCAAATGGCTGTGTAACAATCTACAGAATGAAGGTCTGGGCGCTGTCAGAGCAATGTAATGCCTCCAGAGTTCTATGATGACATCACATGATGTCACATCGGCTCTTTGGTTCTTGGAGTTGCCATGGTTACGTATCTGCTATAAACAGAACCTGATGTGACTCCATTTTGATCATCTTTGATGATTTGATAATAATAAAATGTATTTATTAAATTTTTAACAATCATTAGAACAATACAACAATATTTAAGATGTAATTATTTCTTATTTTCCTTATTATCTTGTTTACCTAAAAGGGGGTGGATTATAAACAAATGACATCACAGGTTCTGTCTATTTTATGATACAAAATAATAAATCTGCCCTCCCTATCTATTACTACTTCCCTCTCTTCACATTTTCGGTGAAAGAGAACTGAAACCCCTCTAGAAAATGTGGAATAACATGAGTGATATTGATGACCCCCCCCCCCAATTTATATCCAATACCCTCAACTATTCCTGGCATAAAAGCCTTTAAAGCGAACCTGTCAGATCCAACTAAATTATTAGTATTTTTTAAAATATATTACTCAGAACCTAATACTGACATGTACATCTCATTTTTATGTGTCTAGCACCTATTTTATTTTTTCAATTAAACTTTCCTTGTTGCTCACTTGCTTGAATTCCTCTCCAAGGGAGGGGGCGTAGCCTCACTATGCAGGCCTCAGCCCCAATAATACCTGTATATAAGGAGTAAATATATACCACCACACAATAACAAAATACTGTACTGAATGTAACTACTATATACACAGTAGTATTCCCTTATACAGTTCCCATATAGCGGTAGATACCAGCTGTACACAGGATCTGTATATCATATAAGTGATTATATACAGGGCCATATAGAGATAGACACCAGCTGTGCGCAGGATGTGTATACCAAATAAATGATTGCAGTTACATTTGAGGACTCACAATCAACATTTTTTCTGATCAGTGTCGTCCTTTTTCGTTTTCTTCTCTGTCCGTATCAGTCTGCCATATCGACTTCTTCAAGCCAAAACATATGTAAGAAAAACAAGTTACACTCTGCATTTTTACAGTGTCCTCCCCTCCTCTACACAATCTCCCCATCTATAATCACCGAACTGTTATAATGCACTCCTGCACAGTAAAAGGGCAGTTAGGTAGCCAGGTAGGTATGTGTGGTGTCCCGGTACTGTATAGTATACCGTACCTTGTATGGTGGTCCCCAAATCCAGAGTTACTCTGTTCCGGTAGGGTCCTCCTGGTGGGATAGCCCTAGTCACCTCTTTCTCCTTTAATTTTGTGATGTTTGTGTGTGTATATTTAATTGTGTATATAGTGTCCCAGGGCGTTCGGTCATGTGACTAATGTTAATTCTCTTAGGGTATGCAAAAGGACCTTCCTAGGTCACGTGTGTGGTCACATGTTTAGACCATAATCCCTTGTGCAAAGTGACTGACAGATGGTATGGACCAATGAGCTCAAGGCCAGCCCCTGCCCATATAAGGGAGCTGCCAGCCAATCCTCGCTCTCTTGGGTTCCAGATTAGCAGAGAGGAGAGATCTGTGCAACTTTCAAAGACAACACCAGGCCGAAGCCTGACAATACCGCAACTTACCAAATCGTGAGTTACAATACAACTCCCCGCTAAAGTCTGCGTGACCGCTGGACCTAAACTCAATCCCCTAAATCCAGTGGAACAGCGCATATAAATCTCAAGAGCTTAAAACTCACAAGGTCCCAACCAACTGTCAGGATCCTAATAGACTCTTCTTGTATGAAGACTGTTCCTGTTTAACTCTGCATAAAACCTGCAGTAAAAGTTCCGACAGTTTTCTGAAACCTCCGGTTGTGGACAATGATTTATTATCTCTCCCTATCGCTCTTGGGACAAGTGGCGATAGGACAAGTATATACAGAGGAGCCTACACCCTGGCGTCACGAGTGTTAAGGGTTAACCAAACACCCTTTAATCATCGCACAGCTACACCCCATATACCTTACACCCCCACAAGCTTACCACATAGCTTTTTGGTGTCTTACGAACAGGATATGGGTGTGTGCCTACAGCTGTTGCCACCATTTAGAAAGTACTCCCCCTATGTAAAAGACTTTATTCATGTACTGTGAATCTCATTCAAGTGTACGGAACTGTGCTTATAGTACTGTGTGCAAACAGTGCGCATGAAAAGTAAGGGGGGAGGCGAAAAGTACAGCGGAGCTACAATTCGCATCGGAAGGGGTTAAAGCTAGCGCAGGGCCTTCCGGCGCACGCGCGATCCTGAAACTCCACCCACCGAGGTCTCCAGAGCCGTGGTGGCCATTTTGGCAGAGCCTTAAATAGGAGACCTGCAGGAAAGCACAGTGAGAATAGCGAAAAAACGCAGAGTGATGCAGCAAGCTGAAAGTCTTAAGGAGCCAGCACATTACAGAGCTCTAAGACACCAGACTATTAAACTGACGTCCGTGCGGAACTCACTACAACTCCGATCGTCGCACTCAAGTTCCAGCTCAACGCGGTCCAGTTCCAATTCACCGCGCTCAAGTTGGAGATATACGCTCTCAAGTTACAGCTTAAAGAACAGTTGCGTCTCTTAAAGGGACCTATGCTCTCAAGCTACATTTAAAGGGTCCACACCAAAAGTCAAGATGTCAGACCCTATAGCACCAATACCACTTCCAGGACCTGCTCCACCTCCGGCACCTGCACTACCTGCTCAATAAGATGGTGGTGCACCCGTGGTTTCATCAGCAGGACCACCACAGCAAGCAAGGCAATATCAACCTGGTTCATCTCATGCTTCTCCATTCCTCTTAGGAGCTCCAGTTGCCGCACCTGTTTTCCTGGGGAACCCAGTGCTCCCCAACTACAACGGTGATCCCTTTACCCTAAGGGATTTCCAGGAAAAGATCTTCAGTCTCTTCGGTTTCTATGCTTTTCCCACTAACCTACAGGTGCAGTTGCTTACAGGACAGCTGCAGGGACCTGCATTAGAAGAGGTCAGTACCTGGCCAGCTGCCGACAAGGCTGCAGTGGAGAAAATCTTTGAGGGGCTCTACCAAGTGTTCGAGTCTCACTCCCCCCTGAGGTACGCCTAAGGTTATATGAACGACGTCAGAAGCCACGTGAGACCCTTCTGGCATATGCTGTGGCATTACAGAATGCTTTAGTAGTGATGCAAAAATTAGACGGTATTAAGCCCGATCAGGGTAACAGAGTACTAATGGACTGGTTCATAGATGGGGCGCAGAATAAGTGGGACAAGGCCCAGCTTAGGATGCTAGCGGTGCAAAATCCCGATATGGCTTTCCCAACCTTTAAGAGGTTAGCTATCAAGGTTATTGAGTCAGGGTCCGAGGCGGAAGAAGTTATCGCCCCTGCTGCAGATTCTCCGGGGGCCTTGGTCCAACCAATGACTTCCTCACAGCCTGTTATTGCTTCTACCTCCGCTAGTCCATGGACTACTGATTTGCAAAATGTAAGGCAGGACATTGAACAATTGACTAAAGCTTTTAAAGAGATGGTGGGCAGATCTAACTCACCTAGGCCCAAGACGCTTCCACCTAAAAAGCCTGCCCCTCGTCCTGCCAATTCACCTAATACCCCCCCCCCCCCGGTAAGACAGCCCGGGACTTAGCGCCCCGTTTTCAGCTTCTGTAATAAGACTGGAAGAACCAGTGTTAGACTTTAAACGGGCATCCCCTGGTAACTAATGAAGGTCCAGGATCAACCGGCACCAAAATGGGACTATCTATCTATGTTGCCCCTTGCCCCTATGTGCAGATTGAGGTAGAAGGGGTTCATTTACAAGCCTTGATAGACACCGGGTCCCAAGTGTCCACTATTCCCCAAAGGGTATTTTACAGATATTGGGGGCCTGAAATGTTATGTGAACCTGATGATGTGGATTTTAGGGTGATTGCAGGAAACGGCAAACCAGTACCCAGGCATGGCTACTGGGAGCCCACGGTACAAGTGGGGGAACATGTTCTTACGGGGCAAGGTGTTATTGTTAACAGTGTTAGTGATGAGAATGCAGCCGAATTTGGGTAAAGATATGGGCCTGTAACTGGGGCAAAGTGATGGGTTTTTACCTACCTTAGGAAGGACTGTTATTAACGCTTTCAGGAAGGAAGGGGGGGGGAGGGGCAGTGGAGGCTGAGATATTATTGAAGGCTTCAAGCAGAGGGGGAGCTAACTCAAAGCGGAAAGATTTATAGAATTTAGAGGAGTAGCCATCAGGGCCCGGACTCTTGCCTGCGGGCATAGACATGATGGCTTCAAATAGTTCCTCCTGTGAGAAAGGTTCCTCCAATGCCTGAGTGGCCTCTAGGGACAATTGAGGGAGGGCCATAACTGAAATGTACTGGGATAGAGATGGGATTGCAGTCGGACTGTTCGAGGGGGCGGCCGGTTTAGGGAGATGGTACAGTGACGTGTAGTATTGCCTGAAGGAACTTACCGTATATACTCGAGTATAAGCCGAGTTTTTCAGCACGATTTTTCGTGCTGAAAACACCCCCCTTGGCTTATACTCGAGTGAACTCTCCACCCGCAGTGGTCTTCAACCTGCGGACCTCCAGAGGTTTAAAAACTACAACTCCCAGCAAGCCTGGGCAGCCATCGGCTGTCCGGGCTTGCTGGGAGTTGTACTTTTGAAACCTCTGGAGGTCCGCAGGTTGAAGACCACTGCGGCCTTCGACATCATCCAGCCCCCTCTCACCCCCCTTTAGTTCTGTACAGTACTCACCTCCGCTCGGCGCTGGTCCGGTGCTGCAGGACTGTCCGGTGGGGAGGTCGTCCGGTGGGATAGTGGTTCCGGGCTGCTATCTTCACCGGGGAGGCCTCTTCTAAGCGCTTCGGGCCCGGCCCCAGAGTAGTCACGTTGCCTTGACAACGACGCAGAGGTGCGTTCATTGCCAACGTACTTCTGCGTCATTGTCAAGGCAATGCCTCTATTCCGGGCCCACAGCGCGGAGAAGAGGCACCCCCGGTGAAGATAGCAGCCCGGAACCACTATCCCACCGGACCACCTCCTCTCTGGACAGTCCTGCAGGACCGGACCAGCGCCGAGCGGAGGTGAGTACTGTACAGAACTAAAGGGGGTGAGAGGGGGCTGGATGATGTCGAAGGCCGCAGTGGTCTTCAACCTGCGGACCTCCGGAGGTTTCAAAACTACAACTCCCAGCAAGCCCGGACAGCCGATGGCTGCCCGGGCTTGCTGGGAGTTGTAGTTTTGAAACCTCTGGAGGTCCGCAGGTTGAAAACCACTGAGGGCGGATGATGACAAGAGGATGATGAAGGGGGGGGTGGGATGATGAATGGGGGTGGGGATGATGAAGGGGGGTGTGGGATGATGACAAGAGGATGATGAAGGGGGGGTGTGGGATGATGAAGGGGGGTGGGGATGATGAAGGGGGGGTGTGGGATGATGACAAGGGGATGATGAAGGGGGGTGGGGATGATGACAAGAGGATGATGAAGGGTGGGTGGGGATGATGACAAGGGGATGATGAAGGGGTGTGGGATGATGACAAGGGGATGATGAAGGGGGGTGGGGATGATGACAAGGGGATGAAAAGGGGGGTGTGGGATGATTACAAGGGGATGATGAAGGGGGGTATGGATGATGACAAGGGGATGATGACAGGTGATGATGATGAGGGTCTGGATGATGACAGGGGGGGATGATGTATTTCCCACCCTAGGCTTATACTTGAGACAATAACTTTTCCTGGGATTTTGGGTTGAAATTAGGGGCCTCGGCTTATACTCGGGTCGGCTTATACTCGAGTATATACGGTAGCATTTCGGGGGTAAGGAATGAAGGAACCCCCGAATGGGATTTTATGGAGGGAAGAAAAAGTGAGGATTTCCTGGATTTAAGTTCTCTGGCCAGGAGCTTTCCGGATTTGTTGCCCCATTCATAAAAGAGCCAGCCCGTTAATTGTTTGTAGTAGCTAAAGGCTTCCCATTTAACCCCTTAAGGACCAGGCCATTTTACACCTTAGGACCAGAGCGTTTTTTGAACATCTGACCACTGTCACTTTATACATTAATAACTCTGGAATGCTTTTAGTTATCATTCTGATTCCGAGATTGTTTTTTTTGTGACATATTCAACTTTAACATGGTGGTAAATTTTTGTGGTAACTTGCACCCTTTCTTGGTAAAAAATCCCAAAATTTGATGAAAAAATAGAAAATTTTGCATTTTTCTAACTTTGAAGCTCTCTGCTTGTAAGGAAAATGGATATTCCAAATAATTTTTTTAAATTCACTCATACAATATGTCTACTTTATGTTTGCATCATAAAATTGACAAGTTTTTATTTTTTAAGATACCAGAGGGCTTCAAAGCAGCAATTTTCCAATTTTTCACAAAATTTTCAAACTCACTATTTTTCAGGGACCAGTTCAGGTTTGAAGCTGATTTGAAGGGCCTACATATTAGAAAAATCCCATAAATGACCCCATTATAAAAACTGCACCCCCAAAGTATTCAAAATGACATTCAGTAAGTGTTTTAACCCTTTAGGTGTTTCACAGGAATAGCAGCAAAGTGAAGAAGAAAATTCACAATCTTCATTTTTAACACTTGCATGTTCTTGGAGACCCAATTTTTGAATTTTTACAAGGGGTAAAAGGAGAAAATGTATACTTGTATTTGTAGCCCAATTTGAAGCGAAGGAGCGACAAGGGGATTTTGGAGAGTATGTTTTTCTGAAATGGTTTTTGGGGGGCATGTTGCATTTAGGAAGCCACTATGGTTCCAGAACAGCAAAAAAAAACCACATGGCATACCATTTTGGAAACTAGACCCCTTGAGGAACATAACAAGGCATACAATGAGGCTTAATACCCCACAGGGGTTTCACGACTTTTGCATATGTAAAAAAAAAAATGTTCTCACTAAAATGTGTGTTTCCCCCCAAATTTCACATTTTTGCAAGGGTTATTAGCAGAAAATACCCCCAAAATGTGTAACCCCATCTCTTCTGAGTATGGAGGTACCCCATAAGTTGACCTGAAGTGCATTACGGGCGAACTACAATGCTCAGAAGAGAAGGAGTCATATTTGGCTTTTTAGAGCAAATTTTGGTCGGGGGCATGTCGCATTTAGGATGCCCCTATGGTGCCAGAACAGCAAAAAAAAAAAACACATGGCATACCATTTTGGAAACTAGACCCCTTGAGGAACGTAACAAGGAATAAAGTGAGCCTTAACCAGGCTAGGGGTATTCCCGAGTGTGACTTGGGGTTAATTTTCGCTGCCAGAAGCGGTAACCCCTAGTCACGCTCGGGGTAGATTACAGAGCTGCCAGCGGAGTCTTCTTACCTACTCCTGGCGATCCAGCGATGTCCCCTATGTGATCATGGGTGAGAGCCCCGGCGGATGCCTCCATCTGACTTCCTGGTTCCGTCTCTGTGAGCCGCAGAGGCTCATGGGGGCGGAACTCGGCGGTAAATTCAAATGTTTGAAAGCATAAAAGTGACACACACACATAAAGTTAGGTGATACAGTGAAATCCTGTCAAATTACACTGTATCACCTCAGATTTGACACTGTATCACCTCAGATTTGACATTTGATCATCCTACACTGCCCTGCATGCCCTTTTTGCTTTAATTTCTGCCCATAAAAGACATTTTTTACCATGGCATGAAAGCATCACTTTAGCATCTCCAAAGCGGGTTTGGATCCGATGAGTGACAGCGGCAGCGACACAGAGCACCTCACAGAATTGAGCGATAGCGATAACGATTCGTGGCAAGATTCGTCATCAGACACTGACTAGAGAAGTGGCGACAGCGATGATTCTGCACCCGAGCTCAGTGATGTGCGCACTTGGTGCCCTATTGATTGCGGTATGGATGAGGTACCACCACCAAGATTTCCATTTACTGGATCACCTGGGATGAAGGTAGACATTGAGCACAATGATCCTTTGGCGTACCTAAAATTATTTCTCACAGATGACGTCATTGAAAAGATTGTCATGGAGACAAATCACTACAACGAGCAGCAATCCACTACTCTGCATAGCAAGTTTTCCAGGAACAGAAAATGGGAACTGATGGCTAAAGAGGACATCTGGAAGTTTCTTGGGCTAATACTTCTCTAGGGGGTGGTGTTGAAACCCCTGCAGAAATTATACTGGACTACCAACAAATTGCTGACAACCCCATTTTTTGGCACCATCATGTCTGAGTACCGATTTTCCCTCATAATGAAGAATTTGCACTTCACCAACAACGAAAAATTTGACGAAGCCACACATCCAGCGCAAAAACTCAAGAAGATCTGGGAAGTATACCAAATGATCCTAAAAAATTTCCAGCAGGCCTATGTGCCAGATAGAGACATCAGCATTGATGAAAGTATGATGGCTTACAAGGGACGCCTCAGCTGGATTCAATACATCGCATCCAAGGGAGCACGGTTTGGAATAAAATCCTATATGCTCTGCGAGTCTGCCACTGGCTATATATGGAATTCCGTCATATACACAGGTAAAGGAACAAAATTCAACCCCAGGTACAGCGGCTATGGGATGGCAACTTCATCAGTCCTTACACTGCTTGAGCCATTGCTGAATCAGGGGTATTGTGTGACAATGGACAACTTTTACACATCGCCTGAGCTGTACGAGTTTCTGCTAAAACACAAGACTGATGGATATGGAACCGTTAGGGCCAACCGACGTGACCTGCCATCTATGTTTGCCAAGAAAAAACTGAAAACAGGAGAAATGGTTGCCTGGCAGATAGGAAAGATGATGGCAATGCGTTGGCGTGACAAAAAAGACGTGTGCCTAATGAGTACAGTGCATAACACCTCCACTGCAATACAAGAGGTGGGAAAGATGTCATGAAGCCACAACTTGTGATTGACTACAACAACACCATGGGAGGAGTCGATAGAGCCGATCAGGCGATGACATTTTATCCGGCTATGCGGAAACAACAAAAAAAATATTACAAAAAAATCTTCAGGCATCTGCTGGAACAAGGCCTCTGGAATGCCTATATACTGCACAGAGGAAAGAGTGACAAGCCTCTTGTTCATTCTGACTTTATCTGGAAGGTGGCGGAGCGGATTTTTGTGAACTACCAAACGCCATCATTGGCCGTGAACAGATCTGGACGTCGTGCTGTTGACGTTGTCAACCCAGAACGCCTGACTGGTCGTCACTTTATGGATTACATCCCGCCAACCGCAAAAAAGGCAGCACCTACAAGGATGTGATTAGTTTGCTGCTCAAAGCAAGATGGCAATGGAAAAAAAATCCGAAAAGAAACCAGGTTCCATTGCAGTCCCATATTTCAAAATTTACCACATCCAGGATGTTTAATGAATTTTCTTTGTTTCATTATTTATTACATTATTGAAAAAAATTATATTATTTATTAGATTATAATTCATATGTTGATGTTTCGAACTTTATCACATCTGAGAGGTCTACTAGAGTCTTCTTTGGTCAGGTTTAAGTAAGTAATTACTAAGAATTGCAGGCCTACAATACATAACACCAAATTTCCATGCAAAAAAATGGTACCGCTTTTGGTACAAAATTCCTGACATAATCATACCGCCAGGGAGAATAATATCCCACAGGGGTTTCACGACTTTTGCTTATGTTAAAAACAAAAAATGTCACTAAAATGTGTGTTTCCCACTAAATTTCACATTTTTGCAAGGGTTAATAGCAGAAAATACCCATCAAAATTTGTAACCCCATTTCTTCTGAGTATGGAAATACCCCATGTGTGGACGTCAAGTGCCCTGCGGTCGAACTACAATGCTCAGAAGAGGAGGAGCGCCATTGAGCTTTTGAAGAGTGAATTTGTTTTAAATGGTAGTCAGGGGCCATGTGCGTTTACAAAGCCCCCCGTGGTGCCAGAACAGTGGGCCCCCCCACATGTGACCCCATTTTGGAAACTACACCCCTCACAGAATTTAATAAGGGGTGCAGTGAGTATTTACACCCCACTGGCATTTGACAGATCTTTGGAACAATGGGCTGAGCAAATGAAAAATTACATTTTTCATTTTCACGGACCACTGTTCCAAAAATCTGTCAGAAACCAGTGGGGTGTAAATGCTCACTGTACCCCTTATTACATTACGTGAAGGGTGTAGTTTCCAAAATGGGGTCACATGTTGGGGGGTCCATTGTTCTGGCACTATGGGTGCTTTGTAAACACATATGGCCTTCAATTCCGGACACATTTTCTCTTCAAAATCCCAATGGCGCTCCCTCTCTTCTGAGCATTGTAGTTCGCCCGCCGAGCACTTTACATCCACATTTGGGGTATTTTCTTACTCAGAAGAAATGTGGTTAGCAATTTTGGGGGGCTTTTTTCCTATTTTCCCTTGTGAAAATGAAAAATTTAGGGTAACACCAGCATTTTAATGAAAAAAAAACAATTTTTTTCATTCTCCCATCCAACTTTAACGAAAATTTGTCAAACGCCTGTGGAGTGTTAAGGCTCACTATAACCCTTGTTACATTCCGTGAGGGATGTAGTTTCCAAAATGGGGTCACATATGGGTATTTATTTTTTGGCGTTTATGTCAGAACCGATGTATTATTAGCCCCCCCTATGAAAATCACCAATTTAGGCTTCAAATGTACATAGTGCGCTCTCACTCTTGAGCCTTGTTATGCGCCTGCAGATCATTTTGCGCCCACATCTGGGGTATTTCCGTACACATTTTTGGGGTCTTTTTTTCCTTTTACCTCTTGCGAAAATAAAAAGTAAAGGGCAACACCAGCATGTTTGTCACGATGCCGGCTGGCAGGAGGTGGATCCTCTGTGCCAGAGAGGGATTGGCGTGGACCGTGCTAGTGGACCGGTTCTAAGTCACTACTGGTGTTCACCAGAGCCCGCCGCAAAGCGGGATGGTCTTGCTGCGGCGGTAGTGACCAGGTCGTATCCACTAGCAACGGCTCAACCTCTCTGACTGCTGAAGATAGGCGCGGTACAAGGGAGTAGACAGAAGCAAGGTCGGACATAGCAGAAGGTCGGGGCAGGCAGCAAGGATCGTAATCAGGGGCAACGGCAGGAGGTCTGGAACACAGGCTAGGAACACACAAGGAAACGCTTTCACTGGCACAATGGCAACAAGATCCGGCGAGGGAGTGCAGGGGAAGTGAGGTATACATAGGGAGTGCACAGGTGAACACACTAATTAGAACCACTGCGCCAATCAGCGGTGCAGTGGCCCTTTAAATCGCAGAGACCCGGCGCGCGCGCGCCCTAGGGAGCGGGGCCGCGCGCGCCGGGACAGGACCGACGGAGAGCGAGTCAGGTACGGGAGCCGGGGTGCGCATCGCGAGCGGGCGCCACCCGCATCGCGAATCGCATCCCGGCTGGAGGCAGGATCGCAGCGCACCGGGTCAGTGGATCTGACCGGAGCACTGCAATAGCGAGAGTGTAGCGAGCGCTCCGGGGAGGAGCGGGGACCCGGAGCGCTCGGCGTAACAGTACCCCCCCCTTGGGTCTCCCCCTCTTCTTGGAGCCTGAGAACCTGAGGACCAGACTTTTGTCTAGGATATTGTCCTCAGGTTCCCAGGATCTCTCTTCAGGACCACAGCCCTCCCAATCGACCAAAAAAAAGGTTTTCCCTCTGACCTTCTTGGAGACCAGTATCTCCTTTACGGAGAAGATGTCCGAGGAGCCGGAAACAGGAGTGGGAGAAACAAGTTTGGGAGAGAAACGGTTGATGATGAGTGGTTTAAGAAGAGAAACGTGAAAGGCATTAGGAATACGAAGAGAAGGAGGAAGAAGAAGTTTGTAAGAGACAGGATTAATCTGGCACAAAATTTTGAAAGGACCAAGATAGCGTGGTCCCAATTTGTAGCTGGGAACACGGAAGCGGACATATTTAGCGGAGAGCCATACCTTGTCTCCGGGAGAAAAAATGGGGGGAGCTCTTCTTTTCTTATCAGCAAACTTCTTCATGCGTGATGAAGCCTGTAAGAGAGAATTTTGGGTCTCTTTCCATATGGTGGAAAGATCACAAGTTATTTCATCCACAGCGGGCAAACCAGAGGGCAGGGGAGTAGGGAGGGGGGGAAGAGGGTGACGGCCGTACACCACGAAAAATGGGGATTTGGAAGAAGACTCAGAGACTCTGAAGTTATACGAGAATTCGGCCCATGGTAGAAGATCTGCCCAGTCATCCTGGCGGGAGGAAACAAAATGCCGTAAATAATCACCCAGGACCTGGTTAACTCTTTCTACTTGCCCATTGGACTGAGGATGATAAGCAGAAGAAAAGTTTAATTTAATCTTGAGTTGTTTACAGAGAGCCCTCCAGAATTTTGACACGAATTGGACGCCTTTATCCGAGACGATCTGCGTGGGCAACCCGTGAAGACGAAAAATGTGTACAAAAAATTGTTTTGCCAACTGAGGCGCTGAAGGAAGACCAGGAAGAGGAATAAAATGTGCCATCTTGGAAAATCGATCAACGACCACCCAAACAACAGTGTTGCCACGGGATGGGGGTAAGTCTGTAATAAAGTCCATACCAATCAGAGACCAAGGCTGTTCGGGGACAGGCAGAGGATGAAGAAGACCAGCGGGCTTCTGGCGAGGAGTCTTATCCCGGGCACAGACAGTGCAGGCTCGCACAAAATCAACAACATCCGTCTCCAGAGTCGGCCACCAATAGAAACGAGAGATGAGTTGCACGGATTTCTTAATGCCCGCATGGCCTGCGAGATGGGAGGAGTGACCCCATTTGAGGATTCAGAGGCGTTGGCGTGGAGAGACGAAGGTCTTCCCTGGAGGAGTTTGCCTGATGGAGGCTGGAGAAGTGGAGATCAGGCAGTCAGGAGGAATGATGTGTTGCGGAGAGAGCTCTACTTCCGAGGCGTCCGAGGAACGAGAGAGAGCATCGGCCCTAATGTTCTTATCGGCAGGGCGAAAGTGAATTTCAAAATTAAACCGGGCAAAGAACAAAAACCACCTGGCCTGGCGAGGATTCAGCCGTTGGGCAGACTGGAGATAGGAGAGATTCTTGTGATCGGTGTAAATAATAACCGGAAATTTTGATCCCTCCAGCAGATGCCTCCATTCCTCAAGTGCTAATTTAATGGCCAGTAGCTCTCGATCCCCGATGGAGTAGTTCCTCTCCGCCGGAGAAAAGGTCCTAGAAAAAAAACCACAAGTAACAGCATGCCCGGAAGAATTTTTTTGTAGAAGAACCGCTCCAGCTCCTACTGAGGAGGCATCAACCTCCAATAGGAAGGGTTTAGAAGGGTCAGGTCTGGAGAGCACGGGAGCAGAAGAAAAGGCAGCCTTGAGCCGTTTAAAGGCGTCTTCCGCTTGAGGAGGCCATGACTTAGGATTGGCATTCTTTTTGGTTAAAGCCACGATAGGAGCCACAATGGTGGAAAAATGAGGAATAAATTGTCTGTAATAATTGGCAAACCCCAAAAAACGTTGGATAGCACGGAGTCCGGAGGGGCGTGGCCAATCTAAGACGGCAGAGAGTTTGTCTGGATCCATTTGTAGTCCCCGGCCAGAGACCAAGTATCCTAGGAAAGGAAGAGATTGACATTCAAACAGACATTTCTCCATTTTGGCATAAAGTTGATTGTCACGAAGTCTCTGAAGAACCATGCGGACATGTTGGCGGTGTTCTTCTAGGTTAGCAGAAAAAATCAGAATATCGTCCAGATACACAACAACACAGGAATATAAGAGATCACGAAAAATTTCATTAACAAAGTCTTGGAAGACGGCAGGGGCGTTGCACAGGCCAAAGGGCATGACCAGATACTCAAAGTGTCCATCTCTAGTGTTAAATGCCGTTTTCCATTCATCCCCCTCCCTGATGCGGATGAGATTATAAGCACCTCTTAAGTCCAGTTTGGTAAAGATGTGGGCACCTTGGAGGCGATCAAAGAGTTCAGAGATAAGAGGTAGAGGATAGCGGTTCTTTACAGTGATTTTATTAAGACCGCGGTAGTCAATGAAAGGACGTAGGGAGCCATCTTTTTTGGACACAAAGAAAAATCCAGCTCCGGCAGGAGAGGAGGATTTGCGGATAAAGCCCTTTTTTAAATTTTCCTGGATGTACTCAGACATAGCAAGAGTCTCTGGGGCGGACAGAGGATAAATTCTGCCCCGGGGTGGAGTAGTGCCCGGGAGGAGGTCAATAGGACAGTCATAAGGCCTGTGAGGAGGTAGAGTCTCAGCTTGTTTTTTGCAAAATACATCAGCAAAGTCCATATAGGCCTTAGGGAGACCGGTTACAGGGGGAACCACAGGGTCACGGCAGGGAGTACTGGGAACCGGTTTAAGGCAGTCCTTGAAACAAGAGGTACCCCAACTCTTGATCTCCCCTGTGGACCAGGGTTGGGGAATGGTGTTGAAGCCAGGGTAGTCCAAGGAGAATTTCAGAAGTGCAATTGGGGAGGACCAAAAGCTCAATTTTTTCGTGATGAGGTCCGATGCACATTAGGAGGGGCTCCGTGCGGAAACGTATGGTACAGTCCAATCTTTCATTGTTAACACAATGGCAACAAGATCCGGCGAGGGAGTGCAGGGGAAGTGAGGTATACATAGGGAGTGCACAGGTGAACACACTAATTAGAACCACTGCGCCAATCAGCGGCGCAGTGGCCCTTTAAATCGCAGAGACCCGGCGCGCGCGCGCCCTAGGGAGCGGGGCCGCGCGCGTCGGGACAGGACCGACGGAGAGCGAGTCAGGTACGGGAGCCGGGGTGCGCATCGCGAGCGGGCGCCACCCGCATCGCGAATCGCATCCCGGCTGGAGGCAGGATCGCAGCGCACCGGGTCAGTGGATCTGACCGGAGCGCTGCAATAGCGAGAGTGTAGCGAGCGCTCCGGGGAGGAGCGGGGACCCGGAGCGCTCGGCGTAACAATGTTAGTGTAAAAATTTTTTTTTTTAACACTAACAGTCTGGTGTAGACCCCAACTTTTCCTTTTCATAAGGGGTAAAAGGAGAAAAATCCCTCCAAAATTTGTAGTGTAATTTCTTCCGAGTAAGGAGATACCCCATATGTGGCTCTAAACTGTTTCCTTGAAATACGACAGGGCTCCGAAGTGAGAGAGCGCCATGCGCATTTGAGGACTAAATTAGGGATTGCATAGGGGTGGACATAGGGGTATTCTACGCCAGTGATTCACAAACAGGGTACCTCCAGCTGTTGCTAAACTCCCAGCATGCCTGGACAGTCAGTGGCTGTCCAGAAATGCTGGGAGTTGTTGTTTTGCAACAGCTGGAGGCTCCGTTTTGGAAACACTGCCGTACAATACGTTTTTAATTTTTATTGGGGGGGAGGGACAGTGTAAGGGGGTGTATATGTAGTGTTATACCCTTTATTATGTGTAAGTGTAGTGTAATGTAGTGTTTTTAGGGTACATTCACACTGGCGGAGGTTTACAGTGAGTTCCCTGCTAGGAGTTTGCGCTGCGGTGAAAAATTTGCTGCAGCTCAAACTTGAAGCAGAAAACTTACTGTAAGCCTGCCGTGTGAATGTACCCTGTACGTTCACATGGGGGGCAAACCTCCAGCTGTTTCAAAACTACAACTCCCAGCATGTACTGACAGACCATGCAGGCTGAGAGTTGAACTTTTGCAACAGCTGGAGGCACACTGGTTGGAAAACCTTCAGTTAGTTTCTGTTATCTAACAATATTTTCCAACCAGTGTGCCTCCAAAACTACAATTCCCAGCATGTACTGATCACCGAAGGGCATGCTGGGAGATGTAGTTATGCAACAGCTGGAGAGATCGCAACTACAACTCCCAGCATGCTGGGATTTGCAGTTTTGCAACATCTGGAGAGCTACAGTATAGAGACCACTGCAAACTGTGGCCCTCCAGATGCTGCAAAACTACAAATCCCAGCATGCCCAGACAGCAAACAGTTGTGTGGTCATGCTAGGAGTTGTAGTTTTGCAAGATCTGGAGGGCTAAAGTTCAGAGACTACCATATACCATATAGTGGTCTCAAACTGTAGCCCTCCAGCTGTTGCAAAACTACAACTCCCAGCATGCCCAAACAGCTGTCAAACGGCATGCTGGGAGCTGTAGTTTTGCAACATCTGGAGTGCTATAGCATAGAGACCGCTATATAGTGGTCTCGGACTGCAGCCCTCCAGATGTTGCTAGGCAACTGACCGGCTTCCGTCGGATCCAGGAGCCTGCTGCACGACATCGCCACCCGCCGATCTCCGACAACGATCGTCGCCCGCAGCCTCCGCAGATCGGTAAGTGGACTCCGGCGCCGGTCCTCTGCCGTTTCCCCGTTCTGCCCCGCCTATTGTTAGTGGGCAGGACGGGGGAAAATGAAAGTTAACCCCCCCCGCACCCGATCTGCTGTGCAGCCCCTCCAGCATGAGGCTCATTGTTTCTCCTCCCAGCACCATCAAAATTTTGCAAAGGATGAAATCGCTAAATCACAAACCGCAAAATTCCTGATGTGATTGTGACATATTGTGCAGCCCCAATAAAAATGAAGATACACATATTCCTATACATCTAAGGAGTTTAGGACTACAAAGAAGAACAGAAGGTTTGCATCATTTTCTTATTTATTTATCCATTTTTTAAATAAGACATTTCCTATAAGAACATAACAATCTGTTCTATTCCTCCATCTTGCTGTTATGGAGGGAGGTTGGTACCGTTCTTATGATGTTCTGCATGGTCCTCTATACCCCAAAGGCATCGATCCTAACCCTTAGGGAGATGCTGCAGGTGTTCCTGGACATGGTGAACAATAGGTGTTCCATGGTGGAATAGAAAGTCACATTCGTCAGCAGGATGAGGAGCAGAATTGACCACTCGATGATTTTGACAAAGGCTTCAATCATCTCTTCCCATTCTCCGGCAAACAGTTGGATGTATACAACGACCCCAGTTCCTATAATAAGAAACACACAGGCAAGGGCCATAGAAGAGAAGATGGCTCTTACATGGCAGATGACTCTGGATGCTCCCGGCACTTTGTACAGGAGGATGGATTGCCACATGTTGTATATTCCAGCACAGATGAATGTAGCGATGGCGGCGATGCGATGGATCATCGGGTAGTCTGTTGTAGAAAATAATGACATGATGACAGTCATGACACAGGATGACCAAGCGATGACTAGTAGGGTCTTCTGGATCAATGGCTGACGGGGTCCAAAGGCTTCGCGATGGAACAAGATGAATCTATAATTCAGCCATGCCAGACCCACAGAGGCAATGGCCATCCCTATAAATCCCATACAGAATGGGATCTGTTCAGGAAAGAAAACCCCCATATCACTGATATAGATCAGGGGGGAAGTAGTATGGCCTTGGATGATGGTGATGGTGTAGCTGGTGGAGATCCAGACCATACACCAGAGGGCCATGAAGAGGGGGATGAACCCCAATCCTTTAATCTCCATAGCAGATGAAGTAAAAGGCACGAAAGGCAAATACTGCAAAAGTCTAGCAAATCGCTGTTTAACAATCTACAGAATGAAGGTCTGGGCGCTGTCAGAGCAATGTAATGCCTCCAGAGTTCTATGATGACATCACATGATGTCACATCGGCTCTTTGGTTCTTGGAGTTGCCATGGTTACGTATCTGCTATGAACAGAACCTGATGTGACTCCATTTTGATCATCTTTGATGATTGGATAACAATAAAATGTATTTATTTAATTTTATAACAATCATTAGAACAATAAAACAATATTTAAGATGTAATTATTTCTTATTTCCCTTATTATCTTGTTTACCTAAAAGGGGGTGGATTATAAACAAATGCCATCACACGTTCTGTCTATTTTATCATACAAAATAATAAATCTGCCCTCCCTATCTATTACTACTTCCCTCTCTTCACATTTTCGGTGAAAGAGAACTGAAACCCCTCTAGAAAATGTGGAATAACATGAGAGATATTGATGACCCCCCCCCCCCAATTTATATCCAATACCCTCAACTATTCCTGGCATAAAAGCCTTTAAAGCGAACCTGTCAGATACAACTAAATTATTAGTATTTTTTTAAATGAAGAAATAGATGGTCCAGCGCAGGATAACGTGCAATAAAAGACAAAATTTATTGTAGATTCAAGCCATAGGATAGCAGGACACAAGGTTACGCGTTTCAGCCTGAAAGACCATTAAGGCAGGTCTTTACGGCTGAAACGCGTAACCCTGTGTCCGGCTATCCTATGGCTTGAATCTACAATACATTTTGGCTTTTATTGCATGTTATCCTGCGCTGGACCATTTATTTGTTCATTGCTACTTTGGTGTTGGTTCACACGGTGCCGTGCGACAGGCGTCTGGCTGGAAGGGTGAGCTGAATTATCCTATACTCTTCTATTTTTTTAAATATATTACTCAGTACCTAATCCTGACATTTACATCTCATTTTTATGTGTCTAGCACCTATTTTTTTTTTTTTCTATTAAACTTTTCTTGTTGCTCACTTGCTTGAATTCCTCTCCAAGGGAGGGGGCGTAGCCTCACTATGCAGGCCTCAGCCCCCTCCCTTAGTATGTCAGGACATGCTGGGAGTTGTAGTTTGGGAGTTGTAGCCATTATGGTGTTGTTCGGACTGTGATGGCTGCTGTTGGGGGTGGGGGGGTTCTATAGGACCCCTCCAAATTGCTCCCTTATAATCCCAGGGAGGAGCTAGTTCTGTCTGTTGAGTTCTTGCTGAGGAGCAGTACAGTCAAGACCTAAGAGTGTCTGGTGTCCTAAGGGAGACCTAGGCCTAACCACCAGGGGCGGACTGACAACACTCAGGGCCCCCGGACAAAATAAATCAAGGGCCCCCAGTCGGCCCCTGGCCACACCTCTGCCCTGCCCCTATTCTACCCAAATCCCTCCTCATGCACCACTTCTACATACAAAATAAAATGAAATATATGTAACATAGGTTAGATAATTTTCCATGACCAATAATACCTGTATATAAGGAGTAAGTATATACCACCACACAATAACTGGATAATAACAAAATACTGTACTGAATGTAACTACTATATACACAGTAGTATTCCCTTATACAGTTCCCATATAGCGGTAGATACCAGCTGTACACAGGATCTGTATATCATATAAGTGATTATATACAGGGCCATATAGAGATAGACACCAGCTGTACGCAGGATGTGTATACCAAATAAATGATTACAGTTACATTTGAGGACTCGCAATCAACATTTTTTTGTCACGTGTGTGGTCACATGTTTAGACCATAATCCCTTGTGTAAAGTGACTGACAGATGGTATGGACCAATGAGCTCAAGGCCAGCCCCTGCCCATATAAGGGAGCTGCCAGCCAATCCTCACTCTCTTGGGTTCCAGACTAGCAGAGAGGAGAGATCAGTGCAACTTTCAAAGACAAGACCAGGCCGAAGCCCGATAATACCGCAACTTACCAAATCGTGAGTTATAATACAACTCCCCGCTAAAGTCTGCGTGACCGCTGGACCTAAACTCAATCCTCTAAATCCAGTGGAACAGCGCATATAAATCTCAAGAGCTTAGAACTCACAAGGTCCCAACCAAATGTCAGGATCCTAATAGACTCTTCTTGTACAAAGACTGTTCCTGTTTAACTCTGCATAAAACCTGCAGTAAAAGTTCCGACTGTTTTCTGAAACCTCCGGTTGTGGACAATGATTTATTATCCCTCCCTATCGCTCTTGGGACAGGTGGCGATAGGACAAGTATATACAGAGGAGCCCTCCCCCTGGCGTCATGAGTGTTAAGGGTTAACCAAACACCCTTTAATCATCGCACAGCTACACCCCATATACCTTACACCCCCACAAGCTTACTACATAGCTTTTTGGTGTCTTACGAACAGGATACGGGTGTGTGCCTACAGCTGTTGCCACCATTTAGAGAGTACTCCCCCTATGTAAAAGACTTTATTCATGTACTGTAATTCTCATTCAAGTGTACGGAACTGTGCTTACAGTACTGTGTGTCCTTAATATAAGGATACACTGGCGAATGTCTCAATTTTAACATCAGTGTTGAGGGATTAGCCAATGTCATTGTATACATCTACCACAGAATTGCACCTACATTTCTGTGGTACATTATTCTAATTGTTACACATCCACACCGTCTATCTGGTGTAGGATTCTATTGTGGCACTTGTAGTCCACTGCAGGCATCCTCCATTGTATGCATTTTTATGCTGGGGATCGCCCCTAGCAACGGACTACAAGGGCAGGATCTGCTCCCCCAGTATATATGCACAACTGCATTTGGGGATGAGCACCTCCAGCCATTTGAGACCACGTTTTTTGTTGTTGTTTGTAAATTTATACGTGGAGGTGTGTAAACTCCATATGTTAATGCGCCTTGAACATTTTCCAGGCAGCATTAGGGTTGCACCTGTGAGGCCATGCACCTATATCAGCCAACTTGGGTGGGGCTTGTAGCCTCTCTCCCCCCTTCCATTGTATGTGTGCTTAGTCACGCTGGAGGGAACTGGGAGCAGGCTACATGTCGACCTAGTGCTGCTGTAATTGCCCACTGGCCCCTGGTTTTTGCTTATTACGCACAGGTAGGTTAGCGTTAGGTCCCGTGCAATCTGAGAAACCTTGGCGTTGGTGTGCGGGCTCTGGTGTGTCCATTATATAAGGATATACTGGCGAATGTCTAAGTTTTAACATCAGTGTTGAGGGATTAGCCAATGTCACTGTATACATCTACCACAGTAGTGCACCTACATTTCTGTATTGTATTATTCTAATTGTTACACATCCACACCGTCTATCTGGTGTAGGATTCTATTGTGGCACTTGTAGTCCGCTGCAGGCATCCTCCACTGTATGCATTTTTATGCTGGGGATCGCCCCTAGCAATGGACTACAAGGGCAGGATCTGCTCCCCCAGTATATATGCACAACTGCATTTGGGGATGAGCACCTCCAGCCATTTGAGACCACGTTTTTTGTTGTTTATAGTACTGTGTGCAAACAGTGCGCATGAAAAGTAAGGAGGGGAGGCGAAGAGTACAGCGGAGCTACAATTCGCATCGGAAGGGTTTAAAGCTAACGCAGGGCCTTCCCGCGTGCGCGCGATCCTGAAACTCCGCCCACCGAGGTCTCCAGAGCCGCGGTGGCCATTTTGGCGGAGCCTTAAATTGGAGACCTGCAGGAAAGCACAGTGAGAATAGCGAAAAAACGTAGAGTGATGCAGCAAGCTGAAAGTCTTGAGGAGCCAGCACATTACAGAGCTCTAAGACACCAGACTATTAAACTGACGTCCGTGCAGAACTCACTACAACTCCGATCGTCGCACTCAAGTTCCAGCTCAACGCGGTCCAGTTCCAAATCACCGCTCTCAAGTTCGAGATATACGCTCTCAAGTTACAGCTTAAAGAACAGCTGCGTCTCTTAAAGGGACCTATGCTCTCGAGCTTCATTTAAAGGGTCCACACCAAAAGTAAAGATGTCAGACCCTATAGCACCAAAACCTCTTCCAGGACCTGCTCCACCTCCGGCACCTGCACTACCTGCTCAACAAGATGGTGGTGCACCCGTGGTTTCATCAGCAGGACCACCACAGCAAGCAAGGCAAGATCAACCTGGTTCATCTCCAGCTTCTGCATTCCTCTTAGGAGCTCCGGTTGCCGAACCTGTTTTCCTGGGGAACCCAGTGCTCCCCAACTACAACGGTGATCCCTTTACCCTAAGGGATTTCAAGGAAAAGATCTTCAGTCTCTTCGGTTTCTATGCTTTTCCCACTAACCAATAGGTGCAGTTGCTTACAGGACAGCTGCAGGGACCTGCATTAGAAGAGGTCCGTACCTGGCCAGCTGCCGACAAGGCTACAGTGGAGAAAATCTTTGAGGGGCTCTACCAAGTGTTCGAGTCTCACTCCCCCCTGAGGTACGCCTAAGGTTATATGAACGACGTCAGAAGCCAGGTGAGACCCTTCTGGCATACGCTGTGGCATTACAGAATGTTTTAGTAGCGATGCAAAAATTAGACGGTGTTAGATGGTATTACGCCCGATCAGGGTAACAGAGTACTAATGGACTGGTTCATAGATGGGGCGCAGAATAAGTGGGACAAGGCCCAGCTTAGGATGCTAGCGGTGCAAAATCCCGATATGGCTTTCCCAACCTTTAAGAGGTTAGCTATCAAGGTTATTGAGTCAGGGTCCAAGGTGGAAGAAGTTATCGCCCCTGCTGCAGATTCTCCGGGGGCCTTGGTCCAACCAAAGACCTCCTCACAGCCTGTTATTGCTTTTACCTCCCCTAGTCCATGGACTACTGATTTGCAAAACATAAGAGTTTTGATAAATTAGGAGCACAATAGACAGGAGACTACCACATACGCTGGTCTATAAGCATACCCAGAATAGACTAGATTAGTAAATGTCCCCCACCGGGTCCCAAGTGTCCACTATTCCCCAAGGGATATTTTACAGATATTGGGGGCCTGAAATGTTATGTGAACCTGATGATGTGGATTTTAGGGTGATTGCAGGAAACGGGAAACCAGTACCCAGGCATGGCCACGGTACAAGTGGGGGAACATGTTCTTACGGGGCAAGGTGTTATTGTTACCAGTGTTAGTGATGAGAATGCAGCCGAATTTATCTTAAGTATGAACATCATGAGACACTGCTTTGAGGACATTGTTAGTTCATTGCATGCATCTCTCCCTCACATGTCACCCTCAGGCCGACGAGCCGCGCAACACCACCTCAGGACACTCCAAGCTGAAAAAAAGTTTGTTAATTGTCAAGGAGAGATCTGTCGGACGAGAATCCAAGACCTGTGGGCTGTTATTCTGCAACCACAGACAGAGACTATTCTTTGGTGTCGTGCCTGACCCGGGGTGAAGAATCAAGATTATCAAGCGCTCTTGGAGCCTATTCAACTGGAAGGCTACCCTCTGGTACATGCAGCCAGGAGCCTCGTGACTGTAAAAAATGGAAGAGTCCCGGTTCGAGTAGTTAATGTATCCGAGGTTGCTACCAGGTTGCCTAAGTATGCCCCCATAACCCAGCTGTACCATATGGACTCTAGAGATGTGATGTCAAAGCCGCAAGTTGCCCGACAATGGACTGCTCAGATTGCTCACGGAGCCAATAAGTGCCCTACAGAACCCTGGTGGGCCCAGCTGCAGATAGGGGACGAAGATACCCCCAAGGATCAGGTTGGAGGAGTAATTCAAGTGGCCAAGCAATATCAGGAGTCCTTCAGTAAACACCGCACTGATTTTGGCCGGACCACAATGATCCAGCTTCGGATTCTAACTGGTGATAGCCCTCCTATCAAAGAGAGGCATCGTCCAGTGGTGCCTGGGATGTACCAGACAGTGAAGAAAATGCTGCTGGAAATGAAGGAGGCTGACGTCATCCGACAGAGCCAAAGCCCCTGGGCTGCTCCCTTGGTTCTGGTAAAGAAGAAAGATGGAACCATCCGCTTCTGTTTAGACTATAGGAAGTTAAAGGATGTCACTCACAAAGATGCCTACCCTCTCCCCAGGATAGAGGAATCTCTGACAGCCTTGGGATCAGCTGCCTACTTCTCTACACCGGACCTGACCAGCAGATACTGGCAGGTACCGATGGCTGAAGAAGATAGAGAAAAGACGGCATTTGTGACCCCGATGGGGCTCTTTGAGTTCAAAAGCATGCCCTTTGGGCTTTGCAACGCACCTTCCAACGCCTGATGGAGCAATGCTTTGGGCACCTCAACTTCCAGAGTGTCCTCCTGTACCTAGACAATGTCATTGTCTACTCCCGGACGTATCTGGAGCATCTGGACCATCTTAATGAAGTCTTCCAAGTCCTTATACAACTAAAGGTCTAATGGTCAAGCCATCCAAGTGCCATCTATTGAAACCCCGAGTTCACTATTTTGGGCATGTCGTCAGTGCTGAAGGTGTTCAACCAGATCCTGACAAAGTGGGTGCTGTGAAAGATTGGCCTACGCCCAGAACGGTGCGAGACATCTGAAGCTTCCTTGGGTTTGCTGGTTATTACAGGCGTTTCATCCCTCACTTCGCTCAAATTGCTCGACCCTTTACTGCTTTATTTAGGGGCACTGCGAAGGAGAATTACAACGGAAGACTCCTGATACAGTGGACTGAAAACCAAGAGACAGCATTTCGGGCCTTGAAGTGCCTCCTTACTGAGCCCCCTTCCCATTCCGGCTGTACACCGATGCCAGTTTTGAAGGCCTAGGGGCTGTCCTATCACAAGTGCAGGACGATAAGGAAGAGTGATAGCTTATGCAAGCAGGCATCTGCAACGGGCAGAAAGGAATGACAATAACTATAGTTCGTTCAAGCTAGAACTCCTGGCCTTGGTCTAAGCCGTCACTGAAAAGTTCAAGGACTACCTGTCCGCTACTCCCTTCACAGTCTACACTGACAACAACCCATTGGCACATCTAAACACTGCCAAGCTGCGAGCCATTGAGCAACGTTGGGCCTCCAGGCTGGCCAATTATGACTTCAACATCAAGTACCGAAGTGGGAAGACCAACGTCACTGTAGATGTACTCCCCCGTATGGCTCCTGGTGAAGAACCACCTGTGGAGGATGTGTGAGGACGTAGAGATGCCACCCTTTTACCAAAGGTTCGTGAGCCAGAATACTTTGACTACACGAGAGGGTGACGAGCCTGGGTCCTCCAAAGTCCCCGAGGATTTGTATGCCTGGAAACCTTACAGGACGAGAGTCGAGTTATGGGAGATCTCTTAGACTACTTTCTCCAAAAGAAGGTGCCGACTCTGCTCCGGAAGGCGCAGGGAGACTTCGAGTTTAAGCGGTTGTGGCGACAGAGAAATCGCCTGTTCCTCCACAAAGGACTGCTACACAGAAACTCCCTCGAACTGGTCTCCGGGGAGCGCCTGCACCAAATACTAGTTTTCCGACGGGATGCAGCCATGGTTCTCAATGTGTACCACGACCAGTCGGGGCACTTTGGAGTCCACAAGACCAAGGCCACCATCGGGAGAAGATTCTATTGGGTGGGGATGCGTGGAGATATTGAAAAGTGGTGTGCCGAATGCACCGTCTGCAGTGTCACCAAGAACCTTCGCAAAGACGCAAGAGCACCTCTACATCCCATTCACACTGAAAGGCCTAACCAACTGGTCGCTCTGGACCATGTGAAGCTGTCTCCAACTCGATCTGGTTACAGTTATGCTATGTTAGGCATAGGTTTACTTTCACTTTAGGGTTAATAGAGTAAGGCACCGCGATCGCTGCCATGCGCTATTAGCCACAAGTCCCGGTCGTTGTTTGAGGCCGGGCCCGACCCGCTATGACACGTCGTGGCCCCGAGTTATAGAAAGGGAAAGGACTCAGTACGTACCGGTTTGTCCTTGGTCCTTAACCCCTTAAGGACCCAGCCAATTGTCACTGTAGGAACATGCCATTTTTTGCACATCTGACCACTTTCACTTTTTTTTTAAATAGAAGTTTTATTACGTTTTTGAAGGTAAATGAACAACACGTACAGTCAACATGTGTCATGGGTAACACGTGTGGTATCATGCACCCCTACAGGGGTGTTAGACAGAACATGAAAATAACAAAAGCAATAGCAGTAAAAGTAATTGTGATCTAGAACGTAACAGGCCATTAGTCATCTTCCACTGTTGGTAAACGTTAATTTGCAGTTAGCGGTACACAGACTACATGACGCTACAAGAACAAAAAGGGGTCCGAGGACCGCTACATAGTTTTTTGAATGGGTGAAAGACGGACAGAAAGAGGAAAGAAATGAAAAAGAGGAAAAGAGGTGGAGGGAAAGAAAGAAGAGGGAAGGAAGGGGGGGATGAGGGTGGAGAGAGCGGGGATGTAGAGCGTGAAGGACCTAAGAAAACGGACAGAGGACTTACCAGGCGTCCCGAAGCACTCCAAGAGCCTCACCGACACTAACTGGTGTTTCCTTGAGCGGCTGGAGAAGGAGGGAGGGAGGAGGTCAGTCCAGTGGACAGAGAGCCTACAGTTCATAATGAGGGGATGGCAGGATAAGGGAAGGCGTAAGTTCAGGGTGAGTCAAGTGGTAAGGTGCAGTCAATTGTGTACTGTGTAGGATATAAAGGCCACCCAGGGCATCCAAATGAAGCTATATTTAACCAATTGCCTAGGGGAGTCGGCCCTCAGCTCCTCCATCCTGTGAAGTCGAGAGACTTCTTGGATCCAATTCGAGATGTTTGGGGGAGTTTGCATCTTCCAGGGTCTGGGGATTACCGACCTACCTGCCAGGAGTATATACAATATCAGTTGGACGGAGGACCTGTGGGTCGAGGAGGGGAGGATCGATAGTAAGAGGGACTTGGGCGCTCTGGAGGTCCACAGAGGTGACGCGTTTAATTATATCAGTCACATTAGTCCAGAAAACCGCCAGAGTCGGGCAGGTTAGCCATATATGTAGCATTGTGCCCCGCGCTGCTGAACACCTCCAGAGACCTCTGGGTACATTGTGGCCAGTAGGGCCGGTGCATTGCCGTGGAATGAGATTTGCCATAGAATGAGATGCTCCGCCTCCATCACAGCCTATTGGCTCTCTCTTGTCACGTGACATATTTAAACCTTACGCATCGATGCGCACAGTAGTGTCAGTTTGGCTATCACAGGGAGAGGGTCTCCTCACCCTGTGATAGCTGAAGCTGTACGGAGCTCTCATGGCCTCTGTGGCCCGACAGAAGTTCACACATGTACGCAGCTCATTCGGCTGCCTCATATACATTTACTGTTGATCCACAGCGCTATCGGGATCCCGATGCCCGATGGCGCTGTCATCAGGATCCCCACGCCCGCAGCTCTACACCCCGTCCCCCGCAGCTCTACTCCCCGTCCCCCGCATCTCTACTCCCCGTTCTACGCAGCTTTACTCCCCGTCCCCCGCATCTCTACTCCCCGTCCCCCGCAGCTCTACTCCCCGTCCTACGCAGCTCTACTCCCCGTCCCCTGTGAACGCTCAGGGAGCGATCCACAGCGCTATGGGGATTCCTACGCCCGATGGCGCTGTCATCAGTGTGCGTCCCCGCGAGCGCCCCATGCCCGCAGCTGTACTCCCCGTCCCTCCGTAGCTCTACTCCCCGTCCCGTTAACGCTCAGGGAGCGGGGAACAGAAAGTAGAGCATCGGGCGCAGGTAAAGTAGTACTGCGCATGCGCAGCACTACGCGAATAACTTGACCTGCGCCCGATGCTCTACTTTCTGTTCCCCGCTCCCTGAGCGTTAACGGGACGGGGAGTAGAGATGCGGGGGACGGGGAGTAGAGCTGCGGGGGACGGGGAGTAGAGCTGCGGGGGGAGGAGGACGGGGAGTAGAGCTGCGGGCGTGGGGCGCTCGCGGGGACGCACACTGATGACAGCGCCATCGGGCATCGGGATCCCGATAGCGCTGTGGATCAACAGTAAATGTATATGAGGCAGCCGTATGAGCTGCGTACATGTGTGAACTTCTGTCGGGCCACAGAGGCCATGAGAGCTCAGTAGAGCTTCAGCTATCACAGGGTGAGGAGATCCTCTCCCTGTGATAGCCAAATTGACACTGCTGTGCGCATCGCTGCGTGACGTTTAAATATGTCACGTGACAAGAGAGAGCCAATAGGATGTGATGGAGGCGGACCATCTCATTCTATGGCAAATCTCATTCCACGGCAATGCACCGGAAATCTATGCCATCTTTCTATTATTTCATAATTAACTTCTTGGGCTCTACATGAGATTGAGGTCATGTTGCATCTGGTGAGGGCTGTTTGCCAATCGGCCTCTGAAATCTAGTGGTCCATGTCCCTTTCCCAGCCAACCTTAAACGGAAGGGGTTTACTTGTCTGCGTTTCCAAGGCCAATGGATATAGCACACTTGTGGCGTGTGGTATCGGAGAAGAGGAAGAGCAGAGCTTTTCAAATTTAGTTAAAGAACGGTGGATGCGTAGCTTCAGTTTTGTAGACACATAAAAGTGTCATAGTTGAGCGTATTGAAATAATTGGGCGGGGAAGAGGTTGACGTCCCACAGAAGGTCAGAGAGGGGTATCAACGTAGTTTCGGTCAGGAGGGACTGAAGTTTGATGTAATTCCGTTTGTGTAATGTGAGGAAGGAGTTGCAAGAGCAAGCAGGGGGGAACGCTGGGTTATCGAAAAGAGGCATTAGAGGCCCGTCTTGGGCCATATATAGCTGTTGTGATCTACTAATTGAAGAGAGAACCGGGGGGGAAGGGTAGCAATATCCAGTGAGCGGGCAGTGTTGTGGGGGCCCCATAGGATTGTTATCAGGTCGCATCCCAGCACCACAGATTCATGTTGAATCCATTGTTTATCTGAGGTGCAATGAAAGCAATCAAGGATTTGAGATTTGAGTGAGGATCGTCACTAGATAGTATGATAAGTGGTCTGGGAGGGCCAGACCCCAACCTGTTTTTGTCTGATCAAAGCATGTCTCGCTAATCTGGGGTGTTTATGTGCCCATACAAAAAATGTGTGTGTGGGGGGGACTACTGGCAGGCATGAGAAGAGGTACAGTAACCGGGGCAGGACATTCATTTTGAGAATATTAATTCTACTGATCCAAGAGAAATCCTTTTTCTCCCATTTGGATAGGTCCCATTTTATAGTGTGTAGCAATGGGGGGGGGGGGGGGTAGTTAAGTCTAAAGGCATCCAAAATATGTGATGGTACCTGTACTCCCAAATATTTAATGGAGGAGGATTGCTATTTAAATGGGTAAGTTGATCTAAGGAGGCTTAAAATGGCAGGTGGAAGGGTGATATTGAGCGCCTCACGTTTTGACATATTTAGCTTATAGTTGCTGAGGAGGGAAAAACGTTTAATGGTGAATAATAGGGACGGGAGGGAGGTAACAGGGGAGGAGAGATATGGTAAGAGGTCATCCGCATAAGCGGCGCATTTGCAATGGCACAAGGGTATGGGAAGACCCCTGATATCCGGATTGAGGCGAATGTCCACCAAAAGGTGTTCCATGCAGAGCACATAGAGCAGCGGGGACAGAGGGCATCCCTGCCTTGTGCCATTGCAAATGTCGAAGGGGTCCGACAGTTGTCCATTTATCCGAATTTGGGCCTGAGGGCAGGTATACAGCGCTCCAATGCGAGAAAGCATGGTGTCTAAAATTCCTATTTGGGCCAAAGAGGCCATCATGATGTTTCAGTCCACCCGGTCGAAGGCTTTCTCCGCATCCAATGACAAGAGAAATAAAGGTATTTCAGTCTTGTGAGCTTGATGAATTACAGAGAAAGTGCGGAGGGTATTATCTCTAGTTTCACGGCCTCTGACAAAGCTTACTTGATCCAGGTGGACTAGGAAATCCATGTGCGGCGCTAGCCAGTTGGCTAATAACTTTGCAAACAGTTTGGTGTCGGTGTTGAGTAAAGATATGGGCCTGTAACTGGGGCAAAGTGATGGGTCTTTACCTTCCTTAGGAAGGACTGTTATTAACGCTTTCAGGAAGGAAGGGGGGGGGGAGGGGCAGTGGAGGCTGAGATATTATTGAAGGCTTCAAGCAGAGGGGGAGCTAACTCAAAGCGGAAAGATTTATAGAATTTAGAGGAGTAGCCATCAGGGCCCGGACTCGTGCCTGCGGGCATAAACATGATGGCTTCAAATAGTTCCTCCTGTAAGAAAGATTCCTCTAATGCCTGATTGGCCTCTAGGGACAATTGAGGGAGGGCCATAACTGAAATGTACTGGGATAGAGATGGGAATGCAGTCGGACTGTTCGAGGGGGCGGCCGGTTTAGGGAGATGGTACAGTGACGTGTCACTATTTTTCAGGGACCAGTTCAGGTTTGAAGCTGATTTGAAGGGTCTTCATATTCGCAAAACCCCATAAATGACCCCATAATAAAAACTGCACCCCCCAAAGGATTCAAAATGACATTCAGTAAGTGTTTTAACCCTTTAGGTGTTTCACAGGAATAGCAGCAAAGTGAAGAAGAAAATTCCCAATCTTCATTTTTAACACTTGCATGTTCTTGGAGACCCAATTTTTTAATTTTTACAAGGGGTAAAAGGAGAAAATGTATACTTGTATTTGTAGCCCAATTTGAAGCGAAGGAGCGACAAGGGGATTTTGGAGAGTATGTTTTTCTGAAATGGTTTTTGGGGGGCATGTTGCATTTAGGAAGCCCCTATACCCCCCAAAATTTGTAACCCCATCTCTTCTGAGTATGGAGATACCCCATAAGGTGACCTACGGGCGAACTACAATGCTCAGAAGAGAAGTCATGTTTGGCTTTTTGAGAGCAAATTTTGGTTGGGGGGCATGTTGCATTTAGGAAGCCCCTATGGTGCCAGAACAGCAAAAAAAAAACCACATGGCATACCATTTTGGAAACTAGACCCCTTGAGGAACATAACAAGGCATAAAATGAGGCTTAATACCCCACAGGGGTTTCACGACTTTTGCATATGTAAAAAAAAAAAAATGTTCTCCCTAAAATTTGTGTTTCCCCCCAAATTTCACATTTTTGCTAGGGTTATTAGCAGAAAATACCCCCCAAATGTGTAACCCCATCTCTTCTGAGTATGGAGATACCCCGTAAGTTGACCTGAAGTGCATTACGGGCAAACTACAATGCTCAGAAGAGAAGGAGTCATATTTGGCTTTTTAGAGCAAATTTTGGTCGGGGGCATGTCGCATTTAGGATGCCCCTATGGTGCCAGAACAGCAAAAAAAAAAACCACATGGCATACCATTTTGGAAACTAGACCCCTTGAGGAACGTAACAAGGAATAAAGTGAGCCTTAACCAGGCTAGCGGTATTCCCGAGCGTGACTCGGGGGTTAATTTTCGCTGCCAGAAGCGGTAACCCCTAGTCACGCTCGGGGTAGATTACAGAGCTGCCAGCGGAGTCTTCTTACCTACTCCTGGCGATCCAGCGATGTCCCCTATGTGATCGTGGGTGAGAGCCCCGGCGGATGCCTCCATCTGACTTCCTGGTTCCGTCTCTGTGAGCCGCAGAGGCTCATGGGGGCGGAACTCGGCGGTAAATTCAAATGTTTGAAAGCATAAAAGTGACACACACACATAAAGTCAGGTGATACAGTGAAATCCTGTCAAATTACACTGTATCACCTCAGATTTGACACTGTATCACCTCAGATTTGACATTTGATCATCCTACACTGCCCTGCCTGCCCTTTTTGCTGTAATTTCTGCCCATAAAATAAATTTTTTACCATGGCATGAAAGCATCACTTTAGCATCTCCAAAGCGGGTTTGGATCCGATGAGTGACAGCCGCAGCGACACAGAGCCCCTCACAGAATTGAGCGATAGCGATAACGATTCGTGTCAAGATTCGTCATCTGACACTGACTAGAGAAGTGGCGACAGCAACGATTCTGCACCCGAGCTCAGTGATGTGCGCACTTGGTGCCCTATTGATTGCGGTATGGATGAGGTACCACCACCAAGATTTCCATTTACTGGATCACCTGGGATGAAGGTAGACATTGAGCACAATGATCCTTTGGCGTACCTAAAATTATTTCTCACAGATGACGTCATTGAAAAGATTGTCATGGAGACAAATCACTACAACGAGCAGCAATCCGCTACTCTGCATAGCAAGTTTTCCAGGAACAGAAAATGGGAACTGATGGCTAAAGAGGACATCTGGAAGTTTCTTGGGCTAATACTTCTCTAGGGGGTGGTGTTGAAACCCCTGCAGAAATTATACTGGACTACCAACAAATTGCTGGCAACCCCATTTTTTGGCACCATCATGTCTGAGTACCGATTTTCCCTCATAATGAAGAATTTGCACTCCACCAACAATGAAAAATTTGACGAAGCCACACATCCAGCGCAAAAACTCAAGAAGATCTGGGAAGTATACCAAATGACCCTAAAAATTTTCCAGCAGGCCTATGTGCCAGATAGAGACATCAGCATTGATGAAAGTATGATGGCTTACAAGGGACGCCTCAGCTGGATTCAATACATCGCATCCAAGAGAGCACGGTTTGGAATAAAATCCTATATGCTCTGCGAGTCTGCCACTGGCTATATATGGAATTCCGTCATATACACAGGTAAAGGAACACAATTCAACCCCAGGTACAGCGGCTATGGGATGGCAACGTCATCAGTCCTTACACTGCTTGAGCCATTGCTGAATCAGGGGTATTTTGTGACAACGGACAACTTTTACACATCGCCTGAGCTGTACGAGTTTCTGCTAAAACACAAGACTGATGGATATGGAACCGTTAGGGCCAACCGACGTGACCTGCCATCTATGTTTGCCAAGAAAAAACTGAACACAGGAGAAATGGTTGCCTGGCAGAAAGGAAAGACGATGGCAATGCGTTGGCGTGACAAAAAAGACGTGTGCCTAATGAGTACAGTGCATAACACCTCCACTGCCATACAAGAGGTGGGAAAGATGTCATGAAGCCACAACTTGTGATTGACTACAACAACACCATGGGAGGAGTCGATAGAGCCGATCAGGCGATGACATTTTATCCGGCTATGCGGAAACAACAAAAAAAATTTTACAAAAAAATTCTTCAGGCATCTCCTGGAACAAGGCCTCTGGAATGCCTATATACTGCACAGAGGAAAGAGTGACAAGCCTCTTGTTCATTCTGACTTTATCTGGAAGGTGGCGGAGCGGATTTATGTGAACTACCAAACGCCATCATTGGCCGTGAACAGATCTGGACGTCGTGCTGTTGACGTTGTCAACCCAGAACGCCTGACTGGTCCTCACTTTATGGATTACATCCCGCCAACCGCAAAAAAGGCAGCACCTACAAGGATGTGCGTAGTTTGCTGCTCAAAGCAAGATGGCAATGGATAAAAAAATCCGAAAAGAAACCAGGTTCCATTGCAGTCCCATGTTTCAAAATTTACCACATCCAGGATGTTTACTGAATTTTCTTTGTTTGACCAATTTCATTATTTATAACATTATTGAAAAAAATTATATTATTTATTAGATTATAATTCATGAGTTGATGTTTCGAACTTAACCCCTTCCCGACCTATGACATACCTGTACGTCATGGGTGGCAAGGTGTTCCCGACCCATGACATACAGGTACGTCATGGACATTACTGCCGCTACTCGCGGCATCCCGCAGCGCCCGGAAAGATGGTGGCTATCACTGATAGCCAGCCATCTTACCGTGCGACCACGGGGGGTTTCGTCCCCCACCCCCCCCCCAGCGATCGCTGCTATCAGCTGGTCAAATCTGACTAGCTGATAGCAGCGTTTCGCTATCAGAATACTTAGCAGCGCGGTGTGTGAGTCCCGATCACGGGGATCGGGACACACACCGCTCTGCTAAGTGTCCCTGACCCGTCCCCCGGCGTCACTTACCCGTCCGAGCGGTGTCCCGAGCGGTGTCCAGAGCGGTCCCGGCGTCCTCCGTGCGGTCCCGGCTGCGCTGCGTCCCGGAGGTGAGTTTCCGGCAGCAGGGCGGCATCTTCATTGGCAGCAGTGAGATCGCCGTAAAGCGATCTCACTGCTGCCTCTGAGAGTTTCAAAACTGCAACTCCCAGCATGCCCAGACAGCCTTTGGCTTTCTGGGCATGCTGGGAGTTGTAGTTTTGCAACATCTGGAGGTCCACAGTTTGGAGACCACTGTATAATGGTCTCCAATCTGTGCTCTTCCAGATGTTGCAAAACTACAAATCTCAGCATGCTCAGTCTGTCCAGGCATGCTGGGAGTTGTAGTTCTCTAACATCTGGAAGAGCACAGATTGGAGACCATTATACAGTGGTCTCCAAACTGTGGACCTCCAGATGTTGCAAAACTACAGCTCCCAGCATGCCCAGACTGCCCAAGCATGCTGGAAGTTGTAGTTCGGCAACATCTGATCCTTCAGATATTGCCGAACTACAACTTCCAGCATGCCTTGGCAGTCTGGGCATGCTGGGAGTTGTAGTTTTGCAACAACTGGAGGCACACTAGTTGGGAAACATTGTACGTTTCCTACCTCAGTGCCTCCAGCTGTTGCAATTGTTGCAAAACTATAACTCCCAGCATGCACTGACAGACCATGCATGCTGGGAGTTGTAGTTTTGCAACAGCTGGAGGCACACTGGTTTGGAAACACTAAGTTTGGTTGCAAAACACTTGAAAGTTTATTACTTAACTTAGTGTTTCCAAACCAGTGTTCCTCCAGCTGTTGCAAAACTACAACTCCCAGCATGCACGGACAGCCAAAGGGCATGCTCGGAGTTTGCAACAGCTGGATGTTTGCCCCCTCCCCCCAATGTGAATGTAAAGGGTACACTCACATGGGCGGAGGTTTACAGTGAGTGCTGCAAGTTTGAGATGGCGCAAATTTTGCGCTGCAGCTCAAACTTCCAGCGGCAAACTTGCTGTGAACCTCTGCCCATGTGACTGTACCCTAAAAACACTACACTACACTAACACTAACCTAAAATAAAAAGTAAAAAACACTACATATACACATACCCCTACACAGCCCCCCTCCCCAATAAAAATGAAAAACGTCTGGTACGCTACTGTTTCCAAAACGGAGCCTCCAGCTGTTGCAAAATAACAACTCCCAGTATTGCCGGACAGCCATTGACTGTCCAGGCATGCTGGGAGTTTTGCAACAGCTGGAGGCACCCTGTTTGGGAATCATTGGCATAGAATACCCCTATGTCCACCCCTATTCAAATCCCTAATTCAGGCCTCAAATGCGCATGGCGCTCTCTCACTTTGGAGCCCTGTCGTATTTCAGGGCAACAGTTTTGGGACACATATGGGGTATCGCCGTACTCGGGAGAAATTGCCTTACAAATTTTGGGGGGCTTTTTCTTCTTTAACCCCTTATGAAAAGGTGAAGTTGGGGTCTACACCAGCATGTTAGTGTAAAAAAATTAATTTTTTACACTGACATGCTGGTGTTGCCCTATACTTTTCATTTTCACAAGAGGTAAAAGGGAAAAAAGACCCTCTAAATTTGTAACGCAATTTCTCCTGAGTACGGAGATACCCCATATGTGGGCGCAAAGTGCTCTGGGGGCGCACAACAAGGCCCAGAAGGGAGAGTGCACCATGTACATTTGAGGCGATTTGCACAGGGGTGGCTGATTGTTACAGCAGTTCTGACAAACGCAAAACAATAAATATCCACATGTGACCCCATTTTGGAAACTACACCCCTCACAGAATGTAATAAGGGGTGCAGTGAGCATTTACACCCCACTGGTGTATGACAGATTTTTGGAACAGTGGTCTGTGAAAATGAAAAATAAAATTTTTGATTTGCACAGTCCACTGTTTCAAATATCTGTCAAACGCCAGTGGGGTGTAAATGCTCACTGCACCCCTTATTAAATTCCATGAGGGGTATAGTTTCCAAAATGGGGTCACATGTGGGGGGGGTCCACTGTTCTGGTACCATAGGGGCTTCCTAAATGGGACATGCCCCCCAAAAACCCTTTCAGAAAAACTCCAAAATCCAAAACCCTTTCAGAAAAACTCCAAAATCCAAAATCCCATTGTCGCTTCTTCCCTTCTGAGCCCTCTACTGCGCCCGCCGAACACTTTACATACGCATATGAGGTATTTCCTTACTCAAGAGAAATTGGGTTACCAATTTTAGGGTGATTTCTCTCCTTTTACCCCTTGTAAAAATTCAAAAATTGGGTCTACAAGAAAATGCGAGTGTAAAAAATGAAGATTTAGAATTTTCTCCTTCACTTTGCTGCTATTCCTGTGAAACACCTAAAGGGTTAAAACACTTACTGAATGTCATGTTGAATACTTTGGGGGGTGCAGTTTTTATAATGGGGTCATTTATGGGGTATTTCTAATATGAAGATCCTTAAAATCCACTTCCAACCTGAACTGGGCCCTGAAAAATTACGATTTTGAAAATCTTGAGAAAAATTGGAAAATTGCTGCGGAACTTTGAAGCCCTCTGGTGTCTTCCAAAAGTAAAAACTTGTCAATTTTTTAATGCAAACACAAAGTAGACATATTGTATATGTGAATCAATATGTAATTTATTTGGAATATCCATTTTCCTTTCAAGCAGAGACTTTAAAAGTTAGAAAAATGCAAAATTTTCAAAATTTTCATGAAATTTTTAGATTTTTTACCAAGAAAGGATGCAAATATCAGTGAAATTTTACCGATAACATAAAGTAGAATATGTCACGAAAAAACAATCTCGGAACCAGAATGATAAGTAAAAGCATTCCAGAGTTATTAATGTTTAAAGTGACAGTGGTCAGATTTTCAAAAAATGCCCAGGTCATGAAGGTGAAAATGGGCTGGGTCATGAAGGGGTTAATCACATCTGAGAGGTCTACTAGAGTCTTCTTTGGTCAGGTTTAAGTAAGTAATTACTAAGAATTGCAGGCCTACAATACATAACACCAAATTTCCATGCAAAAAAATGGTACCGCTTTTGGTACAAAATTCCTGACATAATCATACCGCCATGGAGGATAATATCCCACAGGGGTTTCACGACTTTTGCTTATGTTAAAAACAAAAAATGTCACTAAAATGTGTGTTTCCCACCAAATTTCACATTTTTGCAAGGGTTAATAGCAGAAAATACCCATCAAAATTTGTAACCCCATTTCTTCTGAGTATGGAAATACCCCATGTGTGGACGTCAAGTGCCCTGCGGTCGAACTACAATGCTCAGAAGAGGAGGAGCGCCATTGAGCTTTTGAAGAGTGAATTTGTTTGGAATGGTAGTCAGGGGCCATGTGCGTTTACAAAGCTCCCCATGGTGCCAGAACAGTGGGCACATGTGACCCCATTTTGGAAACTACACCCCTCACAGAATTTAATAAGGGGTGCAGTGAGTATTTACACCCCACTGGCATTTGACAGATCTTTGGAACAATGGGCTGAGCAAATGAAAAATAAAATTTTTCATTTTCACGGACCACTGTTCCAAAAATCTGGCAGACACCAGTGGGGTGTAAATGCTCACTGTACCCCTTATTACATTTCGTGAGGGGTGTAGTTTCCAAAATGGGGTCACATGTTGGGGGGTCCATTGTTCTGGCACTATGGGGGCATTGTAAACACACATGGCCTTCAATTCCGGACACATTTTCTCTTAAAAATCCCAATGGCACTCCCTATCTTCTGAGCATTGTAGTTCGCCTGCCGAGCACTTTACATCCACATTTGAGGTATTTTCTTACTCAGAAGAAATGTGGTTACCAATTTTGGGGGGCTTTTTTCCTATTTTCCCTTGTGAAAATGAAAAATTTAGGGTAACACCAGCATTTTAGTGAAAAAATAAATAAATTTCATTTTCCCATCCAACTTTAACGAAAATTTGTCAAACACCTGTGGGGCGTTAAGGCTCACTATACCCCTTGTTACATTCCGTGAGGGGTGTAGTTTCCAAAATGGGGTCACATGTCGGTATTTATTTTTTTGCGTTTATGTCATAACCGCTGTAAAATTTGCCACCCCCGTGCAAATCACCAATATAGGCTTCAAATGTTCATAGTGCGCTCTCACTCTTGAGCCTTGTTATGCGCCTGCAGATCATTTTGCGCCCACATCTGGGGTGTTTCCGTACTTAGGAGAAATTGCGTTACAAATTTTGGGGGTCTTTTTTTCCTTTTACCTCTTGTGAAAATAAAAAGTAAAGGGCAACACCAATATGTTAGTGTAAAAATTTTTTTTTTATACACTAACAGGCTGGTGTAGACCCCAACTTTTCCTTTTCATAAGGGGTAAAAGGAGAAAAAGCCCCCCAAAATTTGTAGTTTAATTTCTCCTGAGTACGGAGATACCCCATATGTGGGCGCAAAGTGCTCTGGGGGCGCACAACAAGGCCCAGAAGGGAGAGTGCACCATGTACATTTGAGGCGATTTGCACAGGGGTGGCTGATTGTTACAGCAGTTCTGACAAACGCAAAACAATAAATATCCACATGTGACCCCATTTTGGAAACTACACCCCTCAAGGAATGTAATAAGGGGTGCAGTGAGCATTTACACCCCACTGGTGTATGACAGATTTTTGGAACAGTGGTCTGTGAAAATGAAAAATAAAATTTTTGATTTGCACAGTCCACTGTTTCAAATATCTGTCAAACGCCAGTGGGGTGTAAATGCTCACTGTACCCCTTATTAAATTCCATGAGGGGTATAGTTTCCAAAATGGGGTCACATGTGGGGGGGGGGGTCCACTGTTCTGGTACCATAGGGGCTTCCTAAATGGGACATGCCCCCCAAAAACCCTTTCAGAAAAACTCACTCTCCAAAATCCCATTGTCGCTTCTTCCCTTCTGAGCCCTCTACTGCGCCCGCCGAACACTTTACATACGCATATGAGGTATTTCCTTACTCAAGAGAAATTGGGTTACAAATTTTAGGGTGATTTCTCTCCTTTTACCCCTTGTAAAAATTCAAAAATTGGGTCTACAAGAAAATGCGAGTGTAAAAAATGAAGATTTAGAATTTTCTCCTTCACTTTGCTGCTATTCCTGTGAAACACCTAAAGGGTTAAAACACTTACTGGGAGTTGTTGTTTTGCAACAGCTGGAGGCTCCGTTTTGGAAACACTGCCGTACAATACGTTTTAAATTTTTATTGGGGGGGGGGAGAGGAAGTGTAAGGGGGTGTATATGTAGTGTTTTAACCTTTATTATGTGGTAGTGTAGTGTTTTTAGGGTACATTCACACTGGCGGATGTTTACAGTGAGTTCCCTGCTAGTAGTTTGCGCTGCGGCGAAAAATTTGCCGCAGCTCATGCTTGAAGCAGAAAACTTACTGTATGCCTGCCCGTGTGAATGTACCCTGTACGTTCACATGGGGGGCAAACCTCCAGCTGTTTCAAAACTACAACTCCCAGCATGTACTGACAGACCATGCAGGCTGGGAGTTGTACTTTTGCAACAGCTGGAGGCACACTGGTTGGAAAACCTTCAGTTAGGTTCTGTTATCTAACTCAATATTTTCCAACCAGTGTACCTCCAAAACTACAACTCCCAGCATGTACTGATCACCGAAGGGCATGCTGGGAGATGTAGTTATGCAACAGCTGGAGAGATCGCAACTACAACTCCCAGCATGCTGGGATTTGCAGTTTTGCAACATCTGGAGAGCTACAGTATAGAGCCCACTGCAAACTGTGGCCCTCCAGATGCTGCAAAACTACAAATCCCAGCATGCCCAGAAAGCAAACAGTTGTGTGGGCATGCTAGGAGTTGTAGTTTTGCAAGATCTTGAGGGCTATAGTTCAGAGACTACCATATAGTGGTCTCAAACTGTAGCCCTCCAGCTGTTGCAAAACTACAACTCCCAGCATGCCCAAACAGCTGTCTGGGCATGCTGGGAGTTGTAGTTTTGCAACATCTGGAGTGCTACAGTATAGAGACCACTATATAGTGGTCTCGGACTGCAGCCCTCCAGATGTTGCTAGGCAACTGACCGGCTTCCGTCGGATCCAGGGAGCCTGCTGCACGACATGGCCGCCCGCCGATCTCCGACACCGATCGTCGCCCGCAGCCTCCGCAGATCGGTAAGTGGACTTCGGTGTCGTTTCACCTTTCTGCCCCGCCTATTGTGGGTGGGCAGGACGGGGAAAACGAAAGTTAACCCCACGCCCCTGATCTGCTGTGCAGCCCCTCCAGCATGTGGCTCATTGTTTCTCCTCCCAGCACCATCTAGGTTATTGCAACATTTTGCAAAGGATGAAATCGCTAAATCACAAACCGCAAAATTCCTGATGTGATTGTGACATATTGTGCAGCCCCAATAAAAATGAAGATACACATATTCCTATACATCTAAGGAGTTTAGGACTACAAAGAAGAACAGAAGGTTTGCATAATTTTCTTATTTATTTATACATTTTTCTATCAATAAGACATTTCCTATAAGAACATAACAATCTGTTCTATTCCTCCATCTTGCTGTTATGGAGGGAGGTTGGTACCGTTCTTATGATGTTCTGCATGGTCCTCTATATCCCAAAGGCATCGATCCTAACCCTTAGGGAGATGCTGCAGGTGTTCCTGGACATGGTGAACAATAGGTGTTCCATGGTGGAATAGAAAGTCACATTCGTCAGCAGGATGAGGAGCAGAATTGACCACTCGATGATTTTGACAAAGGCTTCAATCATCTCTTCCCATTCTCCGGCAAACAGTTGGATGTATACAACGACCCCAGTTCCTATAATAAGAAACACACAGGCAAGGGCCATAGAAGAGAAGATGGCTCTTACATGGCAGATGACTCTGGATGCTCCCGGCACTTTGTACAGGAGGATGGATTGCCACATGTTGTATATTCCAGCACAGATGAATGTAGCGATGGCGGCGATGCGATGGATCATCGGGTAGTCTGTTGTAGAAAATAATGACATGATGACAGTCATGACACAGGATGACCAAGCGATGACTAGTAGGGTCTTCTGGATCAATGGCTGACGGGGTCCAAAGGCTTCGCGATGGAACAAGATGAATCTATAATTCAGCCATGCCAGACCCACAGAGGCAATGGCCATCCCTATAAATCCCATACAGAATGGGATCTGTTCAGGAAAGAAAACCCCCATATCACTGATATAGATCAGGGGGGAAGTAGTATGGCCTTGGATGATGGTGATGGTGTAGCTGGTGGAGATCCAGACCATACACCAGAGGGCCATGAAGAGGGGGATGAACCCCAATCCTTTAATCTCCATAGCAGATGAAGTAAAAGGCACAAAAGGCAAATACTGCAAAAGTCTAGCAAATGGCTGTGTAACAATCTACAGAATGAAGGTCTGGGCGCTGTCAGAGCAATGTAATGCCTCCAGAGTTCTATGATGACATCACATGATGTCACATCGGCTCTTTGGTTCTTGGAGTTGCCATGGTTACGTATCTGCTATGAACAGAACCTGATATGACTCCATTTTGATCATCTTTGATGATTTGATAATAATAAAATGTATTTATTAAATTTTTTAACAATCATTAGAACAATACAACAATATTTAAGATGTAATTATTTCTTATTTCCCTTATTATCTTGTTTACCTAAAAGGGGGTGGATTATGAACAAATGCCATCACACGTTCTGTCTATTTTATGATACAAAATAATAAATCTGCCCTCCCTATCTATTACTACTTCCCTCTCTTCACATTTTCGGTGAAAGAGAACTGAAACCCCTCTAAAAAATGTGGAATAACATGAGTGATATTGATGACCCCCCCAATTTATATCCAATACCCTCAACTATTCCTGGCATAAAAGCCTTTAAAGCGAACCTGTCAGATCCAACTAAATAATTAGTATTTTTTTTTTAAATATATTACTCAGTACCTAATCCTGACATGTACATCTCATTTTTATGTGTCTAGCACCTATTTTATTTTTTATTTTTTCTATTAAACTTTTCTTGTTGCTCACTTGCTTGAATTCCTCTCCAAGGGAGGGGGCGTAGCCTCACTATGCAGGCCTCAGCCCCCTCCCTTAGTATGTCAGGACATGCTGGGAGTTGTAGTTTGGGAGTTGTAGCCATTATGGTGTTGTTCAGACTGTGATGGCTGCTGTTGGGGGGGGGGGGGGGTTCTATAGGACCCCTCCAAATTGCTCCCTTATAATCCCAGAGAGGAGCTAGTTCTGTCTGTTGAGTTCTTGCTGAGGAGCAGTACAGTCAAGACCTAAGAGTGTCTGGTGTCCTAAAGGAGACCTAGGCCTAACCACCAGGGGCGGACTGACAACACTCAGGGCCCCCGGACAAAATAAAGCAAGGGCCCCCAGTCGGCCCCTGGCCACACCTCTGCCCTGCCCCTATTCTACCCAAATCCCTCCTCATGCACCACTTCTACATACAAAATAAAATGAAATATATATAACATAGGTAAGATAATTTTCCATGATCAATAATACCTGTATATAAGGAGTAAGTATATACCACCACACAATAACTGGATAATAACAAAATACTGTACTGAATGTAACTACTATATACACAGTAGTATTCCCTTATACAGTTCCCATATAGCGGTAGATACCAGCTGTACACAGGATCTGTATATCATATAAGTGATTATATACAGGGCCATATAGAGATAGACACCAGCTGTACGCAGGATGTGTATACCAAATAAATGATTACAGTTACATTTGAGGACTCGCAATCAACATTTTTTCTGATCAGTGTCGTCCTTTTTCATTTTCTTCTCTGTCCGTATCAGTCTGCCATATCGACTTCTTCAAGCCAAAACATATGTAAGAAAAACAAGTTACACTCTGCATTTTTACAGTGTCCTCCCCTCGTCTACACAATCTCCCCATCTATAGGCTCCGAACTGTTATAATGCACTCCTGCACAGTAAAAGGGCAGGTAGGTAGCCAGGTAGGTATGTGTGGTGTCCGGTACCGTACAGTATACCGTACCTTGTATGGTGGTCCCCAAATCCAGAGTTACTCCGTTCCGGCAGGGTCCTCTTGGTGGGATAGCCCTAGTCACCTCTTTCTCCTTTAATTTTGTGATGTTTGTGTGTGTATATTTAATTGTGTATATAGTGTCGCAGGGCCTTCGGTCATGTGACTAATGTTAATTCTCTTAGGGTATGCAAAAGGAACTTCCTAGGTCACGTGTGTGGTCACATGTTTAGACCATAATCCCTTGTGTAAAGTGACTGACAGATGGTATGGACCAATGATCTCAAGGCCAGCCCCTGCCCATATAAGGGAGCTGCCAACCAATCCTCGCTCTCTTGGGTTCCAGATTAGCAGAGAGGAGAGATCCGTGCAACTTTCAAAGACAAGACCAAGCCGAAGCCTGACAATACCGCAACTTACCAAATCGTGAGTTACAATACAACTCCCCGCTAAAGTCTGCGTGACCGCTGGACCTAAACTCAATCCCCTAAATCCAGTGGAACAGCGCATATAAATCTCAAGAGCTTAAAACTCACAAGGTCCCAACCAACTGTCAGGATCCTATTAGACTCTTCTTGTACAAAGACTGTTCCTGTTTAACTCTGCATAAAACCTGCAGTAAAAGTTCCGACTGTTTTCTGAAAACTCCGGTTGTGGACAATGATTTATTATCCCTCCCTATCGCTCTTGGGACAGGTGACGATAGGACAAGTATATACAGAGGAGCCCTCCCCCTGGCGTCACGATTGTTAAGGGTTAACCAAACACCCTTTAATCATCGCACAGCTACACCCCATATACCTTACACCCCCACAAGCTTACCACATAGCTTTTTGGTGTTTTACGAACAGGATACGGGTGTGTGCCTACAGCTGTTGCCACCATTTAGAGAGTACTCCCCCTATGTAAAAGACTTTATTCATGTACTGTGAATCTCATTCAAGTGTACGGAACTGTGCTTATAGTACTGTGTGCAAACAGTGCGCATGAAAAGTAAGGAGGGGAGGCGAAGAGTACAGCGGAGCTACAATTCACATCGGAAGGGGTTAAAGCTAGCGCAGGGCCTTCCCGCGTGCGCGTGATCCTGAAACTCCGCCCACCGAGGTCTCCAGAGCCGCGGTGGCCATTTTGGCAGAGCCTTAAATAGGAGACCTGCAGGAAAGCACAGTGAGAATAGCGAAAAAACGCAGAGTGATGCAGCAAGCTAAAAGTCTTAAGGAGCCAGCACATTACAGAGCTCTAAGACACCAGACTATTAAACTGACGTCCGTGCTGAACTCACTACAACTCCGATCGTCGCACTCAAGTTCCAGCTCAACGCGGTCCAGTTCCAATTCACCGCTCTCAAGTTCGAGATATACGCTCTCAAGTTACAGCTTAACCCCTTAAGGACCGGGGTTTTTTTCCGTTTTTGCTTTTTTGTTTTTTGCTCCTTGCCTTTAAAAAATCATAAGTCTTTCAATTTTGCACCTAAAAATCCACATGATTGCTTATTTTTTGCGCCACCAATTCTACTTTGTAATGACGTCAGTCATTTTGCCCAAAAATCTACGGTGAAACGGAAAAAAAAATCATTGTGCGACAAAATTGAAAAAAAAAAAACGCAGTTTTGTAACTTTTGGGGGCTTCCGTTTCTACATAGTAAATTTTTTGGTAAAAATTACACTTTATCTTTATTCTGTAGGTCCATACGATTAAAATGATACCCTACTTATATAGGTTTGATTTTGTCGTACTTCTGGAAACAATCATAACTACATGCAGGAAAATTAATATGTTTAAAATTGTTATCTTCTGACCCCTATAACTTTTTTCATTTTTCCGTGTATGGGGCGGTATGAGGGCTCATTTTTTGCGCCGTGATCTGAAGTTTTTAACGGTACCATTTTTGCATTGATAGGACTTATTGATTGCTTTTTATTAATTTGTAAATTATATAAAAAGTGACCAAAAATGTACTATTTTGGGCTTTGGAATTTTTTTGCGCGCACGCCATTGACCGAGCGGTTTAATTAATGATATATTTTTATAATTTGCACATTTCAGCACGCGGTGATACCATATATGTTTATTTTTATTTTTATTTACACTGTGTTTTTTTTTAATGGGAATAGGGGGGGGGGATTCAAACTTTTAATAGGGGAGGGGTTAAATGATATTCATTCACTTTTTTTTTCAATTTTTTTTTGCAGTGTTATAGCTCCTATAGGGACCTATAACACTGCACACACTGATCTTTATCATTGATCACTGGTATCTCATAGGAAACCAGTGATCGATGATTCTGCCGCATGACTGCTCATGCCTGGATCTCAGGCACTGAGCAGTCATTCGGCGATCGGACAGTGAGGAGGCAGGTAGGGGCCCTCCTGCTGTCCTGCAAGCTGTTCGGGATGCCGCGATTTTGCCGCGGCTATCCCGAACAGCCCACTGAGTTAACCGTCATGGTTTCACTTTCGCTTTTTGCCGCGCGGCTCAGCTCTGAGCACACGGCTAAAGGGTTAATAGCGCGGTGCCGTGATCGGCGCTGCGCGCTATTAGCGGCGGGTCCCGGCTTCACTTTGACGACGGGCCCGTCCTGATATGATGCGGGGTTACCGTGTAACCCCGCGTTATATCACTGCAGCAGGACCAAGGACGTACCGGTACGTCCTTGGTCCTTAAGGGGTTAAAGAACAGCTGTGTCTCTTAAAGGGACCTATGCTCTCAAGCTTCATTTAAAGGGTCCACACCAAAAGTCAAGATGTCAGATCCTATAGCACCAATACCACTTCCAGGACCTGCTCCACCTCCAGCACCTGCACTACCTGCTCAATAAGATGGTGGTGCACCCATGGTTTCATCAGCAGGACCGCCACAGCAAGCAAGGCAAGATCAACCTGGTTCATCTCCAGCTTCTCTTAGGAGCTCCGGTTGCCGCACCTGTTTTCCTGGGGAACCCAGTGCTCCCCAACTGCAACGGTGATCCCTTTACCCTAAGGGATTTCAAGGAAAAGATCTATGCTTTTCCCACTAACCAACAGGTGCAGTTGCTTACTGGACAGCTTCAGGGACCTGCATTAGAAGAGGTCCGTACCTGGCCAGCTGCCGACAAGGCTACAGTGGAGAAAATCTTTGAGGGGCTCTACCAAGTGTTCGAGTCTCACTCCCCCCTGAGGTACGCCTAAGGTTATATGAACGATGTCAGAAGCCAAGTGAGACCCTTCGGGCATATGCTGTGGCATTACAGAATGCTTTAGTAGCGATGCAAAAATTAGACGGTATTAGATGGTAATATGCCGGATCAGGGTAACAGAGTACTAATTGCCTGGCTCATAGATGGGGTGCAGAATAAGTGGGACAAGGCCCAGCTTAGGATCAATGGCGTAGGGACCGGGGTGTGGGGGGTGCGCCCCCAGCTCACCTAGCTCATCTGTCTGGCGCCGGCACTGCTTACACCCCCTCTTCCTTATATGTCCGGCGTTTCTCACTCACTAGCACCCTAGTCCGGTTCACTAGCACCCCCCCCCTCCCCCCCGTTCCTCATCTGTCGGGCGGCGCTTCTCCACTCACCCCCGGTCCTCAGCTTTCACCCATCATGTGCTTGTAGTGCCCTGTGATGGTACGTCAGCGGGAGGTGGGCGGAGTTTTCTGGACGCCGACGTGCATAGAAAGCAAGTCAGCAAGCAACAGGCCCTGATAAGCTGCTCCTTAGGGGCTCAGGCTCTAGGTTTTTTGGGGGGCTCTAGGTACTGGGGGGGAGGCTCTTGGTGCTGGGGGGCTTGTGCTGAGCTAAACCCCCACTTTGCAGGGTGGAGTGATGATGTAGTGGAGTGAGGTGGGTTGGTGAAAGGGGGGGGGGAGTGATGGAGTGGAGTGTAGGGGTGATGGAGTGGGGGACGGGGGTGATGCATGGGGGACGGGGTTAATGGAGTGGGGTGGGGGGGTGATGGAGTGGGGTGTGATGGAGTGGAATGGGGGTGTGATGGAGTGAGGTGGGATGGGGTGATGGAGTGGGTGTTTTTATTTTTTTAATGTATGAAATATATGATGTTCGGGGTGCAGCGGCGGGTGTATGCTGTAGCATAGCAGCTGGGGTGCAGGCCGTACCAGGTGACACCAGGCTGATGGGGTGTGACCATGACGCCCCCCACTCAGCTCCTCAGATAGCTCCATTCGCCAGACACCAACATCCACCAAACACTCCTGCCCCCGGACCTCTCACATAGCTGGGTCTGCCATCACCGCCCTACCCTCCCCATCCCCCCCGTCCACGTCCTCGTGTAGCCGCGTCCGCTTTGCTACCAATCCCCCATGGCACCCTCATCATCCACCAGCAACACCCCCCTCCCCAGGAGTAGCACCCCCATCAGCAGATCCTCCTGGTGGATGATGGGGGTGCTACTGCCAGGAGGACCCCCATCAACCACCCCATGATGCATCAGCTAACGGATAATGAGGGGTGCTACTGTGGGGGGGTGGGTTGTTGCTGGTGGATGATGGTGATGCTGCTGCCAGGAGGATGGTGCTGCTGATGGATGATGGGCGGGCTACTACCAGGGTGGCAGTAACACCCTCATCATCCATCGGCAGCACTCCCTTCCTGGCAGTAGCACCCCCATCATCCACCAGTAACACCCCACCCCTATCACAGTAGCACCCTCATCATCCATCGGCAGCAATATCTTCCTGGCAGGAGCACCCCCATCATCCAGCATAATATACCAGGGCACAGTGGCAAAATTAATTCTGGGGGCACAGTGGTATAATTAATTCTGGGGGCACAGTGGTATAATTAATTCTGGGGGCACAGTGGTATAATTAATTCTGGGGGCACAGTGGTATAATTAATTCTGGGGCACAGTGGCATCATTAATTCTGGGGGCACAACGGCATCATCTGGGGGGACAGCGGCATCATTTATTCTGGGGGCACAGCGGCATCATCAATTCTGGGGCACAGTGGCACCATTAATTCTGGCGCACAGTGGCATCATAAAATCTGCACCGAAAAACAAGGTAATGTACAAAGGGCGCAGTGTGTGGTAGTATATTCAAATGGCGCAGTATTATATTTAGAGGGCGCAGTGTGTGGAAGTATTATAATCGCAGGGCCCAGTGTGTGGCAGTACTATATACAGGAGAGCACAGTGTGTGGCAGTACTATATTCAGGAGAGCACAGTGTGTGGCAGTACTATATTCAGGAGAGCACAGTGTGTGGCAGTACTATATTCAGGAGAGCACAGTGTGTGGCAGTATTATATTCAGAGAGCGCAGTGTGTGGCAGTGTTATATTCAGAGAGCGCAGTGTGTGGCAGTATTATGTTCAGGGAGCACAGTGTGTGGCAGTGTTATATTCAGAGGGCACAGTGTGTGGCAGTGTTATATTCAGAGAGCGCAGTGTGTGGCAGTATTATGTTCAGGGAGCACAGTGTGTGGCAGTGTTATATTCAGAGAGCGCAGTGTGTGGCAGTATTATATTCAGAATGTGCAGTGTGTGGCAGTATTATATTCAGAGAGTGCAGTGTGTGGTAGTATTATGTTCAGAGGGTACAGTGTGTGGCAGTGTTACATTCGGAGAGCGCAGTATGTGGTAGTATTATGTTCAGAGGGTATAGTGTGTGGCAGTATTATATTCAGAGAGTGCAGTGTGTGGTAGTATTATGTTCAGAGGGTACAGTGTGTGGTAGTATTATGTTCAGAGGGTATAGTGTGTGGCATTGTTATATTCGGAGAGCGCAGTGTGTGGCAGTATTATATTCAGAGAGTGCAGTGTGTGGCAGTATTATATTCAGAGAGTACAGTGTGTGGCAGTATTATATTTAGAGGATGCACTGCGTGTTAGTATTATATTCATGGGCATACTGTCTGGTATGGTTATAATATTTATTGTTTTCATATAGAGGATCAGAATGCGCTGACATAGTGAGGAGCCGTCTGGGCGTCAACTTCTGCAGACAGAAGATTTAGCTGGACCTGGTGGTATGTACCAGCTGAATTATATAAAGAAAGACTATAGAGAAGACGTCACCTGTATTCACAGCTATGCAGTTATGATGTGTGAAACTACAACTCCCAGCAGAACCTTATTACTGCTTAGGTCATACTGGGAGCTGTAGTTTTAAATGGTAAAAACTTCTCTAGCATTTCACTATTCTTGGCAATTGATATATTTAATTATTATACTGGAAATAAGTTTCTGAAACGTGCTACTCCACTGGCGTCCATCACAGCAGGCTAAAAAAATTACTAATGTGTGGGGGGTCATCTGGGGGTGACACCATTTTCTACCGCACCGGGTGACACCAACCCTAGCAACGCCACTGCTTAGGATGCTAGCGGTGCAATATGCAGGTATGGCTTTCCCAGCCTTTAAGAGGTTAGCTATCAAGGTTATTGAGTCAGGGTCCAAGGCGGAAGAAGTTATCGCCCCTGCTGCAGATTCTCCGGGGGCCTTGGTCCAACCAATGACCTCCTCACAGCCTGTTATTGCTTCTACCTCCCCTAGTCCATGGACTACTGATTTGCAAAATGTAAGGCAGGAAATTGAACAATTGACTAAAGCTTTTAAAGAGATGGTGGGCAGATCTAACTCACCTAGGCCCGAGACACTTCCACCTAAAAAGCCTGCCCCTCGTCCTGCCAATTCACCTAATACCCCCCCTGTAAGACCACTCGGGACTTAGCGCCCCGTTTGCAGCTTCTGTAATAAGATTGGACACTGGAAGAACCAGTGTTAGACTTTAAACGGGCATCCCATGGGGTTGAGGACCGCACCCCAGGAGTAACTAATGAAGGTCCAGGATCAACCGCCACCAAAATGGGACTATCTATGTATGTTGCCCCTATGTGCAGATTGAGGTAGAAGGGGTTCAGTTACAAGCCTTGAGAGACACCGGGTCCCAAGTGTCCACTATTCCCCAAGGGGTATTTTACAGATATTGGGGGCCTGAAATGTTATGTGAACCTGATGATGTGGATTTTAGGGTGATTGCAGGAAACGGGAAACCAGTACCCAGGCATGGCTACTGGGAGCCCATGGTACAAGTGGGGGAACATGTTCTTACGGGGCAAGGTTGTCACGATGCCGGCTGGCAGGTAGTGGATCCTCTGTGCCAGAGAGGGATTGGCGTGGACCGTGCTAGAGGATCGGTTCTAAGTCACTACTGGTTTTCACCAGAGCCCGCCGCAAAGCGGGATGGTCTTGCTGCGGCGGTAGTGACCAGGTCGTATCCCCTAGCAACGGCTCAACCTCTCTGGCTGCTGAAGATAGGCGCGGTACAAGGGAGTAGACAGAAGCAAGGTCGGACGTAGCAGAAGGTCGGGGCAGGCAGCAAGGATCGTAGTCAGGGGCAACGGCAGGAGGTCTGGAACACAGGCTAGGAACACACAAGGAAACGCTTTCACTGGCACTAAGGCAACAAGATCCGGCGAGGGAGTGAAGGGGAAGTGAGGTGATATAGGGAAGTGCACAGGTGTAAACACTAATTGGAACCACTGCGCCAATCAGCGGCGCAGTGGCCCTTTAAATCGCAAAGACCCGGCGCGCGCGCGCCCTAGGGAGCGGGGCCGCGCGCGCCGGGACAGAACTGACGGAGAGCGAGTCAGGTACGGGAGCCGGGGTGCGCATCGCGAGCGGGCGCTACCCGCATCGCGAATCGCATCCCGGCCAGAGGCGGTATCGCAGCGCCCCGGGTCCGTGGAACCGACCGGAGCGCTGCAGTGAGAGGAGTGTAGCGAGCGCTCCGGGGAGGAGTGGGGACCCGGAGCGCTCGGCGTAACAGTACCCCCCCCCTTGGGTCTCCCCCTCTTCTTGGAGCCTGAGAACCTGAGGACCAGACTTTTGTCCAGGATATTGTCCTCAGGTTCCCAGGACCTCTCTTCTGGACCACAACCCTCCCAATCCACTAAAAAGAAGGTTTTCCCTCTGACCTTTTTGGATGCTAAAATCTCTTTGACGGAGAAGATGTCCGAGGAGCCGGAGACAGGAGTGGGGGGAACAGATTTGGGAGAGAAACGGTTAATGATAAGTGGTTTAAGAAGAGAAACATGAAAGGCATTAGGAATACGAAGAGAAGGAGGAAGAAGAAGTTTGTAAGAGACAGGATTAATCTGGCGCAAAATCTTGAAAGGACCAAGATAGCGTGGTCCCAACTTATAGCTAGGGACACGGAAGCGGACATATTTGGCGGAGAGCCATACCTTGTCTCCAGGGGAAAAGATGGGAGGAGCTCTTCTTTTCTTATCCGCGAATCTCTTCATGCGTGAAGAAGCCTGTAAGAGAGAATTTTGGGTCTCTCTCCATATGATGGAAAGATCACGAGAAATTTCATCCACAGCGGGCAGACCAGAGGGCAAGGGGGTAGGGAGGGGGGGAAGAGGGTGACGGCCGTACACCACGAAAAACGGGGATTTGGAGGAAGATTCAGAGATTCTGAAATTATACGAGAATTCGGCCCAAGGTAGAAGATCTGCCCAGTCATCCTGGCGGGAGGAAACAAAATGTCGTAAATAGTCACCCAAGATCTGGTTAATTCTTTCTACTTGTCCATTGGATTGAGGATGGTATGCAGAAGAAAAATTTAATTTAATCTTGAGTTGTTTACAGAGAGCCCTCCAGAATTTAGACACAAATTGGACGCCTCTATCCGAGACGATCTGCGTAGGCAACCCGTGAAGACGAAAAATGTGTACAAAAAATTGTTTAGCCAACTGAGGCGCTGAAGGAAGACCAGGAAGAGGGATGAAATGTGCCATTTTGGAGAATCGATCAACGACCACCCAAATAACAGTGTTGCCATGGGATGGGGGTAAGTCAGTAATAAAATCCATACCAATCAGAGACCAAGGTTGTTCGGGAACAGGCAGAGGAAGAAGAAAACCAGCGGGCTTCTGGCGAGGAGTCTTATCCCGGGCACAGATAGTGCAGGCTCGCACAAAGTCCACCACATCAGTCTCTAGAGTCGGCCACCAATAGAAGCGAGAGATGAGTTGCACAGATTTCTTGATGCCCGCATGACCTGCGAGATGGGAGGAGTGACCCCATTTGAGGATTCCGAGGCGTTGGCGTGGAGAAACAAAGGTCTTTCCTGGAGGAGTTTGCCTGATGGAGGCTGGAGAAGTGGAAATCAGGCAGTCAGGAGGAATGATGTGTTGAGGAGAGAGTTCAATTTCAGAAGCATCTGAGGAACGAGAGAGAGCATCGGCCCTAATGTTCTTATCAGCAGGCCGAAAGTGAATTTCAAAATTAAATCGGGCAAAGAACAGAGACCACCTGGCCTGACGAGGATTCAGCCGTTGGGCAGACTCGAGGTATGAGAGGTTCTTGTGATCGGTGTAAATAATAACTGGAAATCTTGATCCCTCCAGCAGATGCCTCCATTCCTCAAGTGCTAATTTAATGGCTAGAAGCTCTCGATCCCCGATGGAGTAGTTCCTCTCCGCCGGAGAGAAGGTCCTAGAAAAAAACCCACAAGTAACAGCATGCCCGGAAGAGTTTTTTTGTAGAAGGACAGCTCCAGCTCCCACTGAGGAGGCATCAACCTCCAATAGGAAGGGTTTAGATGGGTCAGGTCTGGAGAGCACGGGAGCCGAAGAGAAGGCAGACTTGAGTCGTTTAAAGGCGTCTTCCGCTTGAGGAGGCCAAGACTTGGGATCGGCATTTTTTTTGGTTAAAGCCACAATAGGAGCCACAATGGTAGAAAAATGTGGAATAAATTGCCTGTAATAATTGGCGAACCCCAAAAAGCGTTGGATGGCACGGAGTCCGGAGGGGCGTGGCCAATCTAAGACGGCAGAGAGTTTATCTGGATCCATTTGTAGTCCCTGGCCAGAGACCAAGTATCCTAGAAAAGGAAGAGATTGGCATTCAAACAGACATTTCTCAATTTTAGCATAGAGTTGATTGTCACGAAGTCTCTGAAGAACCATACGGACATGCTGGCGGTGTTCTTCTAGATTGGCCGAAAAAATTAGGATATCATCAAGATATACAACAACACAGGAGTATAACAGATCACGAAAAATTTCATTAACAAAGTCTTGGAAGACAGCAGGGGCGTTGCACAGGCCAAAGGGCATGACCAGATACTCAAAGTGTCCATCTCTGGTGTTAAATGCTGTTTTCCACTCATCCCCCTCTCTGATGCGGATGAGGTTATAGGCGCCTCTTAAGTCCAATTTAGTAAAGATGTGGGCACCTTGGAGGCGATCAAAGAGTTCAGAGATGAGGGGTAAGGGGTAGCGGTTCTTAACCGTGATTTTATTAAGTCCGCGGTAGTCAATGCAAGGACGTAGAGAGCCATCTTTTTTGGACACAAAGAAAAATCCGGCTCCGGCAGGAGAGGAGGATTTACGGATAAAGCCCTTTTTTAGATTCTCCTGGACGTATTCAGACATGGCAAGAGTCTCTGGGGCAGAGAGAGGATAAATTCTGCCCCGGGGTGGAGTAGTGCCCGGGAGGAGGTCGATAGGACAATCATAAGGCCTGTGAGGAGGTAGAGTCTCCGCTTGTTTTTTGCAGAAAACATCCGCGAAGTCCATATAGGCCTTAGGGAGACCGGTTACTGGAGGAAGCACAGAGTTACGGCAAGGGTTACTGGGAACCGGTTTTAGACAGTCCTTGGAACAAGAGGGCCCCCAACTCTTGATCTCCCCAGTGGACCAATCCAGGGTTGGGGAATGAAGTTGAAGCCAGGGAAGTCCAAGGAGAATCTCCGAGGTGCAATTGGGGAGGACCAAAAGTTCAATCCTCTCGTGATGAGATCCGATGCTCATTAAAAGGGGCTCCGTGCGGAAACGTATGGAACAGTCCAATCTTTCATTGTTTATACAATTGATGTAAAGGGGTCTGGTGAGACTGGTCACTGGGATGTTGAACCTGTTGACGAGAGAGGCCAAAATAAAATTTCCTGCAGATCCAGAGTCCAAGAAGGCCACAGAAGAGAAGGAGAAGGCAGAGGCAGACATCCGCACAGGCACAGTAAGACGTGGAGAAGCAGAGTGGACATCAAGAATTGTCTCACCTTTGTGCGGAGTCAGGGTACGTCTTTCCAGGCGGGGAGGGCGGATAGGACAATCCCTCAGGAAGTGTTCGGTACTAGCACAGTACAGGCAGAGGTTCTCCATGCGGCGTCGTGTCCTCTCTTGAGATGTCAGGCGAGACCGGTCGACCTGCATAGCCTCCACGGCGGGAGGCACAGGAACAGATTGCAGGGAACCAGAGGAGAGAGGAGCCGAGGAGAAGAAACGCCTCGTGCGAACAGAGTCCATATCTTGGCGGAGCTCCTGACGCCTTTCGGAAAAACGCATATCAATGCGAGTGGCTAGGTGAATAAGTTCATGAAGATTAGCAGGCATTTCTCGTGCGGCCAGAACATCTTTAATGTTGCTGGATAGGCCTTTTTTAAAGGTCGCGCAGAGGGCCTCATTGTTCCAGGATAATTCAGAAGCAAGAGTACGGAATTGTACGGCATACTCGCCAACGGAAGAATTACCCTGGACCAGGTTCAACAGGGCAGTCTCAGCAGAAGAGGCTCGGGCAGGTTCCTCAAAGACACTTCGAATTTCCGAGAAGAAGGAGTGTACAGAGGCAGTGACGGGGTCATTGCGGTCCCAGAGCGGTGTGGCCCAAGCCAGGGCTTTTCCAGACAGCAGGCTGACTACGAAAGCCACCTTAGACCTTTCAGTGGGGAACTGGTCCGACATCATCTCCAAGTGTAATGAACATTGGGAAAGGAAGCCACGGCAAAACTTAGAGTCCCCATCAAATTTATCCGGCAAGGATAGTCGTAGTCCAGAAGCGGCCACTCGCTGCGGAGGAGGTACAGGAGCTGGCGGAGGAGATGGTTGCTGGAGCTGTGGTAGTAACTGTTGTAGCATAACAGTCAGTTGAGACAGCTGTTGGCCTTGTTGCGCAATCTGTTGTGACTGCTGGGCGACCACCGTGGTGAGGTCAGCGACAACTGGCAGAGGAACTTCAGCGGGATCCATGGCCGGATCTACTGTCACGATGCCGGCTGGCAGGTAGTGGATCCTCTGTGCCAGAGAGGGATTGGCGTGGACCGTGCTAGAGGATCGGTTCTAAGTCACTACTGGTTTTCACCAGAGCCCGCCGCAAAGCGGGATGGTCTTGCTGCGGCGGTAGTGACCAGGTCGTATCCCCTAGCAACGGCTCAACCTCTCTGGCTGCTGAAGATAGGCGCGGTACAAGGGAGTAGACAGAAGCAAGGTCGGACGTAGCAGAAGGTCGGGGCAGGCAGCAAGGATCGTAGTCAGGGGCAACGGCAGGAGGTCTGGAACACAGGCTAGGAACACACAAGGAAACGCTTTCACTGGCACTAAGGCAACAAGATCCGGCGAGGGAGTGAAGGGGAAGTGAGGTGATATAGGGAAGTGCACAGGTGTAAACACTAATTGGAACCACTGCGCCAATCAGCGGCGCAGTGGCCCTTTAAATCGCAAAGACCCGGCGCGCGCGCGCCCTAGGGAGCGGGGCCGCGCGCGCCGGGACAGAACTGACGGAGAGCGAGTCAGGTACGGGAGCCGGGGTGCGCATCGCGAGCGGGCGCTACCCGCATCGCGAATCGCATCCCGGCCAGAGGCGGTATCGCAGCGCCCCGGGTCCGTGGAACCGACCGGAGCGCTGCAGTGAGAGGAGTGTAGCGAGCGCTCCGGGGAGGAGTGGGGACCCGGAGCGCTCGGCGTAACAGTACCCCCCCCCTTGGGTCTCCCCCTCTTCTTGGAGCCTGAGAACCTGAGGACCAGACTTTTGTCCAGGATATTGTCCTCAGGTTCCCAGGACCTCTCTTCTGGACCACAACCCTCCCAATCCACTAAAAAGAAGGTTTTCCCTCTGACCTTTTTGGATGCTAAAATCTCTTTGACGGAGAAGATGTCCGAGGAGCCGGAGACAGGAGTGGGGGGAACAGATTTGGGAGAGAAACGGTTAATGATAAGTGGTTTAAGAAGAGAAACATGAAAGGCATTAGGAATACGAAGAGAAGGAGGAAGAAGAAGTTTGTAAGAGACAGGATTAATCTGGCGCAAAATCTTGAAAGGACCAAGATAGCGTGGTCCCAACTTATAGCTAGGGACACGGAAGCGGACATATTTGGCGGAGAGCCATACCTTGTCTCCAGGGGAAAAGATGGGAGGAGCTCTTCTTTTCTTATCCGCGAATCTCTTCATGCGTGAAGAAGCCTGTAAGAGAGAATTTTGGGTCTCTCTCCATATGATGGAAAGATCACGAGAAATTTCATCCACAGCGGGCAGACCAGAGGGCAAGGGGGTAGGGAGGGGGGGAAGAGGGTGACGGCCGTACACCACGAAAAACGGGGATTTGGAGGAAGATTCAGAGATTCTGAAATTATACGAGAATTCGGCCCAAGGTAGAAGATCTGCCCAGTCATCCTGGCGGGAGGAAACAAAATGTCGTAAATAGTCACCCAAGATCTGGTTAATTCTTTCTACTTGTCCATTGGATTGAGGATGGTATGCAGAAGAAAAATTTAATTTAATCTTGAGTTGTTTACAGAGAGCCCTCCAGAATTTAGACACAAATTGGACGCCTCTATCCGAGACGATCTGCGTAGGCAACCCGTGAAGACGAAAAATGTGTACAAAAAATTGTTTAGCCAACTGAGGCGCTGAAGGAAGACCAGGAAGAGGGATGAAATGTGCCATTTTGGAGAATCGATCAACGACCACCCAAATAACAGTGTTGCCATGGGATGGGGGTAAGTCAGTAATAAAATCCATACCAATCAGAGACCAAGGTTGTTCGGGAACAGGCAGAGGAAGAAGAAAACCAGCGGGCTTCTGGCGAGGAGTCTTATCCCGGGCACAGATAGTGCAGGCTCGCACAAAGTCCACCACATCAGTCTCTAGAGTCGGCCACCAATAGAAGCGAGAGATGAGTTGCACAGATTTCTTGATGCCCGCATGACCTGCGAGATGGGAGGAGTGACCCCATTTGAGGATTCCGAGGCGTTGGCGTGGAGAAACAAAGGTCTTTCCTGGAGGAGTTTGCCTGATGGAGGCTGGAGAAGTGGAAATCAGGCAGTCAGGAGGAATGATGTGTTGAGGAGAGAGTTCAATTTCAGAAGCATCTGAGGAACGAGAGAGAGCATCGGCCCTAATGTTCTTATCAGCAGGCCGAAAGTGAATTTCAAAATTAAATCGGGCAAAGAACAGAGACCACCTGGCCTGACGAGGATTCAGCCGTTGGGCAGACTCGAGGTATGAGAGGTTCTTGTGATCGGTGTAAATAATAACTGGAAATCTTGATCCCTCCAGCAGATGCCTCCATTCCTCAAGTGCTAATTTAATGGCTAGAAGCTCTCGATCCCCGATGGAGTAGTTCCTCTCCGCCGGAGAGAAGGTCCTAGAAAAAAACCCACAAGTAACAGCATGCCCGGAAGAGTTTTTTTGTAGAAGGACAGCTCCAGCTCCCACTGAGGAGGCATCAACCTCCAATAGGAAGGGTTTAGATGGGTCAGGTCTGGAGAGCACGGGAGCCGAAGAGAAGGCAGACTTGAGTCGTTTAAAGGCGTCTTCCGCTTGAGGAGGCCAAGACTTGGGATCGGCATTTTTTTTGGTTAAAGCCACAATAGGAGCCACAATGGTAGAAAAATGTGGAATAAATTGCCTGTAATAATTGGCGAACCCCAAAAAGCGTTGGATGGCACGGAGTCCGGAGGGGCGTGGCCAATCTAAGACGGCAGAGAGTTTATCTGGATCCATTTGTAGTCCCTGGCCAGAGACCAAGTATCCTAGAAAAGGAAGAGATTGGCATTCAAACAGACATTTCTCAATTTTAGCATAGAGTTGATTGTCACGAAGTCTCTGAAGAACCATACGGACATGCTGGCGGTGTTCTTCTAGATTGGCCGAAAAAATTAGGATATCATCAAGATATACAACAACACAGGAGTATAACAGATCACGAAAAATTTCATTAACAAAGTCTTGGAAGACAGCAGGGGCGTTGCACAGGCCAAAGGGCATGACCAGATACTCAAAGTGTCCATCTCTGGTGTTAAATGCTGTTTTCCACTCATCCCCCTCTCTGATGCGGATGAGGTTATAGGCGCCTCTTAAGTCCAATTTAGTAAAGATGTGGGCACCTTGGAGGCGATCAAAGAGTTCAGAGATGAGGGGTAAGGGGTAGCGGTTCTTAACCGTGATTTTATTAAGTCCGCGGTAGTCAATGCAAGGACGTAGAGAGCCATCTTTTTTGGACACAAAGAAAAATCCGGCTCCGGCAGGAGAGGAGGATTTACGGATAAAGCCCTTTTTTAGATTCTCCTGGACGTATTCAGACATGGCAAGAGTCTCTGGGGCAGAGAGAGGATAAATTCTGCCCCGGGGTGGAGTAGTGCCCGGGAGGAGGTCGATAGGACAATCATAAGGCCTGTGAGGAGGTAGAGTCTCCGCTTGTTTTTTGCAGAAAACATCCGCGAAGTCCATATAGGCCTTAGGGAGACCGGTTACTGGAGGAAGCACAGAGTTACGGCAAGGGTTACTGGGAACCGGTTTTAGACAGTCCTTGGAACAAGAGGGCCCCCAACTCTTGATCTCCCCAGTGGACCAATCCAGGGTTGGGGAATGAAGTTGAAGCCAGGGAAGTCCAAGGAGAATCTCCGAGGTGCAATTGGGGAGGACCAAAAGTTCAATCCTCTCGTGATGAGATCCGATGCTCATTAAAAGGGGCTCCGTGCGGAAACGTATGGAACAGTCCAATCTTTCATTGTTTATACAATTGATGTAAAGGGGTCTGGTGAGACTGGTCACTGGGATGTTGAACCTGTTGACGAGAGAGGCCAAAATAAAATTTCCTGCAGATCCAGAGTCCAAGAAGGCCACAGAAGAGAAGGAGAAGGCAGAGGCAGACATCCGCACAGGCACAGTAAGACGTGGAGAAGCAGAGTGGACATCAAGAATTGTCTCACCTTTGTGCGGAGTCAGGGTACGTCTTTCCAGGCGGGGAGGGCGGATAGGACAATCCCTCAGGAAGTGTTCGGTACTAGCACAGTACAGGCAGAGGTTCTCCATGCGGCGTCGTGTCCTCTCTTGAGATGTCAGGCGAGACCGGTCGACCTGCATAGCCTCCACGGCGGGAGGCACAGGAACAGATTGCAGGGAACCAGAGGAGAGAGGAGCCGAGGAGAAGAAACGCCTCGTGCGAACAGAGTCCATATCTTGGCGGAGCTCCTGACGCCTTTCGGAAAAACGCATATCAATGCGAGTGGCTAGGTGAATAAGTTCATGAAGATTAGCAGGCATTTCTCGTGCGGCCAGAACATCTTTAATGTTGCTGGATAGGCCTTTTTTAAAGGTCGCGCAGAGGGCCTCATTGTTCCAGGATAATTCAGAAGCAAGAGTACGGAATTGTACGGCATACTCGCCAACGGAAGAATTACCCTGGACCAGGTTCAACAGGGCAGTCTCAGCAGAAGAGGCTCGGGCAGGTTCCTCAAAGACACTTCGAATTTCCGAGAAGAAGGAGTGTACAGAGGCAGTGACGGGGTCATTGCGGTCCCAGAGCGGTGTGGCCCAAGCCAGGGCTTTTCCAGACAGCAGGCTGACTACGAAAGCCACCTTAGACCTTTCAGTGGGGAACTGGTCCGACATCATCTCCAAGTGTAATGAACATTGGGAAAGGAAGCCACGGCAAAACTTAGAGTCCCCATCAAATTTATCCGGCAAGGATAGTCGTAGTCCAGAAGCGGCCACTCGCTGCGGAGGAGGTACAGGAGCTGGCGGAGGAGATGGTTGCTGGAGCTGTGGTAGTAACTGTTGTAGCATAACAGTCAGTTGAGACAGCTGTTGGCCTTGTTGCGCAATCTGTTGTGACTGCTGGGCGACCACCGTGGTGAGGTCAGCGACAACTGGCAGAGGAACTTCAGCGGGATCCATGGCCGGATCTACTGTCACGATGCCGGCTGGCAGGTAGTGGATCCTCTGTGCCAGAGAGGGATTGGCGTGGACCGTGCTAGAGGATCGGTTCTAAGTCACTACTGGTTTTCACCAGAGCCCGCCGCAAAGCGGGATGGTCTTGCTGCGGCGGTAGTGACCAGGTCGTATCCCCTAGCAACGGCTCAACCTCTCTGGCTGCTGAAGATAGGCGCGGTACAAGGGAGTAGACAGAAGCAAGGTCGGACGTAGCAGAAGGTCGGGGCAGGCAGCAAGGATCGTAGTCAGGGGCAACGGCAGGAGGTCTGGAACACAGGCTAGGAACACACAAGGAAACGCTTTCACTGGCACTAAGGCAACAAGATCCGGCGAGGGAGTGAAGGGGAAGTGAGGTGATATAGGGAAGTGCACAGGTGTAAACACTAATTGGAACCACTGCGCCAATCAGCGGCGCAGTGGCCCTTTAAATCGCAAAGACCCGGCGCGCGCGCGCCCTAGGGAGCGGGGCCGCGCGCGCCGGGACAGAACTGACGGAGAGCGAGTCAGGTACGGGAGCCGGGGTGCGCATCGCGAGCGGGCGCTACCCGCATCGCGAATCGCATCCCGGCCAGAGGCGGTATCGCAGCGCCCCGGGTCCGTGGAACCGACCGGAGCGCTGCAGTGAGAGGAGTGTAGCGAGCGCTCCGGGGAGGAGTGGGGACCCGGAGCGCTCGGCGTAACAAAGGTGTTATTGTTAACAGTGTTAGTGATGAGAATGCAGCCGAATTTATCTTAGGTATGAACATCATGAGACACTGCTTTGAGGACATTGTTAGTTCATTGCATGCATCTCTCCCTCACATGTCACCCTCAGGCCGGCGAGCCACGCAACACCACCTCAGGACACTCCAAGCTGAACAAAAGTTTGTTAATCGTCAAGGAGAGATCTGTCGGGCGAGAATCCAAGACATGCGGGCTGTTATTCTGCAACCACGGATAGAGACTATTCTTTGGTGTCGAGACCGACCCGGGGTGAAGAATCAAGATTATCAAGCGCTCTTGGAGCCTATTCATTTGGAAGGCTACCCTCTGGTACGTGCAGCCAGGAGCCTCGGGACTGTAAAAAATGGAAGAGTCCCGGTTCGAGTAGTTAATGTATCCGAGGTTGCTACCAGGTTGCCTAAGTATACCCCCATAACCCAGCTGCACCATCTGGACTCTAGAGATGTGATGTCAAAGCATAGGGGACGAAGATGCCCCCAAGGATCAGGTTGGAGGAGTAATTCAAGTGGCCAAGCAATACCAGGAGGCCTTCAGTAAACACCCCACTGATTTTGGCCGGACCACAATGATCCAGCATCGGATTCTAACTGGTGATAGCCCTAATATCAAAGAGAGGCATCGTCCAGTGGCGCCTGGGATGTACCAGACAGTGAAGAAAATGCTTCTGGAAATGAAGGAGGCTGACGTCATCCGGGAGAGCTAAAGCCCCTGGGCTGCTCCCTTGGTTCTGGTAAAGAAGAGAGATGGAACCATCCGCTTCTGTGTAGACTATAGGAAGTTAAATGATGTCACTCACAAAGACGCCTACCCTCTCCCCAGGATAGAGAAATCTCTGACAGCCTTGGGTAGCTGCCTACTTCTCTACACTGGACCTGACCAGTGGATACTGGCAGGTACCGATGGCTGAAGAAGATAGAGAAAAGACGGCGTTTGTGAACCCAATGGGGCTCTTTGAGTTCAAAAGCATGCCCTTTGGGCATTGCAACGCACCTGCCACCTTCCAACGCCTGATGGAGCGGTGCTTTGGGCACCTCAACTTCCAGAGTGTCCTCCTGTACCTAGACGATGTCATTGTCTACTCTCGGACGTATCAGCAGCATCTGGACCATCTTAAGGAAGTCTTCCAAGTCCATAAACAACTAAAGGTCTAAAGGTCAAGCCATCCAAGTGCCATCTATTGAAACCCCGAGTTCACTATCTTGGGCATGTTGTGAGTGCTGAAGGTGTTCAACCAGATCCTGACAAAGTGGGTGCTGTGAAAGATTGGCCTACGCCCAGAACGGTGCGAGACATCCAAAGCTTACTTGGGTTTGCTGGTTAGCACAGGCATTTCATCCCTCACTTCGCTCAATTTGCTTGACCCCTTGCTGCTTTATTTAGGGGCACTGCGTAGGAGAATTACAATGGAAGACTCCTGATACAGTGGACTGAAGACCAAGAGACAGTGTTTTGGGCCTTGAAGTGCCTCCTTACTGAGCCCCCTATCTTGGCGTATCCTGACTATGGTCAGCCATTCCGGCTCTACACCGATGCCAGTTTTGAAGGCCTAGGGGCTGTCCTATCACAAGTGCAGGACGATAAGGAAAGAGTGATAGCTTATGCCAGTAGGCATCTGCGAGGGGCAGAAAGGAATGACAATAACTACAGTTCGTTCAAGCTAGAACTCCTGGCCTTGGTCTAAGCCATCACTGAAAAGTTCAAAGACTACCTGGCCGCTACTCCCATTACAGTCTACACTGACAACAACCCATTTGCACATCTAAACACTGCCAAGCTGGGAGCCATTGAGCAACGTTGGGCCTCCAGGCTGGCCAATTATGACTTCAACATCAAGTACCGAAGTGGGAAGACCAACGTCTATGCAGATGTACTCCCCCGTATGGCTCCTGGTGAAGAACCACCCGTGGAGGATGTGTGAGGACGTAGAGATGCCAGCCTTTTACCAAAGGTTCGTGAGCCAGAATACTTTGACTACACGAGAGGGTGACGAGCCTGGGTCCTCCAAAGTCCCCGAGGATTTGTATACCTGGAAGACCTAACAGGACAAGAGTCGAGTTATGGGAGATCTCTCAGACTTCTTTCTCCAAAAGAAGGTGCCGACTCAGCTCCGCAAGGCACAGGGAGACTTAGAGTTGAAGCGGTTGTGCCGACAGAGAAATCGCCTGTTCCTCCACAAAGGACTGCTACACAGAAACTCCCTCGATCCGTTACCAAATTCTAGTTTCGCGACGGGATGAAGCCATGGTTCTCAATGTAAACCACGACCAGTCGGGGCACTTTGGAGTCCACAAGACCGAGGCCAGAATCCGGAGAAGATTCTATTGGGTAGGGATGCGTGGAGATATTGAAAAGTGGTGTGCCAAATGCACCGTCTGCAGTGTCACCAAGAACCTTCGCAAAGACGCAAGAGCACCTCTACATCCCATTCACACTGAAAGGCCTAACCAACTGGTCGCTCTGGACCATATGAAGCTGTCTCCCACTCGATCTGGTTACAGTTATGGGTTAATAGTTATGGGTTCACTTTAGGGTTAATAGCGCACGGCACCACGATCACTGCCGCGCACTATTAGCCAGAAAACCGCCAGAGTGGGGCAGGTTAGCCATATATGAAGACTTGTGCCCCGCGCTGGGGAACACCTCCAGCACCTGTCCGAGACCCCTAGTTACATAGTAGCCAGTAGGGCTGGAACTCTATACCATCTTGTTAATATTTTATAATTAACTTCTTGGGCTCTACATGAGATTGAGGTTGTGTTGCATCTGGTGAGGGCTGTTTGCCAATCGGCCTCTGAAATCTGGTGGTACACATCCCTTTCCCAGCCGACCATAAACGGAAGGGGTTTACTCGTCTGAGTTTCCAAGGCCAATGGATATAGCACGCTAGTGGCGTGTGGTATCGAAGAAGAGGAAGAGCAGAGCTTTTCAAATTTATTTAAAGAACAGTGGAGGCGTAGCTTCAGTTTTGTAGACACATAAAAGTGTCATTGTTGAGCGTATTGAAATAATTGGGCGGGGAAGGGGTTGACGTCCCCCAGAAGGTCAGAGAGGGGTCTCAATGTAGTTTCGGTCAGGAGGGACTGAAGTGTGATGTAATCCCGTTTGTATAATGTGAGGAAGGAGTTGCAAGAGCAAGCAGGGGGGAACGCTGGGTTATCGAAAAGGAGCATTAGAGGCCCGTCTTGGCTAAAGAAAGACCGGCGCACCATATATATGTCACGATTCGGCTTCCAGGTAGTGGATCCTCTGTGTCAGCGAGGGATTGGCGTGGACCGTGCTAGTGGACCGGTTCTAAGAGGCTACTGGTGTTCACCAGAGCCCGCCGCAAAGCGGGATGGTCTTGCTGCGGCAGTAGCAACCAGGTCGTATCCACTAGCAACGGCTCAACCTCGCTGACTGCTGAGAAGGCGTGGGACAGAAGGACTAGGCAGAGGCAAGGTCAGACGTAGCAGAAGGTCGGGGCAGGCGGCAAGGTTCGTAGTCAAGATGGATAGCAGAAGTTCAGGTAACACAGGCTTTGAAAACACTAAACGCTTTCACTGGCACAAGGCAACAAGATCCGGCAAGGGAGTGCAGGGGCAGTGAGCAGATATAGTCTGGGAGCAGGTGGAAGCCAATTAGCTAATTGGGCCAGGCACCAATCATTGGTGCACTGGCCCTTTAAGTCTCAGAGAGCTGGCGCGCGCGCGCCCTAGAGAGCGGAGCCGCGCGCGCCAGCACATGACAGCAGGGGACCGGGACGGGTAAGTGACCTGGGATGCGATTCGCTAGCGAGCGCGTCCCGCTGTGCGAATCGCATCCCCGACGGCCATGACAGTGCAGCGCTCCCGGTCAGCGGGACTGACCGGGGCGCTGCAGGGAGAGAGACGCCGTGAGCGCTCCGGGGAGGAGCGGGGACCCGGAGCGCTAGGCGTAACAGTACCCCCCCCCCCTTAGGTCTCCCCTTTTCTTTGTCCGGTAACTGCCTCCCCTGGGATGAGGACACCGGGAAAGAATGGAGGGTTTCCTCAACGGCAGGCAGTACAGCAGGAGTGGGAATGGGGAGGGAGGGCAGAGGGCGAAGCCTGGCACGGGGCAGTGTGTCACCAGGACGGGGGCCATGAGGAGGCACTGAGGCTTGCCTGACGGGACTGGGAGGGGGGGAGAGGCATTTCTTATGGCAAGCAGAGTCCCAGTTCTTGATCTCCCCGGTGGTCCAATCAAGGGTGGGAGAATGAAGCCGGAGCCATGGCAGACCGAGGAGGACCTCAGAGGTACAGTTGGGGAGGACGAATAACTCAATCCTTTCGTGGTGGGGTCCAATACACATCAGGAGGGGTTCTGTGCGGTAACGCACGGTGCAATCCAATCTGACTCCGTTGACCGCGGAAATGTAGAGCGGCTTGACGAGACGGGTCACCGGGATGCGGAATTTATTCACAAAAGACTCCAAAATAAAATTCCCAGAGGCATCAGAGTCCAAGCAGGCCACGGCTGAGAGGGAGGAGTTGGCTGAAGGAGAAATCCGCACGGGCACCGTGAGACGTGGAGAAGCAGACTTAGAACCAAGAGACGCCACACCCACGTGAGCTGGGTGCGTGCGTGCGTTTCCCAGACGTGGAGGACGGATAGGGCAATCCACCAAGAAATGCTCGGTACTGGCACAGTACAGACAAAGATTTTCTTCCCTACGGCGATTCCTCTCTTCCTGGGTCAGGCGAGACCGATCCACTTGCATGGCCTCCTCGGCGGGAGGCCCAGGCGTAGACTGCAAAGGATGCTGTGGGAGAGGTGCCCAGAGATCTAAGTCTTTTTCCTGGCGGAGCTCCTGATGTCTCTCAGAAAAACGCATGTCAATGCAGGTGGCCAAATGGATAAGTTCTTCCAGGTTGGCAGGAATCTCTCGTGCGGCCAGCACATCCTTGATGCGACTGGATAGGCCTTTTTTAAAGGTCGCGCAGAGAGCCTCGTTATTCCATGATAATTCAGAAGCAAGAGTACGAAATTGGATGGCGTACTCGCCCACTGAAGAATTACCCTGGACCAGGTTCAGCAGGGCAGTCTCGGCAGAAGAAGCTCGGGCTGGCTCCTCGAAGACACTACGGACCTCAGCGAAGAAGGACTGGACTGTGGCTGTGGCAGGATCATTGCGGTCCCAGAGCGGTGTGGCCCAAGACAAGGCCTTTCCTGAAAGAAGGCTCACTACGAACGCCACCTTAGACCGTTCTGTAGGAAACAAGTCCGACAACATCTCCATATGCAGGGAACACTGAGACAAAAATCCACGGCAGAGTCTGGAGTCCCCATCAAATTTGTCCGGCAGGGACAAGCGGAGGCTAGGAGCGGCCACTCGCTGCGGAGGAGGTGCAGGAGCTGGCGGAGGAGATGGTTGCTGCTGTAGCAGAGGCAGAAGTTGCTGTAACGTGGCGGTCAACTGCGACAGCTGCTGTCCTTGTTGGGCAATTTGCTGCGATTGCTGAGCGACCACCGTGGTAAGGTCAGCGAGACTTGGCAGCGGCACCTCAGCGGGATCCATGGCCGGATCTACTGTCACGATTCGGCTTCCAGGTAGTGGATCCTCTGTGTCAGCGAGGGATTGGCGTGGACCGTGCTAGTGGACCGGTTCTAAGAGGCTACTGGTGTTCACCAGAACCCGCCGCAAAGCGGGATGGTCTTGCTGCGGCAGTAGCAACCAGGTCGTATCCACTAGCAACGGCTCAACCTCGCTGACTGCTGAGAAGGCGTGGGACAGAAGGACTAGGCAGAGGCAAGGTCAGACGTAGCAGAAGGTCGGGGCAGGCGGCAAGGTTCGTAGTCAAGATGGATAGCAGAAGTTCAGGTAACACAGGCTTTGGACACACTAAACGCTTTCACTGGCACAAGGCAACAAGATCCGGCAAGGGAGTGCAGGGGCAGTGAGCAGATATAGTCTGGGAGCAGGTGGAAGCCAATTAGCTAATTGGGCCAGGCACCAATCATTGGTGCACTGGCCCTTTAAGTCTCAGAGAGCTGGCGCGCGCGCGCCCTAGAGAGCGGAGCCGCGCGCGCCAGCACATGACAGCAGGGGACCGGGACGGGTAAGTGACCTGGGATGCGATTCGCGAGCGAGCGCGTCCCGCTGTGCGAATCGCATCCCCGACGGCCATGACAGTGCAGCGCTCCCGGTCAGCGGGACTGACCGGGGCGCTGCAGGGAGAGAGACGCCGTGAGCGCTCCGGGGAGGAGCGGGGACCCGGAGCGCTAGGCGTAACAATATAGCTGTTGTGATCTACTAATTGAAGAGAGAACCAGGGAAAGGGTAGTAATATCCAGTGAGTGGGCGGTGTTGTGGGGGCCCCATAGGATTGTTATCAGGTTGCATCCCAGCGCCGTAGATTCATGTTGAATCCATTGTTTATCTGAGGTGCAATGAAAGCAATCAAGGATTTGAGTGAGCATCATCGCTAGGTAGTATGAGAAGTGGTCTGGGAGGGCCAGACCCCATCCCGTTTTTGTCTGATCAAAGCATGTCTCGCTAATCTGGGGTGTTTATGTGCCCATACAAAATAGGACTGTGTCGCTGTGAGTTCCTTGAAAAAATGGCAGGGGGGGGGGACTACTGGCAGGCATGAAAAGAGGTAGAGTAATTGGGGCAGGACATTCATTTTGAGAATATTAATTCTACAGATCCAAGAGAAATCCTTTTTCTCCTATTTGGATAGGTCCCATTTTAAAGTGTGTAGCAATAGGGGTGGGGGGCGGGGGGGGGGGGGGGGGGGGGTAATTAAGTCTAAAGGCATCCAAAATATGTGATGGTACCTGTACTCCCAAATATTTAATGGAGGAGGATTGCCATTTAAATGGGTAAGTTGATTTGAGGAGGCTTAAAATTGTAGGTGGAAGGGTGATATTGAGCGCCTCACATTTTGACATATTTAGCTTATAGTTGCTGAGAAGGGAAAAACGTTTAATGGTGGATAATAGGGACGGGAGGGAGGTAACAGGGGAGGAGAGATATGGTAAGAGGTCATCCGCATAAGCGGCGCATTTGCAATGGCACAAGGGTCTGGGAAGACCCCTGATGTCCGGATTGAGGCGAATGTCCACCAAAAGGTGTTCCATGCAGAGCACAGAGGGCAGCCATGCCTTATGCCATTGCAAATGTCGAAGGGGTCCGACAGTTGTCCGTTTATCCGAATTTGGGCCTGAGGGCAGGTATGCAGCGCTCCAATGCGGGAAAGCATGACGTCACCTATTCCTATTTGGGCCGGAGAGGCCATCATGAAGTTTCAGTCCACCCGGTCGAAGGCTTTCTCCGCATCCAATGACAAGAGAAATAAAGTTATTTCAGTCTTGTGAGCTTGATGAATTACGGAGAAAGTGCGGAGGGTATTATCTCTAGCTTCACGGCCTCTGACAAAGCTTACCTGATCCAGGTGGACTAGGAAATCCATGTGCGGCACTAGCCGGTTGGCTAATAACTTTGCAAACAGTTTGGTGTCGGTGTTGAGTAAAGATATGGGCCTGTAACTGGGGCAAAGTGATGGGTCTTTACCTTCCTTCGGAAGGACTGTTATAAACGCTTTCAGGAAGGAAGGGGGGGGGGAGGGGCAGTGGAGGCTGATATATTATTGAAGGCTTAAAGCAGAGGGGGAGCTAACTCCAAGCGGAAAGATTTATAGAATTTAGAGGAGTAGCCATCAGGGCCCGGACTCTTGCCTGCGGGCATAGACATGATGGCTTCAAATAGTTCCTCCTGTGAGAAAGGTTCCTCCAATGCCTGAGTGGCCTCTAGGGACAATTGAGGGAGGGCCGTATCTGAAATGTACTGGGATAGAGATGGGATTGCAGTCGGACTGTTCGAGGGGGCGGCCGGTTTAGGGAGATGGTACAGTGACGTGTAGTATTGCCTGAAGGAACTTAGTATTTCGGGGGTAAGGAATGAAGGAACCCCCGAATGGGATTTTATGGAGGGAATAAAAAGTGAGGATTTCCTGGATTTAAGTGCTCTGGCCAGGAGCTTTCCGAATTTGTTGCCCCACTCATAAAAGAGCCTGCCCGTTAATTGTTTGTAGTAGCTATGTTTAGCATTCATAAGCGTCAGGAGGTCAGTGTGTACTTTAATAAGTTCCCTGTAAACCATGTCCTGCTGTGTGCGCTTATGTATGGACTCAAGGGACTGAAGTTTCGATTGGAGGGCGAGAAATTTCGCCGGCGCTTCCCTCTTCAGCCGGGCCCCGTGTTTGACCAGAACCCTACGAAGTACACATTTTAAGGCTTCCCATTTAACCCCTTAACCCCTTAAGGACTCAGGGTTTTTCCGTTTTTGCACTTTCGTTTTTTCCTCCTTACCTTTAAAAAATCATAACCCTTTCAATTTTCCACCTAAAAATCCATATTATGGCTTATTTTTTGCGTCGCCAATTTTACTTTGCAGTGACATTAGTCATTTTACCCAAAAATGCACGGCGAAACGGAAAAAAAAATCATTGTGCGACAAAATCGAAAAAAAAATGCCATTTTGTAACTTTTGGGGGCTTCCGTTTCTACGCAGTGCATATTTCGGTAAAAATTACACCTTATCATTTTTCTGTAGGTCCATACGGTTAAAATGATACCCTACTTATATAGGTTTGATTTTGTCGCACTTCTGGAAAAAATCATAACTACATGCAGGAAAATTTATACGTTTAAAAATGTCATCTTCTGACCCCTATAACTTTTTTATTTTTCCACGTACGGGGCGGTATGAGGACTCATTTTTTGCGCCGCGATCTGAAGTTTTTATTGGTATGATTTTTGTTTTGATCTGACTTTTTGATCACTTTTTATTCATTTTTTAATGTTATAAAAAGTTACCAAAATACGCTTTTTTGGACTTTGGAATTTTTTTGCGCGGAGGCCATTGACCGTACGGCTTAATTAATGATATATTTTTATAGTTCGGACATTTACGCACGCGGCGATACCACATATGTTTATTTATTTTTTTTTTTACACTGTTTTATTTTTCTTATGGGAAAAGGGGGGTGATTCAAACTTTTATTAGGGAAGGGGTTAAATGACCTTTATTAACACTTTTTTTTTACTTTTTTTTTGCAGTGTTATAGGTCCCATAGGGACCTATAACACTGCACACACTGATCTTTCATCCTGATCACAGGCGTGTATTAACACGCCTGTGATCAGCATTATCGACGCTTGACTGCTCCTGCCTGGATCTCAGGCACGGAGCAGTCATTCGTCGATCGGACACCGAGGAGGCAGGTAAGAGCCATCCCGGTGTCCGATCAGCTGTTCGGGACGCCGCGATTTCACCGCGGCTGTCCCGAACAGCCCGACTGAGCAGCCGGGATACTTTCAGTTTCACTTTAGAAGCGGCGGTCAGCTTTGACCGCCGCTTCTAAAGGGTTAATACCGCACATCGCCGCGATCGGCGATGTGTGGTATTAGCCGCGGGTCCCGGCCGTTGATTAGCGCCGGGACCCACGCGATATGATGCGGGATCGCGGCGCGATCCCGCTTCATATCGCGGGAGCCGGTGCAGGACGTAAATATACGTCCTGCGTCGTTAAGGGGTTAAGGACCAGGCCATTTTACACCTTAGGACCAGAGCGTTTTTTGAACATCTGACCACTGTCACTTTAAACATTAATAACTCTGGAATGCTTTTAGTTATCATTCTGATTCCGAGATTGTTTTTTCATGACATATTCTACTTTAACATGGTGGCAAATTTTTGTGGTAACTTCCCAAAATTTAATGAAAAAATTTAAAATGTAGCATTTTTCTAACTTTGAAGCTCTCTGCTTGGAAGGAAAATGGATATTCCAAATACATTTTTTTTGATTCACATATACAATATGTCTACTTTATGTTTGCATCAGAAAATTGACAAGTTTTTACTTTTGGAAGATACCAGAGGGCTTCAAAGCAGCAATTTTCCAATTTTTCACAAAATTTTCAAACTCACTTTTTTTCAGGGACCAGTACAGGTTTGAAGTTGATTTGAAGGGTCTTCATATTAGAAAACCCCCATAAAAGATCACATTATAAAAACTGCTACCCCCAAAGTATTCAAAATGACATCCAGTAAGTGTTTTAATCCTTTAGGTGTTTCACAGGAATAGCAGCAAAGTGAAGGAGAAAATTCACAATCTTCATTTTTTACACTCGCATGTTCTTGTCGACCCAATTTTTGAATTATTACAAGGGGTAAAAGGAGAAAATTTATACTTGTATTTGTAGCCCAATTTGAAGCGAAGGAGCGACAAGGGGATTTTGGAGAGTACATTTTTCTGAAATGGTTTTTGGGGGGCATGTTGCATTTAGGAAGCCCCTATGGGGCCAGAACAGCAACCCTCCCCCCACATGGCATACCATTTTGGAAACTAGACCCCTTGAGGAACGTAACAAGGCATAAAGTAAGCCTTAATACCCCACATGTGTTTCATGACTTTTGCATATATAAAAAAAAAAAAAAATTCACTAAAATGTGTGTTTCTCCCCAAATTTCAAATTTTTGCAAGGGTTAATAGCAGAAAATACCCCCCAAAATTTGTAACCCCATCTCTTCTGAGTATGGAGGTACCCCATAAGTTGACCTGAAGTGCACTACGGGCAAACTACAATGCTCAGAAGAGAAGGAGTCAAATTTGGCTTTTTGAGAGCACATTTTGGTTGGGGGGCATGTCGCATTTAGGATGCCCCTATGGTGCCAGAACAGCAAAAAAAAACACATGGCATACCATTTTTCACTAAAATGTGTGTTTCCCCCCCAAATTTCACATTTTTGCAAGAGTTAATAGCAGAAAATACCCCCCAAAATTTGTAACCCCATTTCTTCTGAGTATGGAAATACCCCATGTGTGGATGTCAAGTGCCCTGCGGTCGAACTACAATGCTCAGAAGAGGAGGAGCGCCATTGAGCTTTTGAAGAGTGAATTTGTTTGGAATGGTAGTCAGGGGCCATGTCCGTTTACAAAGCCCCCCGTGGTGCCAGAACAGTGGACCCCCCACATGTGAACCTATTTTGGAAACTACACCCCTCACAGAATTTAATAAGGGGTGCAGTGAGTATTTACACCCCACTGGCTTTTGACAGCTCTTTAGACCAATGGGCTGAGCAAATGAAAAATTTAATTTTTCATTTTCACGGACCACTGTTCCAAAAACCTGTCAAACACCAGTGGGTTGTAAATGCTCACTTTAGCCCTTATTACATTACGTGAGGGGTGTAGTTTCCAAAATGGGGTCACATGTTGGGGGGTCCATTGTTCTGGCACTATGGGGGCTTTGTAAACTCACATGGCCCCTGACTACCATTCCAAACAAATTCACTCTTTAAAAGCTCAATGGCGCTCCTCCTCTTCTGAGCATTGTAGTTCGACCGCAGGGCACTTGACGTCCACACATGGGGTATTTCCATACTCGGAAGAAATGGGGTTACAAATTTTGGGGGGTATTTTCTGCCGGACACATTTTCTCATCAAAATCCCAATGGCGCTCACTCTCTTCTGAGCATTGTAGTTTACCCGCCGAGCACTTTACATCCACATTTGGGGTATTTTGTTACTCAGAAGAAATGGGGTTACACATTTTAGGGGACTTTTTCCTATTTTCCCTTGTGAAAATGAAAAATTTAGGGTAACACCAGCATTTTAGCGAAAAAAATTTTTTTTTTCATTTTCCCATCCAACTTTAACGAAAATTTGTCAAACACCTGTGGGGTGTTAAGGCTCACTATACCCATTGTTACATTCCGTGAGGGGTGTAGTTTCCAAAATGCGGTCACATGTTGGTATTTATTTTTTTGCGTTTATGTCAGAACCGCTGTAAAATCAGCCACCCCTGTGCAAATCACCAATTTAGGCTTCAAATGTTCATAGTGCGCTCTCATTCTTGAGCCTTGTTATGCGCCCGCAGATTATTTTGCGCCCACATATGGGGTATTTCCGTACTCAGGAGAAATTGTGTTACAAATTTTGGGGGTCTTTTTTTCCTTTTACCTCTTGTGAAAATAAAAAGTAAAGGGCAACACCAGCATGTTAGTGTAAAACATTTTTTTTTTACACTAACAGGCTAGTATAGACCCCAACTTTTCCTTTTCATAAGGGGTAAAAGGAGAAAAAGTCCCCCCAAAATTTGTAGTGTAATTCCTCCCGAGTACAGAGATGCCTCATATGTAGCCCTAAACTGTTTCCTTGAAATACGACAGGGCTCTGAAGTGAGAGAGCGTCATGCACATTTGAGGACTAAATTAGGGATTGCATAGGGGTGAACATAGGGGTATTCTACGCCAGTGATTCCCAAACAGGATGCCGCAAGCTGTTGCTAAACTCCCAGCATGCCTGGACAGTCAGTGGCTGTCCAGAAATGCTGGAAGTTGTTGTTTTGCAACAGCTGGAGGCTCCATTTTGGAAACACTGCCGTACAATATGTTTTACATTTTTATTGGGGGGGGGGGGACAGTGTAAGGGGGTGTATATGTAATGTTTTACCCTTTATTATGTGTTAGTGTAGTGTAGTGTAGTGTTTTTAGGGTACATTCACACTGGCGGAGGTTTACAGTTAGTTACCTGCTAGGAGTTTGCACTGAGGCGAAAAATTTGCCGCAGCTCATACTTGAAGCAGAAAACTTACTGTAAGCCTGCCCGTGTGAATGTACCCTGTACGTTCACATGGGGGGCAAACCTCCAGCTGTTTCAAAATTACAACTCCCAGCATGTACTGACAGACCATGCAGGCTGGGAGTTGTACTTTTGCAACAGCTGGAGGCACACTGGTTGGAAAACCTTCAGTTAGGTTCTGTTATCTAACTCAATATTTTCCAACCAGTGTGCCTCCAAAACTACAACTGCCAGCATGTACTGATCATCGAAGGGCATGCTGGGAGATATAGTTATGCAACAGCTGGAGAGTTCGCAACTACAACTCCCAGCATGCTGGGATTTACAGTTTTGCAACATCTGGAGAGCTACAGTATAGAGACCACTGCATACTGTGGCCCTCCAGATGCTGCAAAACTACAAATCCCAGCATGCCCAGAAAGCAAACAGTTGTGTGGGCATGCTAGGAGTTGTAGTTTTGCAAGATCTTGAGGGCTATAGTTCAGAGACTACCATATAGTGGTCTCAAACTGTAGCCCTCCAGCTGTTGCAAAACTACAACTCCCAGCATGCCCAAACAGCTGTCTGGGCATGCTGGGAGTTGTAGTTTTGCAACATCTGGAGTGCTACAGTATATAGACCACTATATAGTGGTCTCTGACTGCAGCCCTCCAGATGTTGCTAGGCAACTGACCGGCTTCCGTCGGATCCAGGGAGCCTGCTGCACGACATCGCCGCCCGCCGATCTCCGACACCGATCGTCGCCCGCAGCCTCCGCAGATCGGTAAGTGGACTCCGGCGTCGTTTCACCATTCTGCCCCGCCTATTGTGGGTGGGCAGGACGGGGAAAACGAAAATTAACCCCCCACGCCCCCGATCTGCTGTGCAGCCCCTCCAGCATGTGGCTCATTGTTTCTCCTCCAAGCACCATCTAGGTTATTGCAACATTTTGCAAAGGATGAAATCGCTAAATCACAAACCGCAAAATTCCTGATGTGATTGTGACATATTGTGCAGCCCCAATAAAAATGAAGATACACATATTCCTATACATCTAAGGAGTTTAGGACTACAAAGAAGAACAGAAGGTTTGCATCATTTTCTTATTTATTTATACATTTTTATATAAATAAGACATTTCCTATAAGAACATAACAATCTGTTCTATTCCTCCATCTTGCTGTTATGGAGGGAGGTTGGTGCCGTTCTTATGATGTTCTGCATGGTCCTCTATACCCCAAAGGCATCGATCCTAACCCTTAGGGAGATGCTGCAGGTGTTCCTGGACATGGTGAACAATAGGTGTTCCATGGTGGAATAGAAAGTCACATTCGTCAGCAGGATGAGGAGCAGAATTGACCACTCGATGATTTTGACAAAGGCTTCAATCATCTCTTCCCATTCTCCGGCAAACAGTTGGATGTATACAACGACCCCAGTTCCTATAATAAGAAACACACAGGCAAGGGCCATAGAAGAGAAGATGGCTCTTACATGGCAGATGACTCTGGATGCTCCCGGCACTTTGTACAGGAGGATGGATTGCCACATGTTGTATATTCCAGCACAGATGAATGTAGCGATGGCGGCGATGCGATGGATCATCGGGTAGTCTGTTGTAGAAAATAATGACATGATGACAGTCATGACACAGGATGACCAAGCGATGACTAGTAGGGTCTTCTGGATCAATGGCTGACGGGGTCCAAAGGCTTCGCGATGGAACAAGATGAATCTATAATTCAGCCATGCCAGACCCACAGAGGCAATGGCCATCCCTATAAATCCCATACAGAATGGGATCTGTTCAGGAAAGAAAACCCCCATATCACTGATATAGATCAGGGGGGAAGTAGTATGGCCTTGGATGATGGTGATGGTGTAGCTGGTGGAGATCCAGACCATACTCCAGAGGGCCATGAAGAGGGGGATGAACCCCAATCCTTTAATCTCCATAGCAGATGAAGTAAAAGGCACAAAAGGCAAATACTGCAAAAGTCTAGCAAATCGCTGTGTAACAATCTACAGAATGAAGGTCTGGGCGCTGTCAGAGCAATGTAATGCCTCCAGAGTTCTATGATGACATCACATGATGTCACATCCGCTCTTTGGTTCTTGGAGTTGCCATGGTTATGTATCTGCTATGAACAGAACCTGATGTGACTCCATTTTGATCATCTTTGATGATTGGATAACAATAAAATGTATTTATTTAATTTTATAACAATCATTAGAACAATACAACAATATTTAAGATGTAATTATTTCTTATTTCTCTTATTATCTTGTTTACCTAAAAGGGGGTGGATTATAAACAAATGACATCACACGTTCTGTCTATTTTATCATACAAAATAATAAATCTGCCCTCCCTATCTATTACAACTTCCCTCTCTTCACATTTTCGGTGAAAGAGAACTGAAACCCCTCTAGAAAATGTGGAATAACATGAGTGATATTGATGACCCCCCCAATTTATATCCAATACCCTCAACTATTCCTGGCATAAAAGCCTTTAAAGTGAACCTGTCAGATCCAACTAAATTATTAGTATTTTTTTAAAATATATTACTCAGTACCTAATCCTGACATGTACATCTCATTTTTATGTGTCTAGCACCTATTTTTTTTTCTATTAAACTTTTCTTGTTGCTCACTTGCTTGAATTCCTCTCCAAGGGAGGGGGCGTAGCCTCACTATGCAGGCCTCAGCCCCCTCCCTTAGTATGTCAGGACATGCTGGGAGTTGTAGTTTGGGAGTTGTAGCCATTAGGGTGTTGTTCGGACTGTGATGGCTGCTGATGGGGGGGGGGGTTTTCTATAGGACCCCTCCAAATTGCTCCCTTATAATCCCAGGGAGGAGCTAGTTCTGTCTGTTGAGTTCTTGCTGAGGAGCAGTACAGTCAAGACCTAAGAGTGTCTGGTGTCCTAAGGGAGACCTAGGCCTAACCACCAGGGGCGGACTGACAACACTCAGGGCCCCCGGACAAAATAAAGCAAGGGCCCCCAGTCGGCCCCTGGCCACACCTCTGCCCTGCCCCTATTCTACCCAAATCCCTTCTCATGCACCACTTCTACATACAAAATAAAATGAAATATATATAACATAGGTTAGATAACTTTCCATGACCAATAATACCTGTATATAAGGAGTAAATATATACCACTACACTGGATAATAACAAAATATTGTACTGAATGTAACTACTATATACACAGTAGTATTCCCTTATACAGTTCCCATATAGCGGTAGATACCAGCTGTACACAGGATCTGTATATCATATAAGTGATTATATACAGGGCCATATAGAGATAGACACCAGCTGTACGCAGGATGTGTATACCAAATAAATGATTACAGTTACATTTCAGGACTCACAATCAACATTTTTTCTGATCAGTGTCGTCCTTTTTCGTTTTCTTCTCTGTCCGTATCAGTCTGCCATATCGACTTCTTCAAGCCAAAACATATGTAAGAAAAACAAGTTACACTCTGCATTTTTACAGTGTCCTCCCCTCCTCTACACAATCTCCCCATCTATAGGCCCCGAACTGTTATAATGCACTCCTGCACATTAAAAGGGCAGGTAGGTAGCCAGGTAGGTATGTGTGGTGTCCCGGTACCGTATAGTATACCGTACCTTGTATGGTGGTCCCCAAATCCAGAGTTACTCCGTTCCGGCAGGGTCCTCCTGGTGGGATAGCCCTAGTCACCTCTTTCTCCTTTAATTTTGTGATGTTTGTGTGTGTATATTTAATTGTGTATATAGTGTTGCAGGGCCTTCGGTCATGTGACTAATGTTAATTCTCTTAAGGTATGCAAAAGGACCTTCCTAGGTCACGTGTGTGGTCACATGTTTAGACCATAATCCCTTGTGTAAAGTGACTGACAGATGGTATGGACCAATGAGCTCAAGGCCAGCCCCTGCCCATGTAAGGGAGCTGCCAGCCAATCCTCACTCTCTTGGGTTCCAGACTAGCAGAGAGGAGAGATCCGTGCAACTTTCAAAGACAAGACCAGGCCGAAGCCTGACAATACCGCAACTTACCAAATCATGAGTTACAATACAACTCCCCGCTAAAGTCTGCGTGACCGCTGGACCTAAACTCAATCCCCTAAATCCAGTGGAACAGCGCATATAAATCTCAAGAGCTTAGAACTCACAAGGTCCCAACCAACTGTCAGGATCCTATTAGACTCTTCTTGTACAAAGACTGTTCCTGTTTAACTCTGCATAAAACCTGCAGTAAAAGTTCCGACTGTTTTCTGAAAACTCCGGTTGTGGACAATGATTTATTATCCCTCCCTATCGCTCTTGGGACAGGTGGCGATAGGACAAGTATATACAGAGGAGCCCTCCCCCTGGCGTTATGAGTGTTAAGGGTTAACCAAACACCCTTTAATCATCGCACAGCTACACCCCATATACCTTACACCTCCACAAGCTTACCACATAGCTTTTTGGTGTTTTACGAACAGGATACGGGTGTGTGCCTACAGCTGTTGCCACCATTTAGAGAGTACTCCCCCTATAAAAGACTTTATTCATGTACTGTAATTCTCATTCAAGTGTACGGAACTGTGCTTATAGTACTGTGTGCAAACAGTGCGCATGAAAAGTAAGGGAGGAGGCGAAGAGTACAGCGGAGCTACAATTCGCATCGGAAGGAGTTAAAGCTAGCGCAGGGCCTTCCCGTGCACGCGCGATCCTGAAACTCCGCCCACCGAGGTCTCCAGAACCGTGGTGGCCATTTTGGCAGAGCCTTAAATAGGAGACCTGCAGGAAAGCACAGTGAGAATAGCGAAAAAACGTAGAGTGATGCAGCAAGCTGAAAGTCTTAAGGAGCCAGCACATTACAGAGCTCTAAGACACCAGACTATTAAACTGACGTCCGTGCGGAACTCACTACAACTCCGATCGTCGCACTCAAGTTCCAGCTCAACGCGGTCCAGTTCCAATTCACCGCTCTCATGTTCGAGATATACTCTCTCAAGTTACAGCTTAACCCCTTAAGGACCGGGGGGGGGGGGGGGGGTTCCGTTTTTGCATTTTCGTTTTTTGCTCCTTGCCTTTAAAAAATCATAACTCTTTCAATTTTGCACCTAAAAATCCATATGATTGCTTATTTTTTGCACCACCAATTCTACTTTGTAATGACATCAGTCATTTTGCCCAAAAATCTACGGTGAAACGGAAAAAAAAATCATTTGTGCGACAAAATTGAAAAAAATAATGCAGTTTTGTAACTTTTGGGGGCTTCCGTTTCTACATAGTACATTTTTTGGTAAAAATGACACTTTATCTTTATTCTGTAGGTCCATACGATTAAAATGATACCCTACTTATATAGGTTTGATTTTGTCGTACTTCTGGAAACAATCATAACTACATGCAGGAAAATTAATATGTTTAAAATTGTTATCTTCTGACCCCTATAACTTTTTTCATTTTTCCGTGTATGGGGCGGTATGAGGGCTAATTTTTTGCGCCGTGATCTGAAGTTTTTAACGGTACCATTTTTGCATTGATAGGACTTATTGATTGCTTTTTATTCATTTTTAAATTATATAAAAAGTGACCAAAAATGTACTATTTTGGACTTTGGAATTTTTTTGCGCGCACGCCATTGACCGAGCGGTTTAATTAATGATATATTTTTTATTATTCGGACATTTCCGCACGCGGTGATACCATATATGTTTATTTTTATTTTTATTTACACTGTGTTTTTTTTTTTATGGGAAAAGGGGGGGGGATTCAAACTTTTTTTTTTTTTTTTTTTTTTCAATCTTTTTATTGAAGATTTTTCACGTAAAAACATAACATGTTACAAAAAGTATAAACAGTACTTGAACCAAGAACCACATTCCAGGCGTGCAGGTAACAGATAGTGCATGAACAATCCATATTATCACATCGCAGTTATGGTTATAAGGGTGTCATCCAGACTTATAGGCTGTCATATTTGCGCAAGGCTAGTATATACACACATCCCACCTCTAATTCTGAAAGTAAGGAGATTGGGTCCACCGTTCCCAAATGAAGGAAACCTTAGCATAAGACGATCCCTCATTTAAGGCTATACCGAGTTCATATTTGCACGCTATGTTAACCGAAGCTACCATTTCCCCTACCTCCGGAGGGGAGGGGGACTTCCAATGTCTAGTGATAATTAATTTGGCGATAACAAGCAATTTACACAAGAGAGGTCTAACCTCCACCGGGAATTCCTGAATGCCTATGAGTAGTAGTGCCAATTTGGGGGTCAGATCCGGCATGGAAGGACATATGTGCTTTAGCACCCGTTCTATCTCTAGCCAATACCTCTCTAATTCAGGGCAAAACCATAAAATATGAGAAATCGTGCCCCTACATCCGCAACCTCTCCAACATAACGGTGAAGTTGAAGGATACATAGCGTGCAAGCGAGTGGGAGGATAATACCAACACAGTCTCGTCTTTATTGCCGCTTCCACCTGAGTAATTGATCTAAGTGCTTTAAATATCCAGTTGGATGCATGCCTCCACTCAACCGGTGCTATGTCTATCGCCAGTTCCTTGGCCCATCTGGCGTAAGAATTGGTACCATAAGACTCACCGCTCAGATCTAACAATTGGTAAATGGGTTTAAGTCCTTTAACACTCAAAGAAAACAATTTGAGCAGCTCATCAGAGAAACACCACTCCCCGTTCACCATGGAGGAGAAAAGATGGCGAATTTGGAGGTATTTGTAGAAGTCAGAGGCTGATATTCCAAATTTAGAGCGCAACACGGAGAATGGGAGCATGCATCCATCATTAAACAAGTGTGAAATCCTAAGTATCCCTTTTTCTATCCATGAGTTAATGTGGATATCTGGTATCTTCATTGCAACAATCCACATAGGCGTTTCTCTAGGAAAACTGTGTTGCATGTGTGAGATATGGCCGTGGAATGTAGCCCAGCACATTAGACCTGCTTTAGTGAGTGGGGACATCCCTGTAGGTAGTGCAATATTCCATATAGGAAAAAATAATAACGTTCTAGGGTGTGAGACATTACTAAGGCAACATTCAATTTGTGTCCATGGCATAACCGGAAACTCCCCCCATAATGATTTCAACTGTGCTAATAAGGTAGCTGAGTGGTATCTCCTAAGATCAGGGAAATCTAGACCCCCGCTCCGCTTATCCTTCATCAATAAAGTAGAAGATACCCTGGGCCTCTTCGACCCCCAAATATATCTGAGAAGCTCCGATTGAACCTTTTTAAAAAATGAACTTGGCAAGCTTATTGGTAACGTGCGATATAAGTATAGGAGTTTGGGCAGCACTAACATTTTAAAGGCCGCAACCCTCCCCAGCCAAGATACCTCGAACCTACCCAGTTTATCCAACTCTTTTTGGAAATTAGTAAGAAAAGGGAGATAGTTATGTTTATACAATAGGGCAAATGACCTAGTTAACTTAATACCCAAGTAGGATATCTCATCTTTTTGCCAATCAAGATTGTATAAGCTAGACATCTGCGCTAAAGAATCTGCAGGGACATGGATAGGGAGAACCTGGGACTTCTGCACATTCAATTTGTAATATGACAGTTTTCCAAACTCCTCCAACCACTCCAAGGTCTTCGGCAGAGAATGAATGGGGTCTGACAGGGTGATGATAATGTCGTCAGCATAAAGCGAGATCAGATGGGAGTGATTTCCCACCAGTATACCCTTCACCTTGGGGTCCTGCCTAAGAGCTTGGGCTAATGGTTCTAGACATAAGTCAAATATGAGAGGGGACAATGGGCACCCCTGCCTAGTCCCATTCGATATATCGAATGCCTCCGACAGGGTCCCATTAGTAAAGACTCTCGCATTCGGGAATGTATACAGGGTTCTGATAGCCATCATTATATAGCCCTCAAATCCCATGGTTTGTAGCACCGAAAAGGCGAATGTCCAATTAATGCGGTCAAATGCCTTTTCGGCGTCTAGGGAGAGAAATAAGGACGGAAGGGCGCGACCTTCAACTATGTGTAACAGGTTAAGTACTCTTCTCGTGTTTTCATATGCCTGCCGTTTTTGGACAAATCCCACCTGATCTACACTAATTAAGTGGGGAAGCAAGGGGGCCAGTCTGGAGGCCAGCAGCTTAGCGTATATTTTTAAATCAACGTTTAACAACGAAATTGGCCTAAAGTTGTTTGGGACATCAGGTGTCTTACCTGGTTTAGGCAGGGTTATAATTAGCGCCTCTTGGTTTTCTCTGGGTAAATTACCCGAGCCTACAACTTCTGATAAAAAGGCTTGTAAGTGGGGTGTTAATATATTTGAGAACCTCTTATAATATAGGGTCGTCAGGCCATCAGGCCCAGGAGCCTTCCCTGTTGGTAGAGACTTAATAATTTTGCGCAGTTCGTCCTGTGATATGGGCGTATTTAGCACAGATAAATGGGATTCAGACAATCTAGGTAATTTAAGGGTAGCCAAGAACTTTTCTATGTCAGGTAGGGTTGGCTGGGGGGTAGAGGGATCAGCCCTCAAGTTGTACAGGGATTCATAATAAGTTCTAAATTTGTCTGCAATATCCCTAGGGTGATACATTTTTGTATGGGCGGAATCTCCTTTAAGGAATGGGATGCGAGATTTGACATGCTTGTCTTTTAGTCTTGCGGCCAACAATTTCCCCGACCTATTGTCTGAGGCATAATATCGTGACTTAGTTTTAACCAATGCCTTAGCGTAATCAACTAACAGGGCCTCTCTGATGTCATTTCGCACCATCCGCAGCTCTGCGGCTAGTGTTGGTGATGGATTGGATTTATTCTGTGATTCCAGCTCCCTCTGTCTAAGTATCAGCTCATTGAGGTATTTAGTCTGATGTTTTTTAAGCACGTGACCTAATTTAATGAAGGACCCACGTATAAATGCCTTATGGGCATTCCAAATCGTGATTGGATTCACATCAGGGGTTACATTGAGGGCAAAGTATGATGTCAGATCTCTCTCCAACTCACCGCCATATTGAGAATGATGCATCAAGAACGCGTTACATCTCCAGATATAAGTTGGCGGGACAGAATCTTTTTCATGCAGTTCTAACAGAATGGGGGAGTGGTCCGACCAGGTGGGGTCTAGAATAGAAGTGGATTTCAATTTAGATAGAAGTGACCGATCAACTACAAAAAGGTCTAGGCGGGAATAAGTATTATGCGTGGGAGAATAACAAGTGAAATCGCGTTCAGATGCGTGCATGACTCGCCAAGCATCAAAAACTTCCTCCCTATGGAATATGTTGGAGAGAGATATAGGCAGATGTCTACTAGTAGAGGACGTATCCATAACAGGGTCTAGGACCGCATTAAAATCCCCGCACATGAGTACATGTCCTTGCTTATACTTATTGATCAATCTGAATAACTTATTAAAAAATTTAACTTGGCCTGAGTTAGGCGCATAAACAGAAACTATAGTATAAACCACATTGTTACAGGAGCAAACTAGAATAATATATCGGCCCTTGGTATCAGTAAGTACAGATAGTTGTTGAAACGCTATAGAGCTCTTGACGGCCAGCATAACCCCACGTGATTTCCCTGAATAATGGGACTGGTATACATTAGAATAAGACGGGCTGCGAATCCGAAACGCGTCTTTTTGCATAATATGCGTTTCTTGCGCACATAGGATATCGCATCCCGTCTTTTTTGCCACAGACCAAAGAAATGCCCTTTTCTGAGGGACATTAAGGCCATTACAATTAATAGACAAAACCTTTAAGACCATCTATAAGTCCATAAATGCGTAAAACATTGCCATCTCTTCGTTGTTTCGGCATATCTGGATGGGACACCACTGCATAGCACCGACTGCGCCCTGGAAGAAAAACAAAAACAAACAAGACAAACAAACAATAGAGAACAGAAAGGACAGCTCCCGTACTAGCGGGAGCCCAAACATACAGAAAGTGGGTGCTGCCAGGTTAGCACCAACTTCGGGGGCGAGGAAAAGTTCCTTGTAGCCAACTAGTTATGTCACACAGAGAGTCAACACTGTAGAGATTCCAAGCACATATGAAAAGTTCCGTTATCAACGGCGTCCACGGCGCGACGGTCCTGCCTTGTGCCAGTCTGGCTTGATATGTCCAACTGTTTCTTGGGGACGGAAGGAAGCATCTGTAAGAGGAATATCCCATTTTTGCAGCAATTCAGCACCTTCCTCCAATGACCTTATAACATGTGTAACGTCACCTTGATGGACAAGTAGGCGTGTCGGATACCCCCATTTGTATGGCATCTTAGCCTCTCGGAGTGCCAGAGTCACCGGTACAAGACTTCTCCTGAGTTGAAGTGTATAGGCTGACAAATCTGCATAGAGTGACACCCCAAGGAACTTAGCCGGCATAGCAGCCTTTTCTCTGGTTTGGTATAATAGTGCTTCTTTGATATGGTAAAAGTGAATATGTGCTAAAACGTCTCTGGGGACGGTATCCGGCAGGTGTTTTGGCTTCGGGACCCTATGGGCCCTATCAATTATCAAGTCCCCAGGGGAACAATTCGGGACCATTTCTTTAATGAGCTATTGTATGTATGGAACTAAGTCCTTTGTGGGCACCTCCTCAGGCACCCCTCTAAATTTCACATTGTTTCTGCGGGAGCGATCTTCAATGTCTGCAATTTTCAACCGCAGCGCCTGAACCTCCCCCTCCAATTCATAGTGAGCGTCAATAAGGGTGTTGTGGGACCCAGTCAGCTCTGCCATCTTAGTTTCAGCATGGTCAACCCTCCCCTCCAGCTCAGACACCGAGGCCTGAAGTGGTTGCAGAGTGAGGAGAATATTGCTTTGTATAGAGGAGTTTAACATTTGCAGCATATTTTTCAGAGAGGTCTCCGTCACAGGGGCCTCTGAGGTAGGTAGGTCTGTGAAGGGCAAATCAGGCAGTCCCTCTCTCACTCCATTCGGCCCCGACTGCGCCCCTGAGGTAGGCGGCCTATTGCGCTGTTTAGCAGGACTCCCCTGAGCAGAAGAAGCGGGCGAGGCCGGGGTGGATGAACGTACCTGGGAAGCTGTTGCGGAGGTACGTGCTGCCTGCTCCGATCCCTCCTGTGCGACTAGTGAGGGAAGAGAGCAATTGCGGTCCCGTAGCAGCGGGGTCTCCGGCTCCGGAGAAGAACGCCGCCGTCTGGACGAGGAAGGAGCAGGCGAGGGGGGTCCGGCGCCATCTTGAGTCATGCGGCTCCTCGGCGTGTAGTAGAAGTCTGTCAATTTCTTGGGTCTCCCGAAGCCCCGCGTTCTTCTTTTTGTGGCCATGAATACAGAGAGGGTTCCGACACCCTGCAGTGTACTTTTCAGCCAGAATAATGTGCCGTAGTCGCTGTAAGAAGTCGCTGTGCTCCGGAGCTACAGAGCTACACGGCCATCACTGTCGGCAGCCAAGCCACGCCGGGATTCAAACTTTTAATAGGGGAGGGGTTAAATGATATTCATTAACTTTTTTTTTCCACTTTTTTATTTGCAGTGTTATAGCTCCTATAGGGACCTATAACACTGCACACACTGATCTTTGTTATCCCATAGGGACCTATAACACTGCACACACTGATCTTTATCATTGATCACTGGTATCTCATAGGAAACCAGTGATCGATGATTCTGCCGCATGACTGCTCATGCCTGGATCTCAGGCACTGAGCAGTCATTCGGCGATAGGACAGCGAGGAGGCAGGTAGGGGCCCTCCTGCTGTCCTGTAAGCTGTTCGGGATGCCGCGATTTTGCCCCGGCTATCCCGAACAGCCCACTGAGTTAACCTGCATGGTTTCACTTTCGCTTTTAGCCGCGCGGCTCAGCTCTGAGCGCGCGGCAAAAGGGTTAATAGCGCGGTGCCGCGATCGGCGCTGCGCGCTATTAGCGGCGGGTCCCGGCTTCACTATGACGACGGGCCTGCCCTGATATGATGCGGGGTTACCGTGTAACCCCGCGTTATATCACTGGAGCAGGACCAAGGACGTACCGGTACGTCCTTGGTCCTTAAGGGGTTAAAGAACAGCTGTGTCTCTTAAAGGGACCTATGCTCTCAAGCTTCATTTAAAGGGTCCACACCATGTCAGATCCTATAGCACCAATACCACTTCCAGGACCTGCTCCACCTCCAGCACCTGCACTACCTGCTCAACAAGATGGTGGTGCACCCGTGGTTTCATCAGTATGACCACCAAAGCAAGCAAGGCAAGATCAACCTGGTTCATCTCCAGCTTCTCTTAGGAGCTCCGGTTGCCGCACCTGTTTTTCTGGGGAACCCAGTGCTCCCCAACTGCAACGGTGATCCCTTTACCCTAAGGGATTTCAAGGAAAAGATCTACAGTCTCTTCGGTTTCTATGCTTTTCCCACTAACCAACAGGTGCAGTTGCTTACAGGACAGCTTCAGGGACCTGCATTAGAAGAGGTCCGTACCTGGCCAGCTGCCGACAAGGCTACAGTGGAGAAAATCTTTGAGGGGCTCTACCAAGTGTTCGAGTCTCACTCCCCACTGAGGTACGCCTAAGGTTATATGAACGATGTCAGAAGCCAAGTGAGACCCTTCGGGCATATGCTGTGGCATTACAGAATGCTTTAGTAGCGATGCAAAAATTAGACGGTATTAGATGGTAATATGCCCGATCAGGGTAACAGAGTACTAATTGCCTGGCTCATAGATGGGGTGCAGAATAAGTGGGACAAGGCCCAGCTTAGGATCAATGGCGTAGGGACCGGGGTGCGGGGGGTGCGCCCTGCACCGGGTGACACCAGCCTGATTTGGTGACACCATGTCCGTAGCTCACCTAGCTCATCTGTCTGGCGCCGGCACTGCTTACACCCCCTCTTCCTTATATGTCCGGCGTTTCTCACTCACTAGCACCCTAGTCCGGTTCACTAGCACCCCCCCCCTCCCCCCCGTTCCTCATCTGTCGGGCGGCGCTTCTCCACTCACCCCCGGTCCTCAGCTTTCACCCATCATGTGCTTGTAGTGCCCTGTGATGGTACGTCAGCGGGAGGTGGGCGGAGTTTTCTGGACGCCGACGTGCATAGAAAGCAAGTCAGCAAGCAACAGGCCCTGATAAGCTGCTCCTTAGGGGCTCGGGCTCTAGGTTTTTTGGGGGGCTCTAGGTACTGGGGAGGGGGGCTCTTGGTGCTGGGGGGCTTGTGCTGAGCTAAACCCCCACTTTGCAGGGGGGAGTGATGATGTAGTGGAGTGAGGTGGGTTGGTGAAAGGGGGGGGAGTGATGGAGTGGAGTGTAGGGGTGATGGAGTGGGGGACGGGGGTGATGCATGGGGGACGGGGTTAATGGAGTGGGGTGGGGGGGTGATGGAGTGGGGTGTGATGGTGTGTTTTTATTTTTTTAATGTATGAAATATATGATGTTCGGGGTGCAGCGGCGGGTGTATGCTGTAGCATAGCAGCTGGGGTGCAGGCCGTACCAGGTGACACCAGGCTGATGGGGTGACACCATGACGCCCCCCCCCCCCTCAGCTCCTCAGATAGCTCCATTCGCCAGACACCAACATCCACCAAACACTCCCACCCCCGGACCTCTCACAGAGCTGGGTCTGCCATCACCGCCCTACCCTCCCCATCCCCCCATCCACGTCCTCGTGTAGCCGCGTCCGCTTTGCTACCAATCCCCCATGGCACCCTCATCATCCACCAGCAACACCCCCCTCCCCAGGAGTAGCACCCCCATCAGCAGATCCTCCTGGTGGATGATGGGGGTGCTACTGCCAGGAGGACCCCCATCAACCACCCCATGATGCATCAGCTAACGGATAATGAGGGGTGCTACTGTGGGGGGGGTGGGGTGTTGCTGGTGGATGATGGTGGTGCTGCTGCCAGGAGGATGGTGCTGCTGATGGATGATGGGCGGGCTACTACCAGGGTGGCAGTAACACCCTCATTATCCATCGGCAGCACTCCCTTCCTGGCAGTAGCACCCCCATCATCCACCAGTAACACCCCACCCCTATCACAGTAGCACCCTCATCATCCATCGGCAGCAATATCTTCCTGGCAGGAGCACCCCCATCATCCAGCATAATATACCAGGGCACAGTGGCAAAATTAATTCTGGTGGCACAGTGGTATAATTAATTCTGGGGGCACAGTGGTATAATTAATTCTGGGGGCACAGTGGTATAATTAATTCTGGGGGCACAGTGGTATAATTAATTCTGGGGCACAGTGGCATCATTAATTCTGGGGGCACAACGGCATCATCTGGGGGGACAGCGGCATCATTTATTCTGAGGGCACAGCGGCATCATTAATTCTGAGGACACAACGGCATCATTTATTCTGGGGACACATGACGTCAATAATTCTGGGGAACAGTGGTATAATTCATTCTGGGGGCACAGCGACATAATTTATTCTGGGGGCACATGATGTCAATAATTCTGGGGAACAGTGGTATAATTAATTCTGGGGGCACAGTGGCATAATTTATTCTGGGGGCACATGATGTCAATAATTCTGGGGAACAGTGGTATAATTAATTCTGGGGGCACAGCGGCATAATTTATTTTGGGGGCACATGATGTCAATAATTCTGGGGAACAGTGGTATAATTAATTCTGGGGGCACAGCGGCATAATTTATTCTGGGGGCACATGACAATAATTCTGGGGAACAGCGGCATCATTAATTCTGGGGGCACAACGGCATCATATGGGGGGACAGAGGCATCATTTATTCTGGGGGGACAGCGGTATCATTTATTCTGGGGGGACAGCGGCATCATTTATTCTGGGGGGACAGCGGCATCATTTATTCTGGGGGCACAGCGGCATCATTAATTCTGAGGGCACAGCGGCATAATTTATTTGGGGGCACATTGGCATCATCAATTCTGGGGCACAGTGGCACCATTAATTCTGGGGCACAGTGGCATCATAAAATCTGCACCGAAAAACAAGGTAATATACAAAGGGCGCAGTGTGTGGTAGTATATTCAAATGGCGCAGTATTATATTTAGAGGGCGCAGTGTGTGGAAGTATTATAATCGCAGGGCCCAGTGTGTGGCAGTACTATATACAGGAGAGCACAGTGTGTGGCAGTACTATATTCAGGAGAGCACAGTGTGTGGCAGTACTATATTCAGGAGAGCACAGTGTGTGGCAGTACTATATTCAGGAGAGCACAGTGTGTGGCAGTATTATATTCAGAGAGCGCAGTGTGTGGCAGTGTTATATTCAGAGAGCGCAGTGTGTGGCAGTATTATGTTCAGGGAGCACAGTGTGTGGCAGTGTTATATTCAGAGGGCACAGTGTGTGGCAGTGTTATATTCAGAGAGGGCAGTGTGTGGCAGTATTATGTTCAGGGAGCACAGTGTGTGGCAGTGTTATATTCAGAGAGCGCAGTGTGTGGCAGTATTATATTCAGAATGTGCAGTGTGTGGCAGTATTATATTCAGAGAGTGCAGTGTGTGGTAGTATTATGTTCAGAGGGTACAGTGTGTGGCAGTGTTACATTCGGAGAGCGCAGTATGTGGTAGTATTATGTTCAGAGGGTATAGTGTGTGGCAGTATTATATTCAGAGAGTGCAGTGTGTGGTAGTATTATGTTCAGAGGGTACAATGTGTGGTAGTTTTATGTTCAGAGTGTATAGTGTGTGGCAGTGTTATATTCGGAGAGCGCAGTGTGTGGCAGTATTATATTCAGAGAGTGCAGTGTGTGGCAGTATTATATTCAGAGAGTGTAGTGTGTGGCAGTATTATATATAGAGGATGCACTGCGTGTTAGTATTATATTCAGAGAGTGCAGTGTGTGGCAGTATTATATTCAGAGAGTGCAGTGTGTGGCAGTATTATATTTAGAGGATGCACTGCGTGTTAGTATTATATTCATGGGCATACTGTCTGGTATGGTTATAATAATTATTGTTTTCATATAGAGGATCAGAATGCGCTGACATAGTGAGGAGCCGTCTGGGCGTCAACTTCTGCAGAGAGAAGATTTAGCTGGACCTGGTGGTATGTACCAGCTGAATTATATAAAGAAAGACTATAGAGAAGACGTCACCTGTATTCACAGCTATGCAGTTATGATGTGTGAAACTACAACTCCCAGCAGAACCTTATTACTGCTTAGGTCATACTGGGAGCTGTAGTTTTAAATGGTAAAAACTTCTCTAGCATTTCACTATTCTTGGCAATTGATATATTTAATTATTAATTCTGGGGGCACAGTGGTATAATTAATTCTGGGGGCACAGTGGTATAATTAATTCTGGGGCACAGTGGCATCATTAATTCTGGGGGCACAACGGCATCATCTGGGGGGACAGCGGCATCATTTATTCTGAGGGCACAGCGGCATCATTAATTCTGAGGACACAACGGCATCATTTATTCTGGGGACACATGACGTCAATAATTCTGGGGAACAGTGGTATAATTCATTCTGGGGGCACAGCGACATAATTTATTCTGGGGGCACATGATGTCAATAATTCTGGGGAACAGTGGTATAATTAATTCTGGGGGCACAGCGGCATAATTTATTTTGGGGGCACATGATGTCAATAATTTTGGGGAACAGTGGTATAATTAATTCTGGGGGCACAGCGGCATAATTTATTCTGGGGGCACATGACAATAATTCTGGGGAACAGCGGCATCATTAATTCTGGGGGCACAACGGCATCATATGGGGGGACAGCGGCATCATTTATTCTGGGGGGACAGCGGCATCATTTATTCTGGGGGGACAGCGGCATCATTTATTCTGGGGGGACAGCGGCATCATTTATTCTGGGGGCACAGCGGCATCATTAATTCTGAGGGCACAGCGGCATAATTTATTTGGGGGCACATTGGCATCATCAATTCTGGGGCACAGTGGCACCATTAATTCTGGGGCACAGTGGCATCATAAAATCTGCACCGAAAAACAAGGTAATATACAAAGGGCGCAGTGTGTGGTAGTATATTAAAATGGCGCAGTATTATATTTAGAGGGCGCAGTGTGTGGAAGTATTATAATCGCAGGGCCCAGTGTGTGGCAGTACTATATACAGGAGAGCGCAGTGTGTGGCAGTACTATATTCAGGAGAGCACAGTGTGTGGCAGTACTATATTCAGGAGAGCACAGTGTGTGGCAGTACTATATTCAGGAGAGCACAGTGTGTGGCAGTATTATATTCAGAGAGCGCAGTGTGTGGCAGTGTTATATTCAGAGAGCGCAGTGTGTGGCAGTATTATGTTCAGGGAGCATGTTACGCCGAGCGCTCCGGGTCCCCGCTCCTCCCCGGAGCGCTCGCTTCACTCTCCCTGCGGCAGCGCTCCGGTCACGTCCTCTGACCCGGGGCGCTGCGATTCCGCTGCCAGCCGGGATGCGATTCGCGATGCGGGTAGCGCCCGCTCGCGATGCGCACCCCGGCTCCCCTACCTGACTCGCTCTCCGTCTGTTCTGTCCCGGCGCGCGCGGCCCCGCTCCCTAGGGCGCGCGCGCGCCGGGTCTCTGCGATTTAAAGGGCCACTGCGCCGCTGATTGGCGCAGTGGTTCCAATTAGTGTGTTCACCTGTGCACTTCCCTATATCACCTCACTTCCCCTGCACTCCCTTGCCGGATCTTGTTGCCTTAGTGCCTTGTGAAAGCGTTCCCTTGTCTGTTCCTAGTCCGTGTTCCTGACCTCCTGCCGTTGCCCCTGACTACGATCCTTGCCGCCTGCCCCCGACCTTCTGCTACGTCCGACCTTGCTTCTGCCTACTCCCTTGTACCGCGCCTATCTTCAGCATCTTCAGCAGCCAGAGAGGTGAGCCGTTGCTAGTGGATACGACCTGGTCACTACCGCCGCAGCAAGTCCATCCCGCTTTGCGGCGGGCTCTGGTGAAAACCTGTAGTGGCTTAGAACCGGTCCACTAGCGCGGTCCTCGCCATCCCTCTCTGGCACAGAGGATCCACTACCTGCCAGCCGGCATCGTGACAGTAGATCCGGCCATGGATCCCGCTGAAGTTCCTCTGCCAGTTGTCGCTGACCTCACCACGGTGGCCGCCCAGCAAGCCCGACAGATCGCCCTTCTAACCCGTCAGCTGTCGGAAATGTCCACCATTTCGCACCAACTTCAGTCGCAACTTCTCCAGCAATCTTCTCCTCCGCCAGCTCCTGCACCTCCTCCGCAGCGAGTGGCCACTCCTAGCCTCCGCCTGTCCTTGCCGGACAAATTTAATGGGGACTCTAAGTATTGCCGTGGCTTTCTTTCGCAATGTTCCCAGCACTTGGAGATGATGTCGGACCAGTTTCCTACTGAAAGGTCTAAGGTGGCTTTCGTGTTCTGCCTTCTGTCTGGAAAAGCCCTGTCATGGGCCGCACCGCTCTGGGACCGCAATGACCCCGTCACTGCCTCTGTACACTCCTTCTTCTCGGAAATTCGAAGTGTCTTTGAGGAACCTGCCCGAGCTTCTTCAGCCGAGATTGCCCTGCTGAACCTGGCCCAGGGTGTTTCTTCCGTTGGCGAGTACGCCATTCAGTTCCGTGCTCTTGCTTACGAGTTGTCCTGGAATAGTGAGGTTCTCTGCGCGACCTTTAAAAAAGGCCTATCCAGCAACATTAAAGATGTTCTGGCCGCACGAGAGACTCCTGCTGACCTACATGAACTCATTCATCTAGCCACTCGCATTGACATGCGTTCTTCCGGATGGCGTCTGGAGCTCCGCCTGGATATGGACTTTGTTCGCACGAAGCGTTTTTTCTCTCCGGCTCCTCTCTCCTCTGGTCCTCTGCAATCTGTTCCTGTGCTTCCCGCCACGGAGGCTATGCAAGTTGACCGGTCTTGCTTGACACCTCAAGAGAGGACACGACGCCGCATGGAGAATCTTTGCCTGTACTATGCCGGTACCGAACACTTCCTGAAGGATTGTCCTATCCGTCCTCCCCGCCTGGAAAGACGTACGCTGACTCCGCACAAAGGTGACACAGTTCTTGATGTCAACTCTGCTTCTCCACGCCTTACTGTGCCTGTGCGGATATCTGCCTCTACCTTCTCCTTCTCTACTATGCTCTTCTTGGATTCCGGATCTGCAGGAAAAATTTTTTTGACCTCTCTCATCAACAGGTTCTACGTTCCTGTGACCAGTCTCGCCAGACCCCTCTACATCTATTGTTTTTACAATAAAAGATTGGACTGTCTCGTACGTTTCCACACAGAACCCCTCCTAATTTGCATCGGACCTCATCACGGAAAAATTGAGTTTTTTTTCCTCAGGTTCTTTGGCCCTAAGAAGAGGGGGAGACCCAAGGGGGGGGGTACTGTTACGCCGAGCGCTCCGGGTCCCCGCTCCTCCCCGGAGCGCTCGCTTCACTCTCCCTGCGGCAGCGCTCCGGTCACGTCCTCTGACCCGGGGCGCTGCGATTCCGCTGCCAGCCGGGATGCGATTCGCGATGCGGGTAGCGCCCGCTCGCGATGCGCACCCCGGCTCCCCTACCTGACTCGCTCTCCGTCTGTTCTGTCCCGGCGCGCGCGGCCCCGCTCCCTAGGGCGCGCGCGCGCCGGGTCTCTGCGATTTAAAGGGCCACTGCGCCGCTGATTGGCGCAGTGGTTCCAATTAGTGTGTTCACCTGTGCACTTCCCTATATCACCTCACTTCCCCTGCACTCCCTTGCCGGATCTTGTTGCCTTAGTGCCTTGTGAAAGCGTTCCCTTGTCTGTTCCTAGTCCGTGTTCCTGACCTCCTGCCGTTGCCCCTGACTACGATCCTTGCCGCCTGCCCCCGACCTTCTGCTACGTCCGACCTTGCTTCTGCCTACTCCCTTGTACCGCGCCTATCTTCAGCATCTTCAGCAGCCAGAGAGGTGAGCCGTTGCTAGTGGATACGACCTGGTCACTACCGCCGCAGCAAGTCCATCCCGCTTTGCGGCGGGCTCTGGTGAAAACCTGTAGTGGCTTAGAACCGGTCCACTAGCGCGGTCCTCGCCATCCCTCTCTGGCACAGAGGATCCACTACCTGCCAGCCGGCATCGTGACAGAGCACAGTGTGTGGCAGTGTTATATTCAGAGGGCACAGTGTGTGGCAGTGTTATATTCAGAGAGCGCAGTGTGTGGCAGTATTATGTTCAGGGAGCACAGTGTGTGGCAGTGTTATATTCAGAGAGCGCAGTGTGTGGCAGTATTATATTCAGAATGTGCAGTGTGTGGCAGTATTATATTCAGAGAGTGCAGTGTGTGGTAGTATTATGTTCAGAGGGTACAGTGTGTGGCAGTGTTACATTCGGAGAGCGCAGTATGTGGTAGTATTATGTTCAGAGGGTATAGTGTGTGGCAGTATTATATTCAGAGAGTGCAGTGTGTGGTAGTATTATGTTCAGAGGGTACAGTGTGTGGTAGTATTATGTTCAGAGTGTATAGTGTGTGGCAGTGTTATATTCGGAGAGCGCAGTGTGTGGCAGTATTATATTCAGAGAGTGCAGTGTGTGGCAGTATTATATTTAGAGGATGCACTGCGTGTTAGTATTATATTCATGGGCATACTGTCTGGTATGGTTATAATAATTATTGTTTTCATATAGAGGATCAGAATGCGCTGACATAGTGAGGAGCCGTCTGGGTGTCAACTTCTGCAGAGAGAAGATTTAGCTGGACCTGGTGGTATGTACCAGCTGAATTATATAAAGAAAGACTATAGAGAAGACGTCACCTGTATTCACAGCTATGCAGTTATGATGTGTGAAACTACAACTCCCAGCAGAACCTTATTACTGCTTAGGTCATACTGGGAGCTGTAGTTTTAAATGGTAAAAACTTCTCTAGCATTTCACTATTCTTGGCAATTGATATATTTAATTATTATACTGGAAATAAGTTTCTGAAACGTGCTACTCCACTGGCATCCATCAGAACAGGCTAAAAAAATTACTAATGTGTGGGGGGTCATCTGGGGGTGACACCATTTTCTACCGCACCGGGTGACACCAACCCTAGCAACGCCACTGCTTAGGATGCTAGCGGTGCAACATGCGGGTATGGCTTTCCCAGCCTTTAAGAGGTTAGCTATCAAGGTTATTGAGTCAGGGTCCAAGGGGGAAGAAGTTATCGCCCCTGCTGCAGATTCTCCGGGGGCCTTGGTCCAACCAATGACCTCCTCACAGCCTGTAATTGCTTCTTCCTCCCCTAGTCCATGGACTACTGATTTGCAAAATGTAAGGCAGGAAATTGAACAATTGACTAAAGCTTTTAAAGAGATGGTGGGCAGATCTAACTCACCTAGGCCCGAGACACTTCCACCTAAAAAGCCTGCCCCTCGTCCTGCCAATTCACCTAATACCCCCCCTGTAAGACCACTCGGGACTTAGCGCCCCGTTTGCAGCTTCTGTAATAAGATTGGACACTGGAAGAACCAGTGTTAGACTTTAAACGGGCATCCCATGGGGTCGAGGACCGCACCCCAGGAGTAACTAATGAAGGTCCAGGATCAACCGCCACCAAAATGGGACTATCTATGTATGTTGCCCCTATGTGCAGATTGAGGTAGAAGGGGTTCAGTTACAAGCCTTGAGAGACACCGGGTCCCAAGTGTCCACTATTCCCCAAGGGGTATTTTACAGATATTGGGGGCCTGAAATGTTATGTGAACCTGATGATGTGGATTTTAGGGTGATTGCAGGAAACGGGAAACCAGTACCCAGGCATGGCTACTGGGAGCCCATGGTACAAGTGGGGGAACATGTTCTTACGGGGCAAGGTGTTATTGTTACCAGTGTTAGTGATGAGAATGCAGCCGAATTTATCTTAGGTATGAACATCATGAGACACTGCTTTGAGGACATTGTTAGTTCATTGCATGCATCTCTCCCTCACATGTCACCCTCAGGCCGGCGAGCCATGCAACACCACCTCAGGACACTCCAAGCTGAACAAAAGTTTGTTAATCATCAAGGAGAGATCTGTCGGGCGAGAATCCAAGACATGCGGGCTGTTATTCTGCAACCACGGATAGAGACTATTCTTTGGTGTCGAGACCGACCCGGGGTGAAGAATCAAGATTATCAAGCGCTCTTGGAGCCTATTCATTTGGAAGGCTACCCTCTGGTACGTGCAGCCAGGAGCCTCGGGACTGTAAAAAATGGAAGAGTCCCGATTCGAGTAGTTAATGTATCCGAGGTTGCTACCAGGTTGCCTAAGTATACCCCCATAACCCAGCGGCACCATCTGGACTCTAGAGATGTGATGTCAAAGCATAGGGGACGAAGATGCCCCCAAGGATCAGGTTGGAGGAGTAATTCAAGTGGCCAAGCAATACCAGGAGGCCTTCAGTAAACACCCCACTGATTTTGGCCGGACCACAATGATCCAGCATCGGATTCTAACTGGTGATAGCCCTAATATCAAAGAGAGGCATCGTCCAGTGGCGCCTGGGATGTACCAGACAGTGAAGAAAATGCTGCTGGAAATGAAGGAGGCTGACGTCATCCGGGAGAGCTAAAGCCCCTGGGCTGCTCCCTTGGTTCTGGTAAAGAAGAGAGATGGAACCATCCGCTTCTGTGTAGACTATAGGAAGTTTAATGATGTCACTCACAAAGACGCCTACCCTCTCCCCAGGATAGAGGAATCTTTGACAGCCTTGGGTAGCTGCCTACTTCTCTACACTGGACCTGACCAGTGCATACTGGCAGGTACCGATGGCTGAAGAAGATAGAGAAAAGACGGCGTTTGTGAACCCGATGGGGCTCTTTGAGTTCAAAAGCATGCCCTTTGGGCATTGCAACGCACCTGCCACCTTCCAACGCCTGATGGAGCGGTGCTTTGGGCACCTCAACTTCCAGAGTGTCCTCCTGTACCTAGACGATGTCATTGTCTACTCTCGGACGTATCAGCAGCATCTGGACCATCTTAAGGAAGTCTTCCAAGTCCATAAACAACTAAAGGTCTAAAGGTCAAGCCATCCAAGTGCCATCTATTGAAACCCCGAGTTCACTATCTTGGGCATGTTGTGAGTGCTGAAGGTGTTCAACCAGATCCTGACAAAGTGGGTGCTGTGAAAGATTGGCCTACGCCCAGAACGGTGGGAGACATCCAAAGCTTACTTGGGTTTGCTGGTTAGCACAGGCATTTCATCCCTCACTTCGCTCAATTTGCTTGACCCCTTGCTGCTTTATTTAGGGGCACTGCGAAGGAGAATTACAATGGAAGACTCCTGATACAGTGGACTGAAGACCAAGAGACAGTGTTTTGGGCCTTGAAGTGCCTCCTTACTGAGCCCCCTATCTTGGCGTATCCTGACTATGGTCAGCCATTCCGGCTCTACACCGATGCCAGTTTTGAAGGCCTAGGGGCTGTCCTATCACAAGTGCAGGACGATAAGGAAAGAGTGATAGCTTATGCCAGTAGGCATCTGCGAGGGGCAGAAAGGAATGACAATAACTACAGTTCGTTCAAGCTAGAACTCCTGGCCTTGGTCTAAGCCATCACTGAAAAGTTCAAAGACTACCTGGCCGCTACTCCCTTCACAGTCTACACTGACAACAACCCATTTGCACATCTAAACACTGCCAAGCTCGGAGCCATTGAGCAACGTTGGGCCTCCAGGATGGCCAATTATGACTTCAACATCAAGTACCGAAGTGGGAAGACCAACGTCTATGCAGATGTACTCCCCCGTATGGCTCCTGGTGAAGAACCACCCGTGGAGGATGTGTGAGGACGTAGAGATGCCAGCCTTTTACCAAAGGTTCGTGAGCCAGAATACTTTGACTACACGAGAGGGTGACGAGCCTGGGTCCTCCAAAGTCCCCAAGGATTTGTATACCTGGAAGACCTAACAGGACAAGAGTCGAGTTATGGGAGATCTCTCAGACTTCTTTCTTCCAAAGAAGGTGCCGACTCAGCTCCGCAAGGCACAGGGAGACTTAGAGTTGAAGCGGTTGTGGCGACAGAGAAATCGCCTGTTCCTCCACAAAAGACTGCTACACAGAAACTCCCTCGATCCGTTACCAAATTCTAGTTTCGCGACGGGATGAAGCCATGGTTCTCAATGTAAACCACGACCAGTCGGGGCACTTTGGAGTCCACAAGACCGAGGCCAGAATCCGGAGAAGATTCTATTGGGTAGGGATGCGTGGAGATATTGAAAAGTGGTTTGCCAAATGCACCGTCTGCAGTGTCACCAAGAACCTTCGCAAAGACGCAAGAGCACCTCTACATCCCATTCATACTGAAAGGCCTAACCAACTGGTCGCTCTGGACCATATGAAGCTGTCTCCCACTCGATCTGGTTACAGTTATGGGTTAATAGTTATGGGTTCACTTTAGGGTTAATAGCGCACGGCACCACGATCACTGCCGCGCACTATTAGCCAGAAAACCGCCAGAGTGGGGCAGGTTAGCCATATATGAAGACTTGTGCCCCACGCTGGGGAACACCTCCAGCACCTGTCCGAGACCCCTAGTTACATAGTAGCCAGAAGGGCTGGAACTCTATACCATCTTGTTAATATTTTATAATTAACTTCTTGGGCTCTACATGAGATTGAGGTTGTGTTGCATCTGGTGAGGGCTGTTTGCCAATCGGCCTCTGAAATCTGGTGGTCCACATCCCTTTCCCAGCCGACCATAAACGGAAGGGGTTTACTCGTCTGAGTTTCCAAGGCCAATGGATATAGCACGCTGGTGGCGTGTGGTATCGAAGAAGAGGAAGAGCAGAGCTTTTCAAATTTATTTAAAGAACAGTGGAGGCGTAGCTTCAGTTTTGTAGACACATAAAAGTGTCATTGTTGAGCGTATTGAAATAATTGGGCGGGGAAGGGGTTGACGTCCCCCAGAAGGTCAAAGAGGGGTCTCAATGTAGATTCGGTCAGGAGGGACTGAAGTGTGATGTAATCCCGTTTGTATAATGTGAGGAAGGAGTTGCAAGAGCAAGCAGGGGGGGACGCTGGGTTATCGAAAAGGGGCATTAGAGGCCCGTCTTGGGTAAAGAAAGACCGGCGCACCATATATAGCTGTTGTGATCTACTAATTGAAGAGAGAACCAGGGAAAGGGTAGTAATATCCAGTGAGTGGGCGGTGTTGTGGGGGCCCCATAGGATTGTTATCAGGTTGCATCCCAGCGCCGTAGATTCATGTTGAATCCATTGTTTATCTGAGGTGCAATGAAAGCAATCAAGAATTTGAGTGAGCATCATCGCTAGGTAGTATGAGAAGTGGTCTGGGAGGGCCAGACCCCATCCCGTTTTTGTCTGATCAAAGCATGTCTCGCTAATCTGGGGTGTTTATGTGCCCATACAAAATAGGACTGTGTCGCTGTGAGTTCCTTGAAAAAATGGCAGGGGGGGGGGGGGACTACTGGCAGGCATGAAAAGAGGTAGAGTAATTGGGGCAGGACATTCATTTTGAGAATATTAATTCTACTGATCCAAGAGAAATCCTTTTTCTTCTATTTGGATAGGTCCCATTTTAAAGTGTGTAGCAATGGGGGTGGGGGGTGGGGTAGTTAAGTCTAAAGGCATCCAAAATATGTGATGGTACCTGTACTCCCAAATATTTAATGGAGGAGGATTGCCATTTAAATGGGTAAGTTGATTTGAGGAGGCTTAAAATTGTAGGTGGAAGGGTGATATTGAGCGCCTCACATTTTGACATATTTAGCTTATAGTTGCTGAGAAGGGAAAAACGTTTAATGGTGGATAATAGGGACGGGAGGGAGGCAACAGGGGAGGAGAGATAAGGTAAGAGGTCATCCGCATAAGCGGCGCATTTGCAATGGCACAAGGGTCTGGGAAGACCCCTGATGTCCGGATTGAGGCGAATGTCCACCAAAAGGTGTTCCATGCAGAGCACAGAGGGCAGCCCTGCCTTATGCCATTGCAAATGTCGAAGGGGTCCGACAGTTGTCCGTTTATCCGAATTTGGGCCTGAGGGCAGGTATACAGCGCTCCAATGCGGGAAAGCATGACGTCACCTATTTCTATTTGGGCCGGAGAGGCCATCATGAAGTTTCAGTCCACCCGGTCGAAGGCTTTCTCCGCATCCAATGACAAGAGAAATAAAGGTATTTCAGTCTTGTGAGCTTGATGAATTACGGAGAAAGTGCGGAGGGTATTATCTCTAGCTTCACTGCCTCTGACAAAGCTTACCTGATCCAGGTGGACTAGGAAATCCATGTGCGGCACTAGCCGGTTGGCTAATAACTTTGCAAACAGTTTGGTGTCGGTGTTGAGTAAAGATATGGGCCTGTAACTGGGGCAAAGTGATGGGTCTTTACCTTCCTTAGGAAGGACTGTTATAAACGCTTTCAGGAAGGAAGGGGGTGGGGAGGGGCAGTGGAGGCTGATATATTATTGAAGGCTTCAAGCAGAGGGGGAGCTAACTCCAAGCGGAAAGATTTATAGAATTTAGAGGAGTAGCCATCAGGGCCCGGACTCTTGCCTGCGGGCATAGACATGATGGCTTCAAATAATTCCTCCTGTGAGAAAGGTTCCTCCAATGCCTGAGTGGCCTCTAGGGACAATTGAGGGAGGGCCGTATCTGAAATGTACTGGGATAGAGATGGGATTGCAGTCGGACTGTTCGAGGGGGCGGCCGGTTTAGGGAGATGGTACAGTGACGTGTAGTATTGCCTGAAGGAACTTAGTATTTCGGGGGTAAGGAATGAAGGAACCCCCGAATGGGATTTTATGGAGGGAATAAAAAGTGAGGATTTCCTGGATTTAAGTGCTCTGGCCAGGAGCTTTCCGGATTTGTTGCCCCACTCATAAAAGAGCCTGCCCGTTAATTGTTTGTAGTAGCTATGTTTAGCATTCATAAGCGTCAGGAGGTCAGTGTGTACTTTAATAAGTTCCCTGTAAACCATGTCCTGCTGTGTGCGCTTATATATGGACTCAAGGGACTGAAGTTTCGATTGGAGGGTGAGAAATTTCGCCGGCGCTTCCCTCTTCAGCCGGGCCCCGTGTTTGACCAGAACCCTACGAAGTACACATTTTAAGGCTTCCCATTTAACCCCTTAAGGACCAGGCCATTTTACACCTTAGGACCAGAGCGTTTTTTGAACATCTGACCACTGTCACTTTAAACATTAATAACTCTGGAATGCTTTTAGTTATCATTCTGATTCCGAGATTGTTTTTTCATGACATATTCTACTTTAACATGGTGGCAAATTTTTGTGCTAACTTCCCAAAATGTAATGAAAAAATTTAAAATGTAGCATTTTTCTAACTTTGAAGCTCTCTGCTTGGAAGGAAAATGGATATTCCAAAAACATTTGTTTTTTGATTCACATATACAATATGTCTACTTTATGTTTGCATCAGAAAATTGACAAGTTTTTACTTTTGGAAGATACCAGAGGGCTTCAAAGCAGCAATTTTCCAATTTTTCACAAAATTTTCAAACTCACTTTTTTTCAGGTAGCAGTACAGGTTTGAAGTTGATTTGAAGGGTCTTCATATTAGAAAACCCCCATAAAAGACCACATTATAAAAACTGCTACCCCCAAAGTATTCAAAATGACATCCAATAAGTGTTTTAATCCTTTAGGTGTTTCACAGGAATAGCCGCAAAGTGAAGGAGAAAATTCACAATCTTCATTTTTTACACTCGCATGTTCTTGTCGACCCAATTTTTGAATTTTTACAAGGGGTAAAAGGAGAAAATTTATACTTGTATTTGTAGCCCAATTTGAAGCGAAGGAGCGACAAGGGGATTTTGGAGAATACATTTTTCTGAAATGGTTTTTGGGGGGCATGTTGCATTTAGGAAGCCCCTATGGGGCCAGAACAGCAACCCTTCCCCCACATAGCATACCATTTTGGAAACTAGACCCCTTGAGGAACGTAACAAGGCATAAAGTAAGCCTTAATACCCCACAGGTGTTTCATGACTTTTGCATATATAAAAAAAAAAAAATTTCACTAAAATGTATGTTTCTCCCCAAATTTCAAATTTTTTGCAAGGGTTAATAGCAGAAAATACCCCCCAAAATTTGTAACCCCATCTCTTCTGAGTATGGAGGTACCCCATAAGTTGACCTGAAGTGCACTACGGGCAAACTACAATGCTCAGAAGAGAAGGAGTCAAATTTGGCTTTTTGAGAGCAAATTTTGGTTGGGGGGCATGTCGCATTTAGGATGCCCCTATGGTGCCAGAACAGCAAAAAAAAACACATGGCATACCATTTTGGAAACTAGACCCCTTGAGAAACATAACAAGGAATAAAGTGAGCCTTAATACCCCACAGGGGTTTCACGACTTTTTCATATGTTAAAAAAAAAAAAGAATTTCACTAAAATGTGTGTTTCCCCCCAAATTTCACATTTTTGCAAGAGTTAATAGCAGAAAATACCCCCCAAAATTTGTAACCCCATTTCTTCTGAGTATGGAAATACCCCATGTGTGGATGTCAAGTGCCCTGCGGTCGAACTACAATGCTCAGAAGAGGAGGAGCGCCATTGAGCTTTTGAAGAGTGAATTTGTTTGGAATGGTAGTCAGGGGCATGTCCGTTTACAAAGCCCCCCGTGGTGCCAGAACAGTGGACCCCCCACATGTGAACCTATTTTGGAAACTACACCCCTCACAGAATTTAATAAGGGGTGCAGTGAGTATTTACAACCCACTGGCTTTTGACAGCTCTTTAGACCAATGGGCTGAGCAAATGAAAAATTTAATTTTTCATTTTCATGGACCACTGTTCCAAAAACCTGTCAAACACCAGTGGGGTGTAAATGCTCACTTTACCCCTTATTACATTACATGAGGGGTGTAGTTTCCAAAATGGGGTCACATGTTGGGGGGTCCATTGTTCTGGCACTATGGGGGCTTTGTAAACTCACATGGCCCCTGACTACCATTCCAAACAAATTCACTCTTTAAAAGCTCAATGGCGCTCCTCCTCTTCTGAGCATTGTAGTTCGACCGCAGGGCACTTGACGTCCACACATGGGGTATTTCCATACTCGGAAGAAATGGGGTTACAAATTTTGGGGGGTATTTTCTGCCGGACACATTTTCTCATCAAAATCCCAATGGCGCTCACTCTCTTCTGAGCATTGTAGTTTACCCGCCGAGCACTTTACATCCACATTTGGGGTATTTTGTTACTCAGAAGAAATGGGGTTACACATTTTGGGGGACTTTTTTCCTATTTTCCCTTGTGAAAATGAAAAGTTTAGGGTAACACCAGCATTTTAGTGAAAAAAATTTTTTTTTTTCATTTTCCCATCCAACTTTAACGAAAATTTGTCAAACACCTGTGGGGTGTTAAGGCTCACTATACCCATTGTTACATTCCGTGAGGGGTGTAGTTTCCAAAATGCGGTCACATGTTGGTATTTATTTTTTTGCGTTTATGTCAGAACCGCTGTAAAATTAGCCACCCCTGTGCAAATCACCAATTTAGGCTTCAAATGTTCATAGTGCGCTCTCATTCTTGAGCCTTGTTATGCGCCCGCAGATTATTTTGCGCCCACATATGGGGTATTTCCGTACTCAGGAGAAATTGTGTTACAAATTTTGGGGGTCTTTTTTTCCTTTTACCTCTTGTGAAAATAAAAAGTAAAGGGCAACACCAGCATGTTAGTGTAAAACATTTTTTTTTTTTACACTAACAGGCTGGTGTAGACCCCAACTTTTCCTTTTCATAAGGGGTAAAAGGAGAAAAAGCCCCCCCCAAAATTTGTAGTGTAATTCCTCCCGAATACAGAGATGCCTCATATGTAGCCCTAAACTGTTTCCTTGAAATACGACAGGGCTCTGAAGTGATAGAGCGCCATGCACATTTGAGGACTAAATTAGGGATTGCATAGGGGTGGACATAGGGGTATTCTATGCCAGTGATTCCCAAACAGGGTGCCTCAAGCTGTTGCTAAACTCCCAGCATGCCTGGACAGTCAGTGGCTGTCCAGAAATGCTGGGAGTTGTTGTTTTGCAACAGCTGGAGGCTCCATTTTGGAAACACTGCCGTACAATATGTTTTTAATTTTTATTGGGGGGGACAGTGTAAGGGGGTGTATATGTAATGTTTTACCCTTTATTATGTGTTAGTGTAGTGTAGTGCAGTGTTTTTAGGGTACATTCACACTGGTGGAGGTTTACAGTGAGTTACCTGCTAATAGTTTGCGCTGAGGCGAAAAATTTGCCGCAGCTCATACTTGAAGCAGAAAACTTACTGTAAGCCTGCCCGTGTGAATGTACCCTGTACGTTCACATGGGGGGCAAACCTCCAGCTGTTTCAAAATTACAACTCCCAGCATGTACTGACAGACCATGCAGGCTGGGAGTTGTACTTTTGCAACAGCTGGAGGCACACTGGTTGGAAAACCTTCAGTTAGGTTCTGTTATCTAACTCAATATTTTCCAACCAGTGTGCCTCCAAAACTACAACTGCCAGCATGTACTGATCATCGAAGGGCATGCTGGGAGATGTAGTTATGCAACAGCTGGAGAGATCGCAACTACAACTCCCAGCATGCTGGGATTTACAGTTTTGCAACATCTGGAGAGCTACAGTATAGAGACCACTGCATGCTGTGGCCCTCCAGATGCTGCAAAACTACAAATCCCAGCATGCCCAGAAAACAAACAGTTGTGTGGGCATGCTAGGAGTTGTAGTTTTGCAAGATCTTGAGGGCTATAGTTCAGAGACTACCATATAGTGGTCTCAAACTGTAGCCCTCCAGCTGTTGCAAAACTACAACTCCCAGCATGCCCAAACAGCTGTCTGGGCATGCTGGGAGTTGTAGTTTTGCAACATCTGGAGTGCTACATTATATAGACCACTATATAGTGGTCTCGGACTGCAGCCCTCCAGATGTTGCTAGGCAACTGACCGGCTTCCGTCGGATCCAGGGAGCCTGCTGCACGACATCGCCGCCCGCCGATCTCCGACACCGATCGTCGCCCGCAGCCTCCGCAGATCGGTAAGTGGACTCCGGCGTCGTTTCACCATTCTGCCCCGCCTATTGTGGGTGTGCAGGACGGGGAAAACGAAAGTTAACCCCCCCCCCCCCCCGCCCCCGATCTGCTGTGCAGCCCCTCCAGCATGTGGCTCATTGTTTCTCCTCCCAGCACCATCTAGGTTATTGCAACATTTTGCAAAGGATGAAATCGCTAAATCACAAACCGCAAATTTCCTGATGTGATTGTGACATATTGTGCAGCCCCAATAAAAATGAAGATACACATATTCCTATACATCTAAGGAGTTTAGGACTACAAAGAAGAACAGAAGGTTTGCATCATTTTCTTATTTATTTATACATTTTTCTATAAATAAGACATTTCCTATAAGAACATAACAATCTGTTCTATTCCTCCATCTTGCTGTTATGGAGGGAGGTTGGTACCGTTCTTATGATGTTCTGCATGGTCCTCTATACCCCAAAGGCATCGATCCTAACCCTTAGGGAGATGCTGCAGGTGTTCCTGGACATGGTGAACAATAGGTGTTCCATGGTGGAATAGAAAGTCACATTCGTCAGCAGGATGAGGAGCAGAATTGACCATTCGATGATTTTGACAAAGGCTTCAATCATCTCTTCCCATTCTCCGGCAAACAGTTGGATGTATACAACGACCCCAGTTCCTATAATAAGAAACACACAGGCAAGGGCCATAGAAGAGAAGATGGCTCTTACATGGCAGATGACTCTGGATGCTCCCGGCACTTTGTACAGGAGGATGGATTGCCACATGTTGTATATTCCAGCACAGATGAATGTAGCGATGGCGGCGATGCGATGGATCATCGGGTAGTCTGTTGTAGAAAATAATGACATGATGACAGTCATGACACAGGATGACCAAGCGATGACTAGTAGGGTCTTCTGGATCAATGGCTGACGGGGTCCAAAGGCTTCGCGATGGAACAAGATGAATCTATAATTCAGCCATGCCAGACCCACAGAGGCAATGGCCATCCCTATAAATCCCATACAGAATGGGATCTGTTCAGGAAAGAAAACCCCCATATCACTGATATAGATCAGGGGGGAAGTAGTATGGCCTTGGATGATGGTGATGGTGTAGCTGGTGGAGATCCAGACCATACACCAGAGGGCCATGAAGAGGGGGATGAACCCCAATCCTTTAATCTCCATAGCAGATGAAGTAAAAGGCACAAAAGGCAAATACTGCAAAAGTCTAGCAAATGGCTGTGTAACAATCTACAGAATGAAGGTCTGGACGCTGTCAGAGCAATGTAATGCCTCCAGAGTTCTATGATGACATCACATGATGTCACATCCGCTCTTTGGTTCTTGGAGTTGCCATGGTTACGTATCTGCTATAAACAGAACCTGATGTGACTCCATTTTGATCATCTTTGATGATTTGATAATAATAAAATGTATTTATTAAATTTTTAACAATCATTAGAACAATACAACTATATTTAAGATGTAATTATTTCTTATTTCCCTTATTATCTTGTTTACCTAAAAGGGAGTGGATTATAAACAAATGACATCACACGTTCTGTCTATTTTATGATACAAAATAATAAATCTGCCCTCCCTATCTATTACTACTTCCCTCTCTTCACATTTTCGGTGAAAGAGAACTGAAACCCCTCTAGAAAATGTGGAATAACATGAGTGATATTGATGACCCCCCCCAATTTATATCCAATACCCTCAACTATTCCTGGCATAAAAGCCTTTAAAGCGAACCTGTCAGATCCAACTAAATAATTAGTATTTTTAAAATATATTACTCAGTACCTAATCCTGACATGTACATCTCATTTTTATGTGTCTAGCACCTATTTTATTTTTTCAATTAAACTTTCCTTGTTGCTCACTTGCTTGAATTCCTCTCCAAGGGAGGGGGCGTAGCCTCACTATGCAGGCCTCAGCCCCAATAATACCTGTATATAAGGAGTAAATATATACCACCACACAATAACTGGATAATAACAAAATACTGTACTGAATGTAACTACTATATACACAGTAGTATTCCCTTATACAGTTCCCATATAGCGGTAGATACCAGCTGTACACAGGATCTGTATATCATATAAGTGATTATATACAGGGCCATATAGAGATAGACACCAGCTGTACGCAGGATGTGTATACCAAATAAATGATTGCAGTTACATTTGAGGACTCACAATCAACATTTTTTCTGATCAGTGTCGACCTTTTTCGTTTTCTTCTCTGTCCGTATCAGTCTGCCATATCGACTTCTTTAAGCCAAAACATATGTAAGAAAAACAAGTTACACTCTGCATTTTTACAGTGTCCTCCCCTCCTCTACACAATCTCCCCATCTATAATCACCGAACTGTTATAATGCACTCCTGCACAGTAAAAGGGCAGGTAGGTAGCCAGGTAGGTATGTGTGGTGTCCCGGTACTGTATAGTATACCGTACCTTGTATGGTGGTCCCCAAATCCAGAGTTACTCTGTTCCGGTAGGGTCCTCCTGGTGGGATAGCCCTAGTCACCTCTTTCTCCTTTAATTTTGTGATGTTTGTGTGTGTATATTTAATTGTGTATATAGTGTCCCAGGGCGTTCGGTCATGTGACTAATGTTAATTCTCTTAGGGTATGCAAAAGGACCTTCCTAGGTCACGTGTGTGGTCACATGTTTAGACCATAATCCCTTGTGTAAAGTGACTGACAGATGGTATGGACCAATGAGCTCAAGGCCAGCCCCTGCCCATATAAGGGAGCTGCCAGCCAATCCTCGCTCTCTTGGGTTCCAGATTAGCAGAGAGGAGAGATCCGTGCAACTTTCAAAGACAACACCAGGCCGAAGCCTGACAATACCGCAACTTACCAAATCGTGAGTTACAATACAACTCCCCGCTAAAGTCTGCGTGACCGCTGGACCTAAACTCAATCCCCTAAATCCAGTGGAACAGCGCATATAAATCTCAAGAGCTTAAAACTCACAAGGTCCCAACCAACTGTCAGGATCCTAATAGACTCTTCTTGTATAAAGACTGTTCCTGTTTAACTCTGCATAAAACCTGCAGTAAAAGTTCCGACAGTTTTCTGAAACCTCCGGTTGTGGACAATGATTTATTATCTCTCCCTATCGCTCTTGGGACAGGTGGCGATAGGACAAGTATATACAGAGGAGCCCACACCCTGGCGTCACGAGTGTTAAGGGTTAACCAAACACCCTTTAATCATCGCACAGCTACACCCCATATACCTTACACCCCCGCAAGCTTACCACATAGCTTTTTGGTGTCTTACGAACAGGATATGGTTGTGTGCCTACAGCTGTTGCCACCATTTAGAAAGTACTCCCCCTATGTAAAAGACTTTATTCATGTACTGTGAATCTCATTCAAGTGTACGGAACTGTGCTTATAGTTCTGTGTGCAAACAGTGCGCATGAAAAGTAAGGGAGGAGGCGAAAAGTACAGCGGAGCTACAATTCACATCGGAAGGGGTTAAAGCTAGTGCAGAGCCTTCCGGCGCGCGCGCGATCCTGAAACTCCACCCACCGAGGTCTCCAGAGCCGTGGTGGCCATTTTGGCAGAGCCTTAAATAGGAGACCTGCAGGAAAGCACAGTGAGAATAGCGAAAAAACGCAGAGTGATGCAGCAAGCTGAAAGTCTTAAGGAGCCAGCACATTACAGAGCTCTAAGACACCAGACTATTAAACTGACGTCCGTGCGGAACTCACTACAACTCCGATCGTCGCACTCAAGTTCCAGCTCAACGCGGTCCAGTTCCAATTCACCGCTCTCAAGTTGGAGATATACGCTCTCAAGTTACAGCTTAAAGAACAGCTGCGTCTCTTAAAGGGACCTATGCTCTCAAGCTACATTTAAAGGGTCCACACCAAAAGTCAAGATGTCAGACCCTATAGCACCAATACCACTTCCAGGACCTGCTCCACCTCCGGCACCTGCACTACCTGCTCAATAAGATGGTGGTGCACCCGTGGTTTCATCAGCAGGACCACCACAGCAAGCAAGGCAATATCAACCTGGTTCATCTCATGCTTCTCCATTCCTCTTAGGAGCTCCAGTTGCCGCACCTGTTTTCCTGGGGAACCCAGTGCTCCCCAACTACAACGGTGATCCCTTTACCCTAAGGGATTTCCAGGAAAAGATCTTCAGTCTCTTCGGTTTCTATGCTTTTCCCACTAACCTACAGGTGCAGTTGCTTACAGGACAGCTGCAGGGACCTGCATTAGAAGAGGTCCGTACCTGGCCAGCTGCCGACAAGGCTACAGTGGAGAAATTCTTTGAGGGGCTCTACCAAGTGTTCAAGTCTCACTCCCCCCTGAGGTATGCCTAAGGTTATATGAACGACGTCAGAAGCCACGTGAGACCCTTCTGGCATATGCTGTGGCATTACAGAATGCTTTAGTAGTGATGCAAAAATTAGACGGTATTACGCCCGATCAGGGTAACAGAGTACTAATGGACTGGTTCATAGATGGGGCGCAGAATAAGTGGGACAAGGCCCAGCTTAGGATGCTAGCGGTGCAAAATCCCGATATGGCTTTCCCAACCTTTAAGAGGTTAGCTATCAAGGTTATTGAGTCAGGGTCCGAGGCGGAAGAAGTTATCGCCCCTGCTGCAGATTCTCCGGGGGCCTTGGTCCAACCAATGACCTCCTCACAGCCTGTTATTGCTTCAACCTCCGCTAGTCCATGGACTACTGATTTGCAAAATGTAAGGCAGGACATTGAACAATTGACTAAAGCTTTTAAAGAGATGGTGGGCAGATCTAACTCACCTAGGCCCAAGACGCTTCCACCTAAAAAGCCTGCCCCTCGTCCTGCCAATTCACCTAATACACCCCCCCCCCCCCCCCATAAGACAGCCCGGGACTTAGCGCCCCGTTTTCAGCTTCTGTAATAAGACTGGAAGAACCAGTGTTAGACTTTAAACGGGCATCCCCTGGTAACTAATGAAGGTCCAGGATCAACCGCCACCAAAATGGGACTATCTATCTATGTTGCCCCTTGCCCCTATGTGCAGATTGAGGTAGAAGGGGTTCATTTACAAGCCTTGATAGACACCGGGTCCCAAGTGTCCACTATTCCCCAAAGGGTATTTTACAGATATTGGGGGCCTGAAATGTTATGTGAACCTGATGATGTGGATTTTAGGGTGATTGCAGGAAACGGCAAACCAGTACCCAGGCATGGCTACTGGGAGCCCACGGTACAAGTGGGGGAACATGTTCTTACGGGGCAAGGTGTTATTGTTAACAGTGTTAGTGATGAGAATGCAGCCGAATTTATCTTAGGTATGAACATCATGAGACACTGCTTTGAGGACATTGTTAGTTCATTGCATGCATCTCTCCCTCACATGTCACCCTCAGGCCAGCGAGCCGCGCAACACCAGCTCAGGACACTCCAAGCTGAAATTTTTTTTGTTAATTGTCAAGGAGAGATCTGTCGGGCGAGAATCCAAGACATGCGGGCTGTTATTCTGCAACCACAGACAGAGACTATTCTTTGGTGTTGTGCCCGACCCGGGGTGAAGAATCAAGATTATCAAGCGCTCTTGGAGCCTATTCAACTGGAAGGCTATCCTCTGGTACATGCAGCCAGGAGCCTCGTGACTGTAAAAAATGGAAGAGTCCCGGTTCGAGTAGTTAATGTATCCGAGGTTGCTACCAGGTTGCCTAAGTATACCCCCATAACCCAGCTGCACTATCTGGACTCTAGAGATGTGATGTCAAAGCCGCAAGTCGCCCGACAATGGACTGCTCAGATTGCTCACGGAGCCAATAAGTGCCCTGCAGAACCCTGGTGGGCCCAGCTGCAGATAGGGGATGAAGATACCCCCAAGGATCAGGTTGGAGGAGTAATTCAAGTGGCCAAGCAATACCAGCTGGCCTTTAGTAAACACTTGACTGATTTTGGCCGGACCACAGTGATCCAGCATCGGATTTTAACTGGTGATAGCCCTCCTATCAAAGAGAGGCATCGTCCAGTGGCTCCTGGGATGTACCAGACAGTGAAGAAAATGCTGCTGGAAATGAAGGAGGTTGACGTCATCCGGGAGAGCCAAAGCCCCCGGTCGGCTCCCTTGGTTCTGGTAAAGAAGAAACATGGAACCATCCTCTTCTGTTTAGACTATAGGAAGTTAAATGATGTCACTGTCACGATGCCGGCTGGCAGGTAGTGGATCCTCTGTGCCAGAGAGGGATGGCGAGGACCGCGCTAGTGGACCGGTTCTAAGCCACTACAGGTTTTCACCAGAGCCCGCCGCAAAGCGGGATGGTCTTGCTGCGGCGGTAGTGACCAGGTCGTATCCACTAGCAACGGCTCACCTCTCTGACTGCTGAAGATAGGCGAGGTACAAGGGAGTAGGCAGAAGCAAAGTCGGACGTAGCAGAAGGTCGGGGGCAGGCGGCAAGGTTCGTAGTCAGGGGAGATAGCAGAAGTTCTGGTACACAGGCTTAAAACACACAAAACGCTTTCACTAGGCACAAGGGCAACAAGATCCGGCAAGGGAGTACAAGGGAGGAGACTAGATATAGCCAGGGAACAGGTGGGAGCCAATTAAGCTAATTGGGCCAGGCACCAATCATTGGTGCACTGGCCCTTTAAGTCTCAGGGAGCTGGCGCGCGCGCGCCCTAGAGAGCGGAGCCGCGCGCGCCAGCAGATGACAGCAGGGGACGGGAACGGTTAAGTGACCTGGGATGCGATTCGCGAGCGGGCGCGTCCCGCTGTGCGAATCGCATCCCCAACGGCCATGACAGAGCAGCGCTCCCGGTCAGCGGGACTGACCGGGGAGCTGCAGGGAGAAAGACGCCGTGAGCGCTCCGGGGAGGAGCGGGGACCCGAAGCGCTAGGCGTAACAGTACCCCCCCCCTTAGGTCTCCCCTTCTCTTTGTCCGGTAACTGCCTCCCCTGGGATGAGGACACCGGGAAAGGATGGAGGGATTCCTCAACGGCAGGCAGAACAGCAGGAGTAGGAATGGGGAGGGAGGGCAGAGGGCGAGACCTGGCACGGGGCAGTGTGACACCAGGACGAGGGCCATGAGGGGACACAGAGGCTTGCCTGATGGGACTGGGAGGGGGGGAGAGGCATTTCCTGTGGCAGGCAGAGTCCCTAACGACCTTAGGGGGACCGGGTACAGGAGGAACCACAGGGTCACGGCAGGGAGTACTGGGAACCGGTTTAAGGCAGTCCTTGGAACAAGAGGGACCCCAACTCTTGATCTCCCCAGTGGACCAATCCAGGGTTGGGGAATGGTGTTGAAGCCAGGGTAGTCCAAGGAGAATTTCGGAAGTGCAATTAGGAAGGACAAAAAATACAATTTCCTCGAGATGAGGTCCGATGCACATTAGGAGGGGCTCCGTGCGGTAACGCACGGTGCAATCCAACCTGGCTCCGTTGACCGCGGAAATGTGGAGTGGCTTGACAAGACGGGTCACCGGAATGCGGAATTTATTCACTAAGGACTCCCGAATAAAATTCCCAGAAGCTCCAGAGTCCAGGCAGGCCACGGCTGAGAGGGGAGAGCTGGCTGAAGTAGAAATCCGAACAGGCACCGTGAGACGTGGAGAAGCCGACTTAGCATCAAGAGACGCCACACCCACGAGAGCTGGGTGCGAGCGTGCGTTTCCCAGACGTGGAGGACGGATTGGGCAATCCACCAAAAAATGTTCAGTACTGGCACAGTACAGACAAAGATTCTCTTCCTTACGGCGATTCCTCTCTTCCAGGGTCAGGCGAGACCGATCCACTTGCATGGCCTCCTCGGCGGGAGGCCTAGGCGCAGATTGCAGTGGAGACTGTGGGAGAGGTGTCCAGAGATCTAAGTCTTTTTCCTGGCGGAGCTCTTGATGCCTCTCAGAAAAACGCATGTCAATGCGAGTGGCTAGATGAATGAGTTCATGCAGGTTAGCAGGAGTCTCTCGTGCGGCCAGAACATCTTTAATGTTGCTGGATAGGCCTTTTTTAAAGGTCGCGCAGAGAGCCTCATTATTCCAGGATAGTTCAGAAGCAAGAGTACGGAATTGTATGGCGTACTCGCCAACGGAGGAATTACCCTGGACCAGGTTCAGCAGGGCAGTCTCAGCAGAAGAGGCTCGGGCAGGTTCCTCAAAGACACTTCGAATTTCAGAGAAGAAGGAGTGTACAGAGGCAGTGACGGGGTCATTGCGGTCCCAGAGCGGTGTGGCCCATGACAGGGCTTTTCCAGACAGAAGGCTGACTACGAAAGCCACCTTAGACCTTTCAGTAGGAAACTGGTCCGACATCATCTCCAAGTGCAGGGAACATTGCGAAAGAAAGCCACGGCAAAACTTAGAGTCCCCATTAAAATTGTCCGGCAAGGACAGGCGGAGGCTAGGAGTGGCCACTCGCTGCGGAAGGGGTGCAGGAGCTGGCGGAGGAGATGGTTGTTGCTGCTGTAGCTGTGACTGTACTTGCTGTAGTTGTGACTGGAGTTGCTGTGTCATGGTGGTCAAGTACGACAGCTGGTGATCTTGTTGGGCGATCTGACGAGCTTGCTGGGCGACCAGCGTAGGGAGGTCAGCGACAACTGGCAGAGGAACTTCAGCGGGATCCATGGCCGGATCTACTGTCACGATGCCGGCTGGCAGGTAGTGGATCCTCTGTGCCAGAGAGGGATGGCGAGGACCGCGCTAGTGGACCGGTTCTAAGCCACTACAGGTTTTCACCAGAGCCCGCCGCAAAGTGGGATGGTCTTGCTGCGGCGGTAGTGACCAGGTCGTATCCACTAGCAACGGCTCACCTCTCTGACTGCTGAAGATAGGCGAGGTACAAGGGAGTAGGCAGAAGCAAAGTCGGACGTAGCAGAAGGTCGGGGGCAGGCGGCAAGGTTCGTAGTCAGGGGAGATAGCAGAAGTTCTGGTACACAGGCTTAAAACACACAAAACGCTTTCACTAGGCACAAGGGCAACAAGATCCGGCAAGGAAGTACAAGGGAGGAGACTAGATATAGCCAGGGAACAGGTGGGAGCCAATTAAGCTAATTGGGCCAGGCACCAATCATTGGTGCACTGGCCCTTTAAGTCTCAGGGAGCTGGCGCGCGCGCGCCCTAGAGAGCGGAGCCGCGCGCGCTAGCAGATGACAGCAGGGGACGGGAACGGGTAAGTGACCTGGGATGCGATTCGCGAGTGGGCGCGTCCCGCTGTGCGAATCGCATCCCCAACGGCCATGAGAGAGCAGCGCTCCCGGTCAGCGGGACTGACCGGGGAGCTGCAGGGAGAAAGACGCCGTGAGCGCTCCGGGGAGGAGCGGGGACCCGGAGCGCTAGGCGTAACAGTCACTCACAAAGACGCCTACCCTCTCCCCAGGATAGAGGAATCTCTGACAGCCTTGGGATCAGCTGCCTACTTCTCTACACTGGACCTGACCAGCGGATACTGGCAGGTAGTGATGGCTGAAGAAGATAGAGAAAAGACGGCGTTTGTGACCCCGATGGGGCTCTTTGAGTTCAAAAGCATGCCCTTTGGGCTTTGCAACGCACCTGCCACTTTCCAACCCCTTATGAAGCAATGCTTTGGGCACCTCATCTTCCAGAGTGTCCTCCTGTACCTAGACGATGTCATTGTTTACTCTCGGATGTATCAGGAGCATCTGGACCATCTTAAGGAAGTCTTCCAAGTCCTTAAACAACTAAAGGTCTAAAGGTCAAGCCATCCAAGTGCCATCTATTGAAACCCCGAGTTCACTATCTTGGGCATGTCGTCAGTGCTGAAGGTGTTCAACCAGATCCTGACAAAGGGGGTGCTGAGAAAGATTGGCCTACGCCCGAACGGTGCAAGACATCTAAAGCTTCCTTGGGTTTGCTGGTTATTACAGGCGTTTCATCCCTCACTTCACTCAAATTGCTCGACCCCTTACTGCTTTATTTAAGGGCACTGCGAAGGAGAATTACAACGGAAGACTCCTGATACAGTGGACTGAAAACCAAGAGACAGCGTTTCGGGCCTTGAAGTGCCTCCTTACTGAGCCCCCTTCCCATTCCGGCTGTACACGGATGGCCAGTTTTGAAGGCCTAGGGGCTGTCCTATCACAAGTGCAGGACGATAAGGAAAGAGTGATATCTTATGCCAGTAGGCATCTGTGAGGGGCAGAAAGGAATGACAATAACTACAGTTCGTTCAAGCTAGAACTCCTGGCCTTGGTCTAAGCCGTCACTGAAAAGTTCAAGGACTACCTGGCCGCTACTCCCTTCACAGTCTACACTGACAACAACCTATTGGCACATCTAAACACTGCCAAGCTGGGAGCCATTGAGCAACGTTGGGCCTCCAGGCTGACCAATTATGACTTCAACATCAAGTACCAAAGTGGGAAGACCAACGTCAATGCAGATGTACTCCCCCGTATGGCTCCTGGTGAAGAACCACCCGTGGAGGATGTGTGAGGACGTAGAGATGCCACCCTTTTACCAAAGGTTCGTGAGCCAGAATACTTCGACTACACTAGAGGGTGACAAGCCTGGGTCCTCCAAAGTCCCCGAGGATTTGTATACCTGGAAGACCTTACAGGACGAGAGTCGAGTTATGGGAGATCTCTTAGACTACGTTCTCCAAAAGAAGGTGCCAACTCGGCTCCGCAAGGCACAGGGAGACTTCGAGTTGAAGCGGTTGTGGCGACAGAGAAATCGCCTGTTCCTCCACAAAGGACTGCTACACAGAAACTCCCTCGATCCGGTCTCCAGGGAGCACCTGCACCAAATTCTAGTTTTGCGACAGGATGCAGCCATGGTTCTCAATGTGTACCACGATCAGTCGGGGCACTTTGGAGTCCACAAGACCGAGGCCACCATCCGGAGAAGATTCTATTGGGTGGGGATGCGTGGAGATATTGAAAAGTGGTGTGCCGAATGCACCGTCTGCAGTGTCACCAAGAACCTTCGCAAAGACGCAAGAGCACATCTACATCCCATACACACTGAAAGGCCTAACCAACTGGTCGCTCTGGACCATGTGAAGCTGTCTCCCACTCGATCTGGTTACAGTAATGCTATATTAGGCATAGGTTTACTTTCACTTTAGGGTTAATAGTGTGCGGCACCACGATCGCTGCCATGCCCTATTAGCCACATGTCTAGGTCGTTGTTTGAGGCTGGGTCCGACCTGCTATGACACGTCGTTGTCCCGCGTTATAGAAAGGGAAAGGACTCAGTACGTACCGGTACGTCCTTGGTCCTTAACCCCTTAAGGACCCAGCCAATTGTCACTGTAGGAACATGCCATTTTTTGCACATCTGACCACTTTCACTTTTTTTTTTCAATAGAAGTTTTATTACGTTTTTGAAGGTAAATGAACAACACGTACAGTCAACATGTGTCATGGGTAACACATGTGGTATCATGCACCCCTACAGGGGTGTTAGACAGAACATGAAAATAACAAAAGCAATAGCAGTAAAAGTAATTGTGATCTAGAACGTAACAGGCCATTAGGCATCTTCCACTGTTGGTAAACGTTAATTTGCAGTTAGCGGTGTACAGACTACATGACGCTACAAGAACAAAAAGGGGTCCGAGGACCGCTACATAGTTTGTTGGATGGGTGAAAGATGGACAGAAAGAGGAAAGAAATGAAAAAGAGGAAAAGAGGTGGAGGGAAAGAAAGAAGAGGGAAGGAAGGGGGGGGTGAGGGTGGAGAGAGCGGGGATGTAGAGCGTGAAGGACCTAAGAAAACGGACAGAGGACTTACCAGGCGGCCCAAAGCACTCCAAGAGCCTCACCGACACTAACTGGTGTTTCCTTGAGCGGCTGGAGAAGGAGGGAGGGAGGAGGTCAGTCCAGTGGACAGAGAGCCTACAGTTCATAATGAGGGGATGGCAGGATAAGGGAAGGCGTAAGTTCAGGGTGAGTCAAGTGGTAAGGTGCAGTCAATTGTGTGCTGTGTAGGATATAAAGGCCACCCAGGGCATACAAATGAAGCTATATTTAACCAATTGCCTAGGGGAGTCGGCCCTCAGCTCCTCCATCCTGTGAAGTCGAGAGACTTCTTGGATCCAATTCGAGATGTTTGGGGGAGTTTGCATCTTCCAGAGTCTGGGGATTACCGACCTAGCTGCCAGGAGTATATACAATATCAGTTGGACGGAGGACCTGTGGGTCGAGGAGGGGAGGATCGATAGTAAGAGGGACTTGGGCGCTCTGGAGGTCCACAGAGGTGACGCGTTTAATTATATCAGTCACATTAGTCCAGAAAACCGCCAGAGTCGGGCAGGTTAGCCATATATGTAGCATTGTGCCCCGCGCTGCTGAACACCTCCAGAGACCCCTGGGTACATAGTGGCCAGTAGGGCCGGAAATCTATACCATCTTTCTATTATTTCATAATTAACTTCTTGGGCTCTACATGAGATTGAGGTCATGTTGCATCTGGTGAGGGCTGTTTGCCAATCGGCCTCTGAAATCTAGTGGTCCATGTCCCTTTCCCAGCCAACCTTAAACGGAAGGGGTTTACTTGTCTGCGTTTCCAAGGCCAATGGATATAGCACACTTGTGGCGTGTGGTATCGGAGAAGAGGAAGAGCAGAGCTTTTCAAATTTAGTTAAAGAACGGTGGATGCGTAGCTTCAGTTTTGTAGACACATAAAAATGTCATAGTTGAGCGTATTGAAATAATTGGGCGGGGAAGAGGTTGACGTCCCCCAGAAGGTCAGAGAGGGGTATCAACGTAGTTTCGGTCAGGAGGGACTGAAGTGTGATGTAATCCCGTTTGTGTAATGTGAGGAAGGAGTTGCAAGAGCAAGCAGGGGGGAACGCTGGGTTATCGAAAAGAGGCATTAGAGGCCCGTCTTGGGCCATATATAGCTGTTGTGATCTACTAATTGAAGAGAGAACCGGGGGGGAAGGGTAGCAATATCCAGTGAGCGGGCAGTGTTGTGGGGGGCCCCATAGGATTGTTATCAGGTCGCATCCCAGCACCACAGATTCATGTTGAATCCATTGTTTATCTGAGGTGCAATGAAAGCAATCAAGGATTTGAGATTTGAGTGAGGATCGTCACTAGATAGTATGAGAAGTGGTCTGGGAGGGCCAGACCCCATCCTGTTTTTGTCTGATCAAAGCATGTCTCGCTAATCTGGGGTGTTTATGTGCCCATACAAAATAGGACTGTGTCGCTGCGAGTTCCTTTAAAAAAATGTGGGGGGGGGGGGACTACTGGCAGGCATGAGAAGAGGTAGAGTAACCGGGGCAGGACATTCATTTTGAGAATATTAATTCTACTGATCCAAGAGAAATCCTTTTTCTCCCATTTTGATAGGGGGGGGGGGGGGTAGTTAAGTCTAAAGGCATCCAAAATATGTGATGGTACCTGTACTCCCAAATATTTAATGGAGGAGGATTGCTATTTAAATGGGTAAGTTGATTTAAGGAGGCTTAAAATGGCAGGTGGAAGGGTGATATTGAGCGCCTCACGTTTTGACATATTTAGCTTATAGTTGCTGAGGAGGGAAAAACGTTTAATGGTGAATAATAGGGACGGGAGGGAGGTAACAGGGGAGGAGAGATATGGTAAGAGGTCATCCGCATAAGCGGCGCATTTGCAATGGCACAAGGGTATGGGAAGACCCCTGATGTCCGGATTGAGGCGAATGTCCACCAAAAGGTGTTCCATGCAGAGCACATAGAGCAGCGGGACAGAGGGCATCCCTGCCTTGTGCCATTGCAAATGTGGAAGGGGTCCGACAGTTGTCCATTTATCCGAATTTGGGCCTGAGGGCAGGTATACAGCGCTCCAATGCGAGAAAGCATGGTGTCAAAAATTCCTATTTGGGCCAAAGAGGCCATCATGATGTTTCAGTCCACCCAGTCGAAGGCTTTCTCCGCATCCAATGACAAGAGAAATAAAGGTATTTCAGTCTTGTGAGCTTGATGAATTACAGAGAAAGTGCGGAGGGTATTATCTCTAGCTTCACGGCCTCTGACAAAGCTTACTTGATCCAGGTGGACTAGGAAATCCATGTGCGGCGCTAGCCAGTTGGCTAATAACTTAGCAAACAGTTTGGTGTCGGTGTTGAGTAAAGATATGGGCCTGTAACTGGGGCAAAGTGATGGGTCTTTACCTTCCTTAGGAAGGACTGTTATTAACGCTTTCAGGAATTAAGGGGGGGGGAGGGGCAGTGGAGGCTGAGATATTATTGAAGGCTTCAAGCAGAGGGGGAGCTAACTCAAAGCGGAAAGATTTATAGAATTTAGAGGAGTAGCCATCAGGGCCCGGACTCTTGCCTGTGGGCATAGACATGATGGCTTCAAATAATTCCTCCTGTGAGAAAGATTCCTCTAATGCCTGATTGGCCTCTAGGGACAATTGAGGGAGGGCCATAACTGAAATGTACTGGGATAGAGATGGGAGTGCAGTCGGACTGTTCGAGGGGGCGGCCGGTTTAGGGAGATGGTACAGTGACGTGTAGTATTGCCTGAAGGAACTTAGTATTTCGGGGGTAAGGAATGAAGGAACCCCCGAATGGGATTTTATGGAGGAAAGAAAAAGTGAGGATTTCCTGGATTTAAGTTCTCTGGCCAGGAGCTTTCCGGATTTGTTGCCCCATTCATAAAAGAGCCTGCCCGTTAATTGTTTGTAGTAGCTAAAGGCTTCCCATTTAACCCCTTAAGGACCAGGCCATTTTACACCTTAGGACCAGAGCGTTTTTTGAACATCTGACCACTGTCACTTTATACATTAATAACTCTGGAATGCTTTTAGTTATCATTCTGATTCCGAGATTGTTTTTTCGTGACATATTCAACTTTAACATGGTGGTAAATTTTTGTGGTAACGTGCACCCTTTCTTGGTAAATAAATCCCAAAATTTTATGAAAAAATAGAAAATTTAGCATTTTTCTAACTTTGAAGCTCTCTGCTTGTAAGGAAAATGGATATTCCAAACAATTTTTTTTAAATTCACTTATACAATATGTCTACTTTATGTTTGCATCATAAAATTGACAAGTTTTTATTTTTTTAAGATACCAGAGGGCTTCAAAGCAGCAATTTTCGAATTTTTCACAAAATTTTCAAACTCACTATTTTTCAGGGACCAGTTCAGGTTTGAAGCTGATTTGAAGGGTCTTCATATTAGAAAAACCCCATAAATGACCCCATTATAAAAACTGCACCCCCCAAAGTATTCAAAATGACATTCAGTAAGTGTTTTAACCCTTTAGGTGTTTCACAGTAATAGCAGCAAAGTGAAGAAGAAAATTCCCAATCTTCATTTTTAACACTTGCATGTTCTTGGAGACCCAATTTTTGAATTTTTACAAGGGGTAAAATGAGAAAATGTATACTTGTATTTGTAGCCCAATTTGAAGCGAAGGAGCGACAAGGGGATTTTGGAGAGTATGTTTTTCTGAAATGGTTTTTGGGGGGCATGTTGCATTTAGGAAGCCCCTATACCCCCCCAAAATGTGTAACCCCATCTCTTCTGAGTATGGAGGTACCCCATAAGTTGACCTACGGGCGAACTACAATGCTCAGAAGAGAAGTCATGTTTGGCTTTTTGAGAGCAAATTTTGGTTGGGGGGCATGTTGCATTTAGGAAGCCCCTATGGTGCCAGAACAGCAAAAAAAAAAACACATGGCATACCATTTTGGAAACTAGACCCCTTGAGGAATATAACAAGGCATAAAATGAGGCTTAATACCCCACAGGGGTTTCACGACTTTTGCATATGTAAAAAAAAAAATTTTCTCACTAAAATTTGTGTTTCCCCCCAAATTTCACATTTTTGCAAGGGTAATTAGCAGAAAATACCCCCCCAAATGTGTGACCCCATCTCTTCTGAGTATGGAGGTACCCCGTAAGTTGACCTGAAGTGCATTACGGGCGAACTACAATGCTCAGAAGAGAAGGAGTCATATTTGGCTTTTTAGAGCAAATTTTGGTCGGGGGCATGTCGCATTTAGGATGCCCCTATGGTGCCAGAACAGCAAAAAAAAAAAAAAACATGGCATACCATTTTGGAAACTAGACCCCTTGAGGAACGTAACAAGGAATAAAGTGAGCCTTAACCAGGCTAGCGGTATTCCCAAGCGTGACTCGGGGTTAATTTTCGCTGCCAGAAGCGGTAACCCCGAGTCACGCTCGGGGTAGATTACAGAGCTGCCAGCGGAGTCTTCTTTCCTACTCCTGGCGATCCAGCGATGTCCCCTATGTGATCGTGGGTGAGGGCCCTGGCGGATGCCTCCATCTGACTTCCTGGTTCCGTCTCTGTGAGCCGCAGAGGCTCATGGGGGCGGAACTCGGCGGTAAATTCAAATGTTTGAAAGCATAAAAGTGACACACACACATAAAGTCAGGTGATACAGTGAAATCCTGTCAAATTACACTGTATCACCTCAGATTTGACACTGTATCACCTCAGATTTGACATTTGATCATCCTACACTGCCCTGCCTGCCCTTTTTGCTTTAGTTTCTGCCCATAAAAGACATTTTTTACCATGGCCTGAAAGCATCACTTTAGCATCTCCAAAGCGGGTTTGGATCCGATGAGTGACAGCGGCAGCGACACAGAGCCCCTCACAGAATTGTGCGATAGCGATAACGATTCGTGTCAAGATTCGTCATCTGACACTGACTAGAGAAGTGGCGACAGCAACGATTCTGCACCCGAGCTCAGTGATGTGCGCACTTGGTGCCCTATTGATTGCGGTATGGATGAGGTACCACCACCAAGATTTCCATTTACTGGATCACCTGGGATGAAGGTAGACATTGAGCACAATGATCCTTTGGCGTACCTAAAATTATTTCTCACAGATGACGTCATTGAAAAGATTGTCATGGAGACAAATCACTACAACGAGCAGCAATCCGCTACTCTGCATAACAAGTTTTCCAGGAACAGAAAATGGGAACTGATGGCTAAAGAGGACATCTGGAAGTTTCTTGGGCTAATACTTCTCTAGGGGGTGGTGTTGAAACCCCTGCAGAAATGATACTGGACTACCAACAAATTGCTGACAACCCCATTTTTTGGCACCATCATGTCTGAGTACCGATTTTCCCTCATAATGAAGAATTTGCACTTCACCAACAACGAAAAATTTGACGAAGCCACACATCCAGCGCAAAAACTCAAGAAGATCTGGGAAGTATACCAAATGATCCTAAAAAATTTCCAGCAGGCCTATGTGCCAGATAGAGACATCAGCATTGATGAAAGTATGATGGCTTACAAGGGACGCCTCAGCTGAATTCAATACATCGCATCCAAGGGAGCACGGTTTGGAATAAAATCCTATATGCTCTGCGAGTCTGCCACTGGCTATATATGGAATTCCGTCATATACACAGGTAAAGGATAGTGTTGCTCGCGAATATTCGCAATTCGAATATTATTCGCGAATATCGCATATTCGCGAATTCGCGAATTTCGCGAATATAGCGCTATATATTCGTAATTACGAATATTCGTTTTTTTTTCTTTTTTTTTTTTCTTCACAGTACACATCATAGTGATCATCCCTCTCTGCTTCCAGCTCGTGTGGTGTAAAGAAGGCTCTAATACTACTGTGTGAGACTGCCGGGCGAAAATTCGCATATGAGAAAATTCGCATATGCTAATTTTCGCATATGCGAATTTGCGCGTATGCCAATTTTGTATTTGCTAATATTCACATATGCTAATTTTCGCATACGCGAATATTCGCATATGCGAAAATAAAACGAGAATATAACGAATATGCGAATATTCGCGAATATATGACGAATATTCGTCCATATATTCGCGAATATTCGCGAATTCGAATATGGCCTATGCCGCTCAACACTAGTAAAGGAACACAATTCAACCCCAGGTACAGCGGCTATGGGATGGCAACGTCATCAGTCCTTACTCTGCTTGAGCCATTGCTGAATCAGGGGTATTGTGTGACAACGGACAACTTTTACACATCGCCTGAGCTGTACGAGTTTCTGCTAAAACACAAGACTGATGGATATGGAACCTTTAGGGCCAACCGACGTGACCTGCCATCTATGTTTGCCAAGAAAAAACTGAAAACAGGAGAAATGGTTGCCTGGCAGAAAGGAAAGATGATGGCAATGCGTTGGCGTGACAAAAAAGACGTGTGCCTAATGAGTACAGTGCATAACACCTCCACTGCCATACAAGAGGTGGGAAAGATGTCATGAAGCCACAACTTGTGATTGACTACAACAACACCATGGGAGGAGTCGATAGAGCCGATCAGGCGATGACATTTTATCCCGCTATGCGGAAACAACAAAAAAATATTATAAAAAAATCTTCAGGCATCTCCTGGAACAAGGCCTCTGGAATGCCTATATACTGCACAGAGGAAAGAGTGACAAGCCTCTTGTTCATTCTGACTTTATCTGGAAGGTGGCGGAGCGGATTTTTGTGAACAACCAAACGCCATCAGTGGCCGTGAACAGATCTGGACGTCGTGCTGTTGACGTTGTCAACCCAGAACGCCTGACTGGTCGTCACTTTATGGATTACATCCCGCCAACCGCAAAAAAGGCAGCACCTACAAGGATGTGAGTAGTTTGCTGCTCAAAGCAAGATGGCAATGGAAAAAAAATCCAAAAAGAAACCAGGTTCCATTGCAGTCCCATGTTTCAAAATTTACCACACCCAGGATGTTTACTGAATTTTCTTTGTTTGACAAATTTCATTATTTATTACATTATTGAAAAAAATTATATTATTTATTAGATTATAATTCATGATTTTATGTTTCGAACTTTATCACATCTGAGAGGTCTACTAGAGTCTTCTTTGGTCAGGTTTAAGTAAATAATTACTAAGAATTGCAGGCCTACAATACATAACACCAAATTTCCATGCAAAAAAATGGTACCGCTTTTGGTGCAAAATTCCTGACATAATCATACCGCCAGGGAGGATAATATCCCACAGGGGTTTCACGACTTTTGCATATGTTAAAAACAAAAAATGTCACTAAAATGTGTGTTTCCCACCAAATTTCACATTTTTGCAAGGGTTAATAGCAGAAAATACCCATCAAAATTTGTAACCCCATTTCTTATGAGTATGGAAATACCCCATGTGTGGACGTCAAGTGCCCTGCGGTCGAACTACAATGCTCAGAAGAGGAGGAGCGCCATTGAGCTTTTAAAGAGTGAATTTGTTTGGAATGGTAGTCAGGGGCCATGTGCGTTTACAAAGCCCCCCGTGGTGCCAGAACAGTGGGCCCCCCCACATGTGACCCCATTTTGGAAACTACACCCCTCACAGAATTTAATAAGGGGTGCAGTGAGTATTTACACCCCACTGGCATTTGACAGATCTTTGGAACAATGGGCTGAGCAAATGAAAAATTACATTTTTCATTTTTACGGACCACTGTTCCAAAAATCTGGCAGACACCAGTGGGGTTTAAATGCTCACTGTACCCCTTATTACATTACGTGAGGGGTGTAGTTTCCAAAATGGGGTCACATGTTGGGGGGTCCATTGTTCTGGCACTATGGGGGCATTGTAAACACACATGGCCTTCAATTCCGGACACATTTTCTCTTCAAAATCCCAATGGCGCTCCCTATCTTCTGAGCATTGTAGTTCGCCTGCCGAGCCCTTTACATCCACATTTGGGGTATTTTCTTACTCAAAAGAAATGTGGTTACCAATTTTGGGGGGCTTTTTTCCTATTTTCCCTTGTGAAAATAAAAAATTTAGGGTAACACCATCATTTTAATGAAAAAAAAAAATTTCATTTTCCCATCCAACTTTAACGAAAATTTGTCAAACACCTGTGGGGCGTTAAGGCTCACTATACCCCTTGTTACATTCCGTGAGGGGTGTAGTTTCCAAAATGGGGTCATATGTCCGTATTTATTTTTTTGCGTTTATGTCAGAACCGCTGTAAAATTAGCCACCCCTGTGCAAATCACCAATATAGGCTTCAAATGTGCATAGTGCGCTCTCACTCTTGAGCCTTGTTATGCGCCTGCAGATCATTTTGCGCCCACATCTGGTGTATTTCCGTACTCAGGAGAAATTGCGTTACAAATTTTGGGGGTCTTTTTTTCCTTTTACCTCTTGTGAAAAAAAAAGTAAAGGGCAACACCAATATGTTAGTGTAATAATTTTTTTTTTTTTTACACTAACAGGCTGGTGTAGACCCCAACTTTTCCTTTTCATAAGGGGTAAAAGGAGAAAAAGCCCCCCAAAATTTGTAGTGTAATTTCTCCTGAGTACGGAGATACCCCATATGTGGCTCTAAAGTGTTTCCTTGAAATAAGAAAGGGCTCCAAAGTGAGAGAGCGCCATGCGCATTTGAGGACTAAATCAGGGATTGCATAGGGGTGGACATAGGGGTATTCTATACCAGTGATTCCCAAACAGGGTGCTTCCAGCTGTTGCTAAACTCCCAGCATGCCTGGACAGCCAGTGGCTGTCCAGAAATGCTGGGAGTTGTTGTTTTGCAACAGCTGGAGGCTCCGTTTTGGAAACACTGCCGTACAATACGTTTTTAATTTTTATTGGGGGGGGGGAGGGGAAGGGTAAGGGGGTGTATATGTAGAGTTTTAACCTTTATTATGTGGTAGTGTAGTGTTTTTAGGGTACATTCACACTGGCGGATGTTTACAGTGAGTTCCCTGCTAGTAGTTTGCGCTGCGGCGAAAAATTTGCCGCAGCTCATGCTTGAAGCAGAAAACTTACTGTAAGCCTGCCCGTGTGAATGTACCCTGTACGTTCACATGGGGGGCAAACCTCCAGCTGTTTCAAAACTACAACTCCCAGCATGTACTGACAGACCATGCAGGCTGGGAGTTGTACTTTTGCAACAGCTGGAGGCACACTGGTTGGAAAACCTTCAGTTAGGTTCTGTTATCTAACTCAATATTTTCCAACCAGTGTGCCTCCAAAACTACAACTCCCAGCATGTACTGATCACCGAAGGGCATGCTGGGAGATGTAGTTATGCAACAGCTGGAGAGATCGCAACTACAACTCCCAGCATGCTGGGATTTGCAGTTTTGCAACATCTGGAGAGCTACAGTATAGAGACCACTGCAAACTGTGGCCCTCCAGATGCTGCAAAACTACAAATCCCAGCATGCCCAGAAAGCAAACAGTTGTGTGGGCATGCTAGGAGTTGTAGTTTTTCAAGATCTTGAGGGCTATAGTTCAGAGACTACCATATAGTGGTCTCAAACTGTAGCCCTCCAGCTGTTGCAAAACTACAACTCCCAGCATGCCCAAACAGCTGTCTGGGCATGCTGGGAGTTGTAGTTTTGCAACATCTGGAGTGTTACAGTATAGAGACCACTATATAGTGGTCTCGGACTGCAGCCCTCCAGATGTTGCTAGGCAACTGACCGGCTTCCGTCGGATCCAGGGAGCCTGCTGCACGACATCGCCGCCCGCCGATCTCCGACACCGATCGTCGCCCGCAGCCTCCGCAGATCGGTAAGTGGACTCCGGCGTCGTTTCACCGTTCTGCCCCGCCTATTGTGGGTGGGCAGGATGGGGAAAACAAAAGTTAACCCCCCCCCGCCCCCGATCTGCTGTGCAGCCCCTCCAGCATGTGGCTCATTGTTTCTCCTCCCAGCACCATCTAGGTTATTGCAACATTTTGCAAAAGATGAAATCGCTAAATCACAAACCGCAAAATTCCTGATGTGATTGTGACATATTGTGCAGCCCCAATAAAAATGAAGATACACATATTCCTATACATCTAAGGAGTTTAGGACTACAAAGAAGAACAGAAGGTTTGCATCATTTTCTTATTTATTTATACATTTTTTAAATAAGACATTTCCTATAAGAACATAACAATCTGTTCTATTCCTCCATCTTGCTGTTATGGAGGGAGGTTGGTACCGTTCTTATGATGTTCTGCATGGTCCTCTATACCCCAAAGGCATCGATCCTAACCCTTAGGGAGATGCTGCAGGTGTTCCTGGACATGGTGAACAATAGGTGTTCCATGGTGGAATAGAAAGTCACATTCGTCAGCAGGATGAGGAGCAGAATTGACCACTCGATGATTTTGACAAAGGCTTCAATCATCTCTTCCCATTCTCCGGCAAACAGTTGGATGTATACAACGACCCCAGTTCCTATAATAAGAAACACACAGGCAAGGGCCATAGAAGAGAAGATGGCTCTTACATGGCAGATGACTCTGGATGCTCCCGGCACTTTGTACAGGAGGATGGATTGCCACATGTTGTATATTCCAGCACAGATGAATGTAGCGATGGCGGCGATGCGATGGATCATCGGGTAGTCTGTTGTAGAAAATAATGACATGATGACAGTCATGACACAGGATGACCAAGCGATGACTAGTAGGGTCTTCTGGATCAATGGCTGACGGGGTCCAAAGGCTTCGCGATGGAACAAGATGAATCTATAATTCAGCCATGCCAGACCCACAGAGGCAATGGCCATCCCTATAAATCCTATACAGAATGGGATCTGTTCAGGAAAGAAAACCCCCATATCACTGATATAGATCAGGGGGGAAGTAGTATGGCCTTGGATGATGGTGATGGTGTAGCTGGTGGAGATCCAGACCATACACCAGAGGGCCATGAAGAGGGGGATGAACCCCAATCCTTTAATCTCCATAGCAGATGAAGTAAAAGGCACAAAAGGCAAATACTGCAAAAGTCTAGCAAATGGCTGTGTAACAATCTACAGAATGAAGGTCTGGGCGCTGTCAGAGCAATGTAATGCCGCCAGAGTTCTATGATGACATCACATGATGTCACATCCGCTCTTTGGTTCTTGGAGTTGCCATGGTTACGTATCTGCTATGAACAGAACCTGATGTGACTCCATTTTGATCATCTTTGATGATTGGATAACAATAAAATGTATTTATTTAATTTTATAACAATCATTAGAACAATACAACAATATTTAAGATTTAATTATTTCTTATTTACCTTATTATCTTGTTTACCTAAAAGGGGGTGGATTATAAACAAATGACATCACACGTTCTGTCTATTTTATCATACAAAATAATAAATCTGCCCTCCCTATCTATTACTACTTCCCTCTCTTCACATTTTCGGTGAAAGAGAACTGAAACCCCTCTAGAAAATGTGGAATAACATGAGTGATATTGATGACCCCCCCAATTTATATCCAATACCCTCCACTATTCCTGGCATAAAAGCCTTTAAAGCGAACCTGTCAGATCCAACTAAATTATTAGTATTTTTTTAAATGAAGAAATAGATGGTCCAGCGCAGGATAACGTGCAATAAAAGACAAAATTTATTGTAGATTCAAGCCATAGGATAGCAGGACACAGGGTTACGCGTTTCAGCCGGAAAGACCAGTAAGGCTGGTCTTTCCGGCTGAAACGCGTAACCCTGTGTCCTGCTATCCTATGGCTTGAATCTACAATAAATTTTGGCTTTTATTGCACGTTATCCTGCGCTGGACCATCTATTTCTTCATTGCTACTTTGGTGTTGGTTCACACGGTGCCGTGCGACAGGCGTCTGGCTGGAAGGGTGAGCTGAGTTATCCTATACTCTTCTATTTTTTAAAATATATTACTCAGAACCTAATCCTGACATGTACATCTCATTTTTATGTGTCTAGCACCTATTTTTTTATTTTTTCTATTAAATTTTCTTGTTGCTCACTTGCTTGAATTCCTCTCCAAGGGAGGGGGCGTAGCCTCACTATGCAGGCCTCAGCCCCCTCCCTTAGTATGTCAGGACATGCTGGGAGTTGTAGTTTGGGAGTTGAAGCCATTATGGTGTTGTTCGGACTGTGATGGCTGCTGTTGGGGGGGGGGGGGGGGTTCTATAGGACCCCTCCAAATTGCTCCCTTATAATCCCAGGGAGGAGCTAGTTCTGTCTGTTGAGTTCTTGCTGAGGAGCAGTACAGTCAAGACCTAAGAGTGTCTGGTGTCCTAAGGGAGACCTAGGCCTAACCACCAGGGGCGGACTGACAACACTCAGGGCCCCCGGACAAAATAAAGCAAGGGCCCCCAGTCGGCCCCTGGCCACACCTCTGCCCTGCCCCTATTCTACCCAAATCCCTCCTCATGCACCACTTCTACATACAAAATAAAATGAAATATATATAACATAGGTTAGATAACTTTCCATGACCAATAATACCTGTATATAAGGAGTAAATATATACCACCACACAATAACTGGATAATAACAAAATACTGTACTGAATGTAACTACTATATACACAGTAGTATTCCCTTATACAGTTCCCATATAGCGGTAGATACCAGCTGTACACAGGATCTGTATATCATATAAGTGATTATATACAGGGCCATATAGAGATAGACACCAGCTGTACGCAGGATGTGTATACCAAATAAATGATTACAGTTACATTTGAGGACTTGCAATCAACATTTTTTCTAATCAGTGTCGTCCTTTTTCGTTTTCTTCTCTGTCCGTATCAGTCTGCCATATCGACTTCTTCAAGCCAAAACATATGTAAGAAAAACAAGTTACACTCTGCATTTTTACAGTGCCCTCCCCTCCTCTACACAATCTCCCCATCTATAGGCCCCGAACTGTTATAATGCACTCCTGCAAAGTAAAAGGGCAGGTAGGTAGCCAGGTAGGTATGTGTGGTGTTCCGGTACCGTATAGTATACCGTACCTTGTATGGTGGTCCCCAAATCCAGAGTTACTCCGTTCCGGCAGGGTCCTCCTGGTGGGATAGCCCTAGTCACCTCTTTCTCCTTTAATTTTGTGATGTTTGTGTGTGTATATTTAATTGTGTATATAGTGTCGCAGGGCCTTCGGTCATGTGACTAATGTTAATTCTCTTAGGGTATGCAAAAGGACCTTCCTAGGTCATGTGTGTGGTCACATGTTTAGAATATAATCCCTTGTGTAAAGTGACTGACAGATGGTATGGACCAATGAGCTCAAGGCCAGCCCCTGCCCATATAAGGGAGCTGCCAGCCAATCCTCACTCTCTTGGGTTCCAGACTAGCAGAGAGGAGAGATCAGTGCAACTTTCAAAGACAAGACCAGGCCGAAGCCTGATAATACCACAACTTACCAAATCGTGAGTTACAATACAACTCCCCGCTAAAGTCTGCGTGACCGCTGGACCTAAACTCAATCCCCTAAATCCAGTGGAACAGCGCATATAAATCTCAAGAGCTTGGAACTCACAAGGTCCCAACCAAATGTCAGGATCCTAATAGACTCTTCTTGTACAAAGACTGTTCCTGTTTAACTCTGCATAAAACCTGCAGTAAAAGTTCCGACTGTTTTCTGAAACCTCCGGTTGTGGACAATGATTTATTATCCATCCCTATCGCTCTTGGGACAGGTGGCGATAGGACAAGTATATACAGAGGAGCCCTCCCCCTGGCGTCATGAGTGTTAAGGGTTAACCAAACACCCTTTAATCATCGCACAGCTACACCCCATATACCTTACACCCCCACAAGCTTACCACATAGCTTTTTGGTGTCTTACGAACAGGATACGGGTGTGTGCCTACAGCTGTTGCCACCATTTAGAGAGTACTCCCCCTATGTAAAAGACTTTATTCATGTACTGTGAATCTCATTCAAGTGTACGGAACTGTGCTTATAGTTCTGTGTGCAAACAGTGCGCATGAAAAGTAAGGAGGGGAGGCGAAGGGTACAGCGGAGCTACAATTCGCATTGGAAGGGGTTAAAGCTAGCGCAGGGCCGTCCCGCGTGCGCGCGATCCTGAAACTCCGCCCACCGAGGTCTCCAGAGCCGCGGTGGCCATTTTGGCGGAGCCTTAAATTGGAGACCTGCAGGAAAGCACAGTGAGAATAGCGAAAAAACGTAGAGTGATGCAGCAAGCTGAAAGTCTTAAGGAGCCAGCACATTACAGAGCTCTAAGACACCAGACTATTAAACTGACATCCGTGCAGAACTCACTACAACTCCGATCGTCGCACTCAAGTTCCAGCTCAACGCGGTCCAGTTCCAAATCACCGCTCTCAAGTTCGAGATATACGCTCAAGTTACAGCTTTAAGAACAGCTGCGTCTCTTAAAGGGACCTATGCTCTCAAGCTTCATTTAAAGGGTCCACACCAAAAGTAAAGATATCAGACCCTATAGCACCAATACCACTTCCAGGACCTGCTCCACCTCCGGCACCTGACTACCTGCTCAACAAGATGGTGGTGCACCCGTGGTTTCATCAGCAGGACCACCACAGCAAGCAAGGCAAGATCAACCTGGTTCATCTCCAGCTTCTCCATTCCTCTTAGGAGCTCCGGTTGCCGAACCTGTTTTTCTGGGGAACCCAGTGCTCCCCAACTACAATGGTGATCCCTTTACCCTAAGGGATTTCAAGGAAAAGATCTTCAGTCTCTTCGGTTTCTATGCTTTTCCCACTAACCAACAGGTGCAGTTGCTTACAGGACAGCTGCAGGGACCTGCATTAGAAGAGGTCCGTACCTGGCCAGCTGCCGACAAGGCTACAGTGGAGAAAATCTTTGAGGGGCTCTACCAAGTGTTCGAGTCTCACTCCCCCCTGAGGTACGCCTAAGGTTATATGAACGACGTTAGAAGCCACGTGAGACCCTTCTGGCATACGCTGTGGCATTACAGAATGTTTTAGTAGCGATGCAAAAGTTGGACTGTATTAGACGGTATTACGCCCGATCAGGGTAACAGAGTACTAATGGACTGGTTCATAGATGGGGCGCAGAATAAGTGGGACAAGGCCCAGCTTAGGATGCTAGCGGTGCAAAATCCCGATATGGCTTTCCCAACCTTTAAGAGGTTAGCTATCAAGGTTATTGAGTCAGGGTCCGAGGTGGAAGAAGTTATTGCCCCTGCTGCAGATTCTCTGGGGGCCTTGGTCCAACCAAAGACCTCCTCACAGCCTGTTATGCTTTTACCTCCCCTAGTCCATGGACTACTGATTTGCAAAACGTAAGGCAGGACATTGAACAATTGACTAAAGCTTTTAAAGAGATGGTAGGCAGATCTAACTCGCCTAGGCCCGAGACACTTCCACCTAAAAAACTTGCCCCTCGTCCTGCCAATTCACCTAATACCCTAACACCTAACACCCTGTAAGACTGCCCGGGACTCAGCGCCCCATTTGCAGCTTCTGTAATAAGACTGGACACTGGAAGAACCAGTGTTAGACTTTAAACGGGCATCCCCTGGGGACGAGGACCGCACCCCAGGAGTAACTAATGAAGGTCCAGGATCAACCGGCCCCAAAATGGGACTATCTATCTATGGTGCCCCTTGCCCCTATGTGCAGATTGAGGTAGAAGGGGTTCAGTTACAAGCCTTGATAGACACCGGGGAAGATTTATCAAAGGATTTAGACTGGTTTTTCCTGTCTAAATTTGTCGCACAGAAAGTCGCAGTCTAAATATGTGCGACTTTTCTGTGACTTTTGCTGTAGAGGATTTTTAGAACATGATGCATGCAAGTCTATTTTAGAAGGAAATGCATTGGAAAATGCATTGGTGCTGAATTTATCAAGTGCGACTTTTGTGCGACAAGTCGCATCTGCCCAAAATACGCTGAAATGTCAGACCATGTTGGAGCAGGTCTAAATGTAGTTTAAGCTGTAGACCCTGAGCACAGAATTTATCAAGGGCTGTGAGACCTTTGATAAATTAGGAGCACAATAGACAGGAGACTACCACATACGCTGGTCTATAAGCATACCCAGAATAGACTAGATTAGTAAATGTCCCCCACCGGGTCCCAAGTGTCCACTATTCCCCAAGGGATATTTTACAGATATTGGGGGCCTGAAATGTTACGTGAACCTGATGATGTGGATGTTAGGGTGATTGCAGGAAACGGGAAACCAGTACCCAGGCATGGCCACGGTACAAGTGGGGGAACATGTTCTTACGGGGCAAGGTGTTATTGTTACCAGTGTTAGTGATGAGAATGCAGCCAAATTTATCTTAGGTATGAACATCATGAGACACTGCTTTGAGGACATTGTTAGTTCATTGCATGCATCTCTCCCTCACATGTCACCCTCAGGCCGACGAGCCGCGCAACACCAGCTCAGGACACTCCAAGCTGAAAAAAAGTTTGTTAATTGTCAAGGAGAGATCTGTCGGGCGAGAATCCAAGACCTGTGGGCTGTTATTCTGCAACCACAGACAGAGACTATTCTTTCGTGTCGTGCCCGACCCGGGGTGAAGAATCAAGATTATCAAGCGCTCTTGGAGCCTATTCAACTGGAAGGCTACCCTCTGGTACATGCAGCCAGGAGCCTCGTGACTGTAAAAAATGGAAGAGTCCCGGTTCGAGTAGTTAATGTATCCGAGGTTGCTACCAGGTTGCCTAAGTATGCCCCCATAACCCAGCTGCACCATCTGGACTCTAGAGATGTGATGTCAAAGCCGCAAGTTGCCCGACAATGGACTGCTCAGATTGCTCACGGAGCCGATAAGTGCCCTGCAGAACCCTGGTGGGCCCAGCTGCAGATAGGGGACGAAGATATCCCCAAGGATCAGGTTGGAGGAGTAATTCAAGTGGCCAAGCAATACCAGGAGTCCTTCAGTAAACACCCCACTGATTTTGGCCAGACCACAATGATCCAGCATCGGATTCTAACTGGTGATAGCCCTCCTATCAAAGAGAGGCATCGTCCAGTGGCGCCTGGGATGTACCAGACAGTGAAGAAAATGCTGCTGGAAATGAAGGAGGCTGACGTCATCCGAGAGCCAAAGCCCCTGGGCTGCTCCCGTTGATCTGGTAAAGAAGAAAGATGGAACCATCCGCTTCTGTTTAGTCTATAGGAAGTTAAAGGATGTCACTCACAAAGATGCCTACCCTCTCCCCAGGAAAGAGGAATCTCTGACAGCCTTGGGATCAGCTGCCTACTTCTCTACACTGGACCTGACCAGCGGATACTGGCAGGTACCGAAGAAGATAGAGAAAAGACGGCGTTTGTGACCCCGATGGGGCTCTTTGAGTTTAAAAGCATGCCCTTTGGGCTTTGCAATGCACCTGCCTCCTTCCAACCCCTGAGGGAGCAATGCTTTGGGCACCTCAACTTCCAGAGTGTCCTCCTGTACCTAGACAATGTCATTGTCTACTCTCGGACGTATCAGGAGCATCTGGACCATCTTAAGGAAGTCTTCCAAGTCCTTATACAACTAAAGGTCTAAAGGTCAAGCCATCAAAGTGCCATCTGTTGAAACTCCGAGTTCACTATCTTGGGCATGTCGTCAGTGCTGAAGGTATTCAACCAGATCCTGACAAAGTGGGTGCTGTGGAAGATTGGCCTACGCCCAGAATGGTGCGAGACATCTATAGCTTCCTTGGGTTTGCTGGTTATTACAGGCGTTTCATCCCTCACTTCGCTCAAATTGCTCGACCCCTTACTGCTTTATTTAGGGGCACTGCGAAGGAGAATTACAATGGAAGACTCCTGATACAGTGGACTAAAGAGACCAAGAGACAGCGTTTCGGGACTTGAAGTGCCTCCTTACTGAGGCACTTGTATCTTGGCGTATCCTCACTATGGTCAGCCATTCCGGCTGTACACCGATGCCAGTTTTGAAGGCTTAGGGGCTGTCCTATCACAAGTGCAGGACGATAAGGAAAGAGTGATAGCTTATGCCAGTAGGCATCTGCGAGGGGCCGAAAGGAATGATAATATTTACGGTTTATTCAAGCTAGAACTCCTGGCCTTGGTCTAAGCCGCCACTGAAAAGTTCAAGGACTACCTGGCTGCTACTTCCTTCACAGTCTACAACCCATTGGCACATCTAAACACTGCCAAGCTGGGAGCCATTTTGCAACGTTGGGCCTCCAGGCTGGCCAATTATGACTTCAACATCAAGTACCGAAGTGGGAAGACCAACGTCAATGCAGATGTACTCCCCCATATGGCTCCTGGTGAAGAACCACCCGTGGAGGATGGGTGAGGACGTAGAGATGCCACCCTTTTACCAAAGGTTCGTGAGCCAGAATACTTTGACTACACGAGAGGGTGACGAGCCTGGGTCCTCCAAAGTCCCCGAGGATTTGTATACATGGAAGACCTTACAGGACGAGAGTCGAGTTATGGGAGATCTCTTAGACTACTTTCTCCAAAAGAAGGTGACGACTCGGCTCCGCAAGGCGCAGGGAGACTTCGAGTTTAAGCGGTTGTGACGACAGAGAAATCGCCTGTTCCTCCACAAAGGACTGCTACACAGAAACACCCTTGATTCGGTCTCCAGGGAGCGCCTGCACCAAAATCTAGTTTTGCGACGGGATGCAGTCATGGTTCTCAATATGTACCACGACCAGTCGGGGCACTTTGGAGTGTACAAGACCGAGGCCACCATCCGGAGAAGATTCTAGTGGGTGGGGATGCGTGGAGATACTGAAAAGTGGAGCCCCTCTACATCCCATTCACACTGAAAGGCCTAACCAACTGATCGCTCTGGACCATGTGAAGCTGTCTCCCACTCGATCTGGTTACAGTTATGCTATGTTAGGCATAGGTTTACTTTCCCTTTAGGGTTAATAGCGTGCGGCACCGCGATCGCTGCCATGCGCTATTAGCCACATGTCCCGGTCATTGTTTGAGGCCGGGCCCGACCCGCTATGACACGTCGTGGCCCCGCGTTATAGAAAGGGAAAGGACTCAGTACGTACCGGTACATCCTTGGTCCTTAACCCCTTAAGGACCCAGCCAATTGTCACTGTAGGAACATGCCATTTTTTGCACATCTGACCACTTTCACTTTTTTTTTCAATAGAAGTTTTATTAAGTTTTTGAAGGTAAATGAACAACACGTACAGTCACCATGTGCCATGAGTAACACGAGTGGTATCATGCACCCCTACAGGGGTGTTAGACAGAACATGAAAATAACAAAAGCAATAGCAGTAAGAGTAATTGTGATCTAGAACGTAACAGGCCATCAGGCATCTTCCACTGTTGGTAAACGTTAATTTGCAGTTAGCGGTGCAAAGACTACATGACGCTACAAGAACAAAAAGGGGTCCCAAGACCGCTACATAATGTGTTGGATGGGTGAAAGATGGACTGAGAGAGGAAAGAAAAGAAAAAGAGGAAAAGAGGTGGAGGGAAAGAAAGAAGAGGGAAGGAAGGGGGGGAATGAGGGTGGAGAGAGCGGGGATGTAGAGCAGGAAGGACCTAAGAAAACAGACAGAGGACTTACCAGGCGGCCCGAAGCACTCCAAGAGCCCCACCGACACTAACTGGTGTTTCCTTGAGCGTCTGGAGAAGGGGGGAGGGAGGAGGTCAGTCCAGTGGACAGAGAGCCTACAGTTCATAATGAGGGGATGGCAGGATAAGGGAAGGCGCACCTGAATGGAAGGGGGTCTGCTGTGTTGGGGGAGAGAATCCTGCAAGGGGTGGCTGAGTATTTAAACTAGGTGAGTGGGGGGAGGATAATAAAGCAAAGAAAGCAGACAGTGGGATGGATAGGTTAGAGAGGGGTCAGGACATAATGGTGGGTGGAGAGGAGTCCTGTGGGGGGAGCTTAAGAGCAGTGGATAAGGAGATCCATGGGTTACAAACCACCTGTAAAAATAAATGTAGCCCAAAAAATTGTAATCCCAATAATTCAAAAAATTCCATTAGCCTCAATAACTACAATAAGCCCCATTAACTCAAAAAATCCCATTAGCCCCAATAACTTAAAAAATAACTTTAGACCCAATAACACAAAAAATCCCATTAGCCCCAATAACTTAAACAGTACAATTAGCCCTTATAACTCAAAAAATAACATTAACCCCAATAACTATGAAAATTCCATTAGTGAGACTATATGTGTAAAACTTAATGGAAATGTCAAGTGTATGTTCACAAATGCCAGAAGCCTAGCAAATAAAATGGGGGAGCTTGAGGCCTTGATACTGGAGGAACATATTGATATAGTTGGGGTCACTGAGACATGGCTGGACTCCTCACATGACTGGGCTGTTAATCTGCAGGGGTTTACATTGTTTCGCAAGGATAGAATGAACAGAAAAGGTGGTGGAGTCTGTCTGTATGTAAGAAGTGGTATGAAAGTCAGTGTGAACGATGCCGTAGTGTGTGATGATTCTGAGGATGTGGAATCACTGTGGGTAGAATTACAAAAGGAGGGAAATACTGAAAAAATAGTATTTGGTGTAATCTACAGACCCCCTAATATCACTGAAGAGATAGAAGGTCGGCTGTATAAACAAATAGAGAGGGCCGCCCGGGCAGGTACAGTGGTAATAATGGGAGATTTTAACTATCCAGATATAGATTGGGGCCGGGGGCTGGCTAAAACTACAAAGGGGCGACAATTCCTAAATTTATTGCAGGATAATTTTATGGGCCAGTTTGTGGAGGACCCAACAAGAAGTGATGCCTTGTTGGATCTGATCATTTCCAACAACGCAGAGCTGGTTGGTGGTAATGTAACTATGCGGGAAAACCTTGGTAATAGCGACCACAATATAGTTACTTTTTGACTTAAAATGTAGAAAACAAAGACAGACGGGGAAAGCAAAAACATATAAGTTTAAAAAGGCAAACTTCCCTGGACTAAGGGCTGCACTACAGGGCATAGACTGGGGGGAGGTGTTCTCAAATACTGATACAGAAGGTAAATGGGACATCTTTAAATCAACTCTAAATAACTATACAGCTAAATATATACCAAAGGGGAACAAATATAAACGATTAAAACTAAATCCTACATGGCTGACAAATGATGTTAAAAGAGCTATAAACAACAAAAAAAATAGCCTTCAAAAAATTCAAATCTGATGGGTCAGCGATAACATTTAAACAGTACAAGGAGCTTAATAAAATCTGTAAAAATGTAATAAAAACAGCAAAAATTCAAAATGAGAGACAGGTGGCCAAAGAAAGCAAAACTAATCCTAAATATTTTTTTAGATATATAAATACAAAAAAAACAAGGACAGAGCATGTAGGACCCCTTAATAATGATAATGGGGAGGTTGTCATGGGCGATCAAGAGAAGGCGGAGCTACTGAATGGGTTCTTTTGTTCTGTATACACTATGGAAAAAGGAGCTGACATTGGCCAGGTCAGTGCTGGTAACACATCATGTACAGGTCAGTGCTGGTAACACATCATGTAATGTACTGAACTGGCTTAATGTAGAGATGGTACAAGGTAAGTTAAGTAAAGTAAATGTAAGCAAATCTCCAGGGCCGGATGGACTACACCCAAGAGTTCTTAGAGAGGTAAGTTCAGTAATATCTGTACCCTCTTCATGATATTTAGAGATTCTCTGGTGTCTGGTATTGTGCCAAGGGACTGGCGCAAGGCGAATGTGGTGCCAATCTTCAAGAAGGGCTCTAGGTCTTCGCCAGGCAATTATAGACCGGTAAGTCTAACGTGCATTGTGGGTAAATTGTTTGAAGGACTTATAAGGGATTACATACAGGAATACATAGGGGATAATTGTATTATAAGTGATAGCCAGCATGGGTTTACTAAGGATAGAAGTTGTCAAACCAATCTAATTTGCTTTTATGAAGAGGTGAGTAGAAGCCTTGACAGATGAATGGCTGTGGATATAGTGTTTCTGGATTTTGCCAAAGCGTTTGATACTGTCCCTCACAGACGTCTGACAGGTAAGTTAAGGTCTTTGGGTTTGGAAACTTTAGTTTGTAACTGGATTGAACACTGGCTCATGGATCATACCCAGAGAGTGGTGGTCAATGATTCGTACTCTGATTGGTCCCCGGTAATTAGTGGTGTACCCCAAGGTTCAGTACTGGGCCAGCTGTTGTTTAATTTATTTATCAATAATATAGAGGATGGTAATAACAGCTCTGTTTCTATCTTTGCAGATGACACCAAGCTTTGTAGCACGGTACAGTCTATAGAGGATGTGCATAGGTTACAAGATGACTTGGATAGACTAAGTGTCTGGGCATCCACTTGGCAAATGAGGTTCAATGTGGATAAATGTAAAGTTATGCATCTGGGTACTAATAACCTGCATGCATCGTATGTCTTAGGGGGGATTAAACTGGCAGAGTCACTGGTAGAGAAGGATCTGGGTGTACTTGTAGATCACAGACTACAGAATAGCATGCAATGTCAGGCTGCTGCTTCCAAAGCCAGCAGGATATTGTCATGTATAAAAAGAGGCATGGACTCAAGGGACAGGGACATAATACTCCCCCTTTATAAAGCATTGGTACGGCCTCACCTGGAATATGCTGTTCAGTTTTGGTCACCTGTCCATAAAAGGGACACTGTGGAGCTGGAAAGGGTGCAGAGACGCGCGACTAAACTAATATGGGGCATGGAACATCTTAGCTATGAGGAGCGATTAAAGGAGTTACAATTGTTTAGTCTTGAGAAGAGACGTTTAAGGGGGGATATGATAAACGTATATAAGTATATTAATGGCCCATACAAAAAATATGGAGAAAAACTGTTCCAGGTTAAACCCCCCCAAAGGACGAGGGGGCACTCCCTCCGTCTGGAGAAGAAAAAGTTTAGTCTCAAGGGGCGACACGCCTTCTTTACTGTGAGGACTGTGAATTTATGGAACGGTCTACCTCAGGAACTGGTCACAGCAGGAACAATTAACAGCTTTAAAACAGGATTAGATACATTTCTGGAACAAAATAAGATTAATGCTTATGAAGAAATATAAAATCTCATCCCTTCCCCAATATCGCACCACATCCCTACCCCTTAATTCCCTGTTTGAACGTGATGGACATATGTCTTTTTTCGACCGTACTAACTATGTAACTATGTAACTATGTAATATAAGGATACACTGGCGAATGTCTCAATTTTAACATCAGTGTTGAGGGATTAGCCAATGTCATTGTATACATCTACCACAGAATTGCACCTACATTTCTGTATTGTATTATTCTAATTGTTACACATCCACACTGTTTATCTGGTGTAGGATGCCATTGTGGCACTTGTAGTCTGTTGCAGGCATCCCTCATTGTATGCATTTTTATGCTGGGGATCGCCCCTAGCAACGGACTACAAGGGCAGGATCTGCTCCCCCAGTATATATGCACAACCGCATTTGGGGTTGAGCATCTCCAGCCATTTGAGACCACGTTTTTTGTTGTTGTTTGTAAATTTATACGTGGAGGTGTGTAAACTCCATATGTTAATGCGCCTTGAACATTTTCCAGGCAGCATTAGGGTTGCACCTGTGAGGCCATGCACCTATATCAGCCAACTTGGGTGGGGCTTGTAGCCTCTCTCCCCCCTTCCATTGTATGTGTGCTTAGTCACGCTGGAGGGAACTGGGAGCAGGCTACATGTCGACCTAGTGCTGCTGTAATTGCCCACTGGCCCCTGGTTTTTGCTTATTACGCACAGGTAGGTTAGCGTTAGGTCCCGTGCAATCTGAGAAACCTTGGCGTTGGTGTGCGGGCTCTGGTGTGTCCATAATATAAGGATACACTGGCGAATGTCTCAATTTTAACATCAGTGTTGAGGGATTAGCCAATGTCATTGTATACATCTACCACAGAATTGCACCTACATTTCTGTATTGTATTATTCTAATTGTTACACATCCACACCGTCTATCTGGTGTAGGATTCTATTGTGGCACTTGTAGTCCGCTGCAGGCATCCTCCATCGTATGCATTTTTATGCTGGGGATCGCCCCTAGCAACGGACTACAAGGGCAGGATCTGCTCCCCCAGTATATATGCACAACTGCATTTGGGGTTGAGCACCTCCAGCCATTTGAGACCACGTTTTTTGTTGTTTATAGTACTGTGTGCAAACAGTGCGCATGAAAAGTAAGGAGGGGAGGCGAAGAGTACAGCGGAGCTACAATTCGCATCGGAAGGGTTTAAAGCTAGCGCAGGGCCTTCCCGCGTGCGCGCGATCCTGAAACTCCGCCCACCGAGGTCTCCAGAGCCGCGGTGGCCATTTTGGCGGAGCCTTAAATTGGAGACCTGCAGGAAAGCACAGTGAGAATAGCGAAAAACGTAGAGTGATGCAGCAAGCTGAAAGTCTTGAGGAGCCAGCACATTACAGAGCTCTAAGACACCAGACTATTAAACTGACGTCCGTGCGGAACTCACTACAACTCCGATCGTCGCACTCAAGTTCTAGCTCAACGCGGTCCAGTTCCAAATCACCGCTCTCAAGTTCGAGATATACGCTCTCAAGTTACAGCTTAAAGAACAGCTGCGTCTCTTAAAGGGACCTATGCTCTCAAGCTTCATTTAAAGGGTCCACACCAAAAGTAAAGATGTCAGACCCTATAGCACCAATACCACTTCCAGGACCTGCTCCACCTCTGGCACCTGCACTACCTGCTCAACAAGATGGTGGTGCACCCGTGGTTTCATCAGCAGGACCACCACAGCAAGCAAGGCAAGATCAACCTGGTTCATCTCCAGCTTCTGCATTCCTCTTAGGAGCTCTGGTTGCCGAACCTGTTTTCCTGGGGAACCCAGTGCTCCCCAACTACAACGGTGATCCCTTTACCCTAAGGGATTTCAAGGAAAAGATCTTCAGTCTCTTCGGTTTTTATGCTTTTCCCACTAACCAACAGGTGCAGTTGCTTACAGGACAGCTGCAGGGACCTGCATTAGAAGAGGTCCGTACCTGGCCAGCTGCCGACAAGGCTACAGTAGAGAAAATCTTTGAGGGGCTCTACCAAGTGTTCGAGTCTCACTCCCCCCTGAGGTACGCCTAAGGTTATATGAACGACGTCAGAAGCCAGGTGAGACCCTTCTGGCATACGCTGTGGCATTACAGAATGTTTTAGTAGCGATGCAAAAATTAGACGGTATTAGATGGTATTACGCCCAATCAGGGTAACAGAGTACTAATGGACTGGTTCATAGATGGGGCGCAGAATAAGTGGGACAAGGCTCAGCTTAGGATGCTAGCGGTGCAAAATCCCGATATGGCTTTCCAAACCTTTAAGAGGTTAGCTATCAAGGTTATTGAGTCAGGGTCCGAGGTGGAAGAAGTTATTGCCCCTGCTGCAGATTCGCCGGGGGCCTTGGTCCAACCAAAGAACTCCTCACAGCCTGTTATTGCTTTTACCTCCCCTAGTCCATGGACTACTGATTTGCAAAACGTAAGAGTTTTGATAAATTAGGAGCACAATAGACAGGAGACTACCACATACGCTGGTCTATAAGCATACCCAGAATAGACTAGATTAGTAAATGTCCCCCACCGGGTCCCAAGTGTCCACTATTCCCAAAGGGATATTTTACAGATATTGGGGGCCTGAAATGGCAAGGTGTTATTGTTACCAGTGTTAGTGATGAGAATGCAGCCGAATTTATCTTAGGTATGAACATCATGAGACACTGCTTTGAGGACATTGTTAGTTCATTGCATGCATCTCTCCCTCACATGTCACCCTCAGGCCGACGAGCCGCGCAACACCAGCTCAGGACACTCCAAGCTGAAAAAAAGTTTGTTAATTGTCAAGGAGAGATCTGTCGGGCGAGAATCCAAGACCTGTGGGCTGTTATTCTGCAACCACAGACAGAGACTATTCTTTGGTGTCGTGCCCGACCCGGGGTGAAGAATCAAGATTATCAAGTGCTCTTGGAGCCTATTCAACTGGAAGGCTACCCTCTGGTACATGCAGCCAGGAGCCTCGTGACTGTAAAAAATGGAAGAGTCCCGGTTCGAGTAGTTAATGTATCCGAGGTTGCTACCAGGTTGCCTAAGTATGCCCCCATAACCCAGCTGCACCATATGGACTCTAGAGATGTGATGTCAAAGCCGCAAGTTGCCCGACAATGGACTGCTCAGATTGCTCACGGAGCCAATAAGTGCCCTACAGAACCCTGGTGGGCCCAGCTGCAGATAGGGGACGAAGATACCCCCAAGGATCAGGTTGGAGGAGTATTTCAAGTGGCCAAGCAATACCAGGAGTCCTTCAGTAAACACCGCACTGATTTTGGCCGGACCACAATGATCCAGCTTCGGATTCTAACTGGTGATAGCCCTCCTATCAAAGAGAGGCATCGTCCAGTGGTGCCTGGGATGTACCAGACAGTGAAGAAAATGCTGCTGGAAATGAAGGAGGCTGACATCATCTGAGAGCCAAAGCCCCTGGGCTGCTCCCTTGGTTCTGGTAAAGAAGAAAGATGGAACCATCCGCTTCTGTTTAGACTATAGGAAGTTAAAGGATGTCACTCACAAAGACGCCTATCCTCTCCCCAGGATAGAGGAATCTCTGACAGCCTTGGCATCAGCTGCCTACTTCTCTACACTGGACCTGACCAGCGGATACTGGCAGGTACCGATGGCTGAAGAAGATAGAGAAAAGACGGCGTTTGTGACCCCAATGGGGCTCTTTGAGTTCAAAAGCATGCCCTTTGGGCATTGAAACGCACCTGCCACCTTCCAACGCCTGATGGAGCGGTGCTTTGGGCACCTCAACTTCCAGAGTGTCCTCCTGTACCTAGACGATGTCATTGTCTACTTCCGGACGTATCAGGAGCATCTGGACGATCTTAATGAAGTCTTCCAAGTCCTTATACAACTAAAGGTCTAATGGTCAAGCCATCCAAGTGCCATCTATTGAAACCCTGAGTTCACTATTTTGGGCATGTCGTCAGTGCTGAAGGTGTTCAACCAGATCCTGACAAAGTGGGTGCTGTGAAAGATTGGCCTACGCCCAGAACGGTGCGAGACATCTGAAGCTTCCTTGGGTTTGCTGGTTATTACAGGCGTTTCATCCCTCACTTCGCTCAAATTGCTCGACCCATTACTGCTTTATTTAGGGGCACTGCGAAGGAGAATTACAACGGAAGACTCCTGATACAGTGGACTGAAAACCAAGAGACAGCATTTCGGGCCTTGAAGTGCCTCCTTACTGAGACCCCTTCCCATTCCGGCTGTACACCGATGCCAGTTTTGAAGGCCTAGGGGCTGTCCTATCACAAGTGCAGGACGATAAGGAAGAGTGATAGCTTATGCCAGCAGGCATCTGCAACGGGCAGAAAGGAATGACAATAACTATAGTTCGTTCAAGCTAGAACTCCTGGCCTTGGTCTAAGCCGTCACTGAAAAGTTCAAGGACTACCTGTCCGCTACTCCCTTCACAGTCTACACTGACAACAACCCATTGGCACATCTAAACACTGCCAAGCTGCGAGCCATTGAGCAACGTTGGGCCTCCAGGCTGGCCAATTATGACTTCAACATCAAGTACCGAAGTGGGAAGACCAACGTCAATGCAGATGTACTCCCCTGTATGGCTCCTGGTGAAGAACCACCCGTGGAGGATGTGTGAGGACGTAGAGATGCCACCCTTTTACCAAAGGTTCGTGAGCCAGAATACTTTTACTACACGAGATGGTGACGAGCCTGGGTCCTCCAAAGTCCCCGAGGATTTGTATACCTGGAAGACCTTACAGGACGAGAGTCGAGTTATGGGAGATCTCTTAGACTACTTTCTCCAAAAGAAGGTGCCGACTCTGCTCCGGAAGGCGCAGGGAAACTTCGAGTTTAAGCGGTTGTGGCGACAGAGAAATCGCCTGTTCCTCCACAAAGGACTGCTACACAGAAACTCCCTCGAACCGGTCTCCGGGGAGCGCCTGCAACAAAAACTAGTTTTGCGACGGGATGCAGCCATGGTTCTCAATGTGTACCACGACCAGTCGGGGCACTTTGGAGTCCACAAGACCGAGGCCACCATCCGGAGAAGATTTTATTGGGTGGGGATGCGTGGAGATATTTAAAAGTGGTGTGCCGAATGCACCGTCTGCAGTGTCACCAAGAACCTTTGCAAAGACGCAAGAGCACCTCTACATCCCATTCACACTGAAAGGCCTAACCAACTGGTCGCTCTGGACCATGTGAAGCTGTCTCCAACTCGATCTGGTTACAGTTATGCTATGTTAGGCATAGGTTTACTTTCACTTTAGGGTTAATAGCGTAAGGCACCGCGATCGCTGCCATGCGCTATTAGCCACAAGTCCCGGTCGTTGTTTGAGGACGGGCCCGACCCGCTATGACACGTCGTGGCCCCGCGTTATAAAAAGGGAAAGGACTCAGTACGTACCGGTACGTCCTTGGTCCTTAACCCCTTAAGGACCCAGCCAATTGTCACTGTAGGAACATGCCATTTTTTGCACATCTGACCACTTTCACTTTTTTTTTTCAATAGAAGTTTTATTAAGTTTTTGAAGGTAAATGAACAACATGTACAGTCAACATGGGTCATGGGTAACACGAGTGGTATCATGCACCCCTACAGGGGTGTTAGACAGAACATGAAAATAACAAAAGCAATAGCAGTAAGAGTAATTGTGATCTAGAATGTACCAGGCCATCAGGCATCTTCCACTGTTGGTAAATGTTAATTTGCAGTTAGCGGTGCAAAGACTACATGACGCTACACGAACAAAAAGGGGTCAGAGGACCGCTACATAGTGTGTTGAATGGGTGAAAGACGGACTGAAAGAGGAAAGAAAAGAAAAAGGGGAAAAGAGGTGGAGGAAAGGAAAGAAGAGGGAAGGAAGGGGGGGGGGGGGGGAAATGAGGGTGGAGAGAGCGGGGATGTAGAGCAGGAAGGACCTAAGAAAAGAGGACTTACCAGTCGGCCCGACGCACTCCAAGAGCCCCACCGACACTAACTGGTGTTTCCTTGAGCGGCTGGAAAAGGGGGGAGAGAGGAGGGCAGTCCAGTGGACAGAGAGCCTACAGTTCATAATGAGGGGATGGCAGGATAAGGGAAGGTGTTAGGTCAGGGTGAGTCAAGTGGTAGGGTGCAGTCAATCGTGTGCTGTGGAGGATTTAAAGGCTACCCAGGGCATCCAAATGAGGCTATATTTAACCAATTGCTTAGGGGAGTCGGCCCTCAGCTCCTCCATCCTGTGAAGTCGAGAGACTTCTTGGATCCAATTCGAGATGTTTGGGGGAGTTTGCATCTTCCAGAGTCTGGGGATTACCGACCTAGCTGCCAGGAGCATATACAATATCAGTTGGATGGAGGACCTGTGGGTCGAGGAGGGGAGGATCGATAGTAAGAGGGACTTGGGCGCTCTGGAGGTCCACTGAGGTGACGCGTTTAATTATATTAGTCACATTAGTTCAGAAAACCGCCAGAGTCGGGCAGGTTAGCCATATATGTAGCATTGTGCCCCGCACTGCTGAACACCTCCAGCACCTGTCCCAGACCACTACGTACATAGTGGCCAGTAGGGCCGGAACTCTATACCATCTTGTTATTATTTCATAATTAACTTCTTGGGCTCTACATGAGATTGAGGTCGTGTTGCATCTGGTGAGGGCTGTTTGCCAATCGGCCTCTGAAATCTGGTGGTCCATGTCCCTTTCCCAGCCGACCTTAAACGGAAGGGGTTTACTCGTCTGCGTTTCCAAGGCCAATGTATATAGCACGCTGGTGGCGTGTGGTATCGGATAAGAGAAAGAGCAGAGCTTTTCAAATTTAGTTAAAGAACGGTGGAGGCGTAGCTTCAGATTTGTAGAAACATAAAAGTGTAGTTGAGCGTATTGAAATAATTGGGCGGGGAAGAGGTTGACGTCCCCAAGAAGGTCAGAGAGGGGTCTCAACATAGTTTCGGTCAGGAGGAACTGAAGTGTGATGTAATCCCGTTTGAGTAATGTGAGGAAGGAGTTGCAAGAGCAAGCAGGGGGGGAACGCTGGGTTATCGGAAAGGGGCATTAGAGGCCCGTCTTGGGTAAAGAAAGACCGGCGCGCCATATATAGCTGTTGTGATCTACTAATTGAAGAGAGAACCGGGGGAAGGGTAGCAATATCCAGTGAGCGGGCGGTGTTGTGGGGGCCCCATAGGATTGTTATCAGGTCGCATCCCAGCACAGCAGATTCATGTTAAATCCATTGTTTATCTGAGGTGCAATGAAAGTAATCAAGGATTTGAGTGAGGATCGTCGCTAGGTAGTATGAGAAGTGGTCTGGGAGGGCCAGACCCCATCCTGTTTTTGTCTGATCAAAGCATGTCTCGCTAATCTGGGGTGTTTATGTGCCCATACAAAATAGGACTGTGTCGCTGCGAGTTCCTGGAAAAAATGGCAGGTTGGTGGGTGGGGGGGTCGGGGGGGGCCTACAGGCAGGCATGAGAAGAGGTAGAGTAATCGGGGCAGGACATTCATTTTGAGAATATAAATTCTACCGATCCAAGAGAAATCCTTTTTCTCCCATTTGGATAGGTCCCATTTCACAGTGTGTAGCAATGAGGGGGGTAGTTAAGTCTAAAGGCATCCAAAATATGTGATGGTACCTGTACTCCCAAATATTTAATGGAGGAGGATTGCCATTTAAATGGGTAAGTTGATTTGAGGAGGCTTAAAATGGCAGGTGGAAGGGTGATATTGAGCGCCTCACATTTTGAGATATTTAGCTTATAGTTGCTGAGGAGGGAAAAACGTTTAATGGTGGATAATAGGGAGGGGAGGGAGGTAACAGGGGAGGAGAGATATGGTAAGAGGTCATCCGCATAAGCGACGCATTTGCAATGGCACAAGGGTATGGGAAGACCCCTGATGTCCGGATTTAAGCGAATGTCCACCAAAAGGTGTTCCATGCAGAGCACATAGAGCAGCGGGTACAGAGGGCAGCCCTGCCTTGTGCCATTGCAAATGTTGACGGGGTCTGACAGTTGTCTGTTTATCCGGATTTGGGCCTGAGGGCAGGAATACAGCGCTCCAATGCGAGAAAGCATGGTGTCTAAAATTCCTATTTGGGCTGGAGAGGCCATCATGAAGTTTCAGTCCACCCGGTCGAAGGCTTTCTCCGCATCCAAAGACAAGAGAAATAAAGGTATTTCAGTCTTGTGAGCTTGATGAATGACGGAGAAAGTTCGGAGGGTATTATCTCTAGCTTCACGGCCTCTGACAAAGTTTACTTGATCCAGGTGGACTAGGAAATCCATGTGCGGCGCTAGCCGGTTGGCTAATAACTTTGCAAACAGTTTGGTGTCGGTGTTGAGTAAAGATATGGGCCTGTAACTGGGGCAAAGTGATGGGTCTTTACCTTCCTTAGGAGGGGAGGGGCAGTGGAGGCTGATATATTATTGAAGGCTTCAAGCAGAGGGGGAGCTAACTCCAAGCGGAAAGATTTATAGAATTTAGAGGAGTAGCCATCAGGGCCCGGACTCTTGCCTGCGGGCATAGACATGATGGCTTCAAATAGTTCCTCCTGTGAGGAAGGTTCCTCCAATGCCTGAGTGGCCTCTAGGGACAATTGAGGGAGGGGCGTATCTGAAATGTACTGGGATAGAGATGGGATTGCAGTCGGACTGTTCGAGGGGGCAGCCGTTTTAGGGAGATGGTACAGTGACGTGTAGTATTGCCTGAAGGGACTTTGTATTTCGGGAGTAAGGAATGAAGGAACCCCCGAATGGGATTTTATGGAGGGAATAAAAAGTGAGGATTTCCTGGATTTAAGTGCTCTGGCCAGGCGCTTTCCGGATTTGTTGCCCCACTCATAAAAGAGCCTGCTCGTTAATTGTTTGTAGTAGCTATGTTTAGTATTCATAAGCGTCAGGTGGTCAGTGCGTACTTTAATAAGTTCCCTTTAAACCATGTCCTGCTGTGTGTGCTTATGTATGGACTCGAGGGACTGAAGTTTCGATTGGAGGGCGGGAAATTTCGCCGACGCTTCCCTCTTCAGCCGGGCCCCGTGTTTGACCAGAACCCTACAAAGTACACATTTTAAGGCTTCCCATTTAACCCCTTAAGGACCAGGCCATTTTGCACCTTAGGACCAGAGCGTTTTTTGAACATCTGACCACTGTCACTTTAAACATTAACAACTCTGGAATTCTTTTAGTTATCATTCTGAGTCCAAGACTGTTTTTTCGTGACATATTCTACTTTAACATGTTGGTAAATTTTTGTGGTAACTTTTTTGTGGCACCCTTTCTTGGTGAAAAATCCCAAAATTTGATGAAAAAATTGAAAATTTAGCATTTTTCTAACTTTGAAGCTCTCTGCTTGTAAGGAAAATGGATATTCCTAATAATTTTTTTTGATTCACATATACAATATGTCTACTTTATGTTTGCATCATAAAATTGATGAGTTTTTACTTTTGGAAGACATCAGAGGGCTTCAAAGTATAGCAGCAATTTTCCAATTTTTAACAAAATTTTCAAACTCACTATTTTTCAGGGACCAGTTCAGGTTTGAAGTGGATTTGAAGGGTCTTCATATTAGAAAAATCCCATAAAAGACTCCATTCTAAAAACTGTTACCCCCAAAGTATTCAAAATGACATTCAGTAAGTGTTTTAACCCTTTATGTGTTTCACAGGAATAGCAGCAAAGTGAAGGAGAAAATTCAAATTTTTTACTCTTGCATGTTCTTGTAGACCCAATTTTTGAATTTTTACAAGGGGTAAAAGGAGAAAATTTATATTTATATTTTTAGCCCAATTTGAAGCGAAGGAGCGACAAGGGGATTTTGGAGAGTACATTTTTCTGAAATGGTTTTTGGGGGGCATGTTGCATTTAGGATGTGTGTTTCCCCCCCAAATTTCACATTTTTTCAAGGGTTAATAGCAGAAAATACCCTCCAAAATTTGTAACCCCATCTCTTCTGAGCATGGAGGTACCCCATAAGTTGACCTGAAGTGCACTAAGGACGAACTACAATGCTCAGAAGAGGAGTCATATTTGGCTTTTTGAGAGAAAATTTTGGTCGCATTTAGGAAGATCCTATGGCATACCATTTTGGAAACTAGACCCCTTGAGGAACATAACAAGGAATAAAGCGAGCCTTAACCAGGCTAGCGGTATTCCCGAGCGTGACTCGGGGTTAATTTTCGCTGCCAGAAGCGGTAACCCTGAGCGTGATTACTGAGCTGGCAGCGGAGTCTTCTTACCTTCTCCTGGCGATCCAGCGATATCCCCGCTGTGATCGCCGGTGAGAGCCCCGGCGGATGCCTCCATCTGACTTCCTGGTTCCGTCTCTGTGAGCCGCAGAGGCTGATGGGGGCGGAACTGGGCGGTAAATTCAAATGTTTGAAAGCATAAAAGTGACACACACACAGTCAGGTGATACAGTGAAATCCTGTCAGATTACACTGTATCACCTCAGATTTGACACTGTATCACCTCAGATTTGACATTTGGTCATCCTACACTGCCCTGATCCTTTGGCGTACCTAAAATTATTTCTCACAGATGACGTCATTGAAAAGATTGTCAAGGAGACAAATCGAAACAACGAGCAGCAATCCGCTACTCTGCATAGCAAGTTTTCCAGGAACAGAAAATGGGAACCGGTGGCTAAAGAGGACATCTGGAAAATTCTTGGGCTAATACTTCTTCAGGGGGTGGTGGGGAAACCCCTGCAGAAATGGTACTGGACTACCAATAAATTGAGGACCGATTTTCCCTCATAATGAAGAATTTGCACTTTACCAACAATGAGGAATTTGACGAAGCCACACATCCAGCGCCAAAACTCAAGAAGATCTGGGAAGTATACCAAATGACCCTAAAAAATTTCCAGCAGGCCTATGTGCCAGATAGAGACATCAGCATTGATGAAAGTATGATGGCTTACAAGGGACGCCTCAGCTGGATTCAATACATCGCATCCAAGGGAGCACGGTTTGGAATAAAATCCTATATGCTCTGCGAGTCTGCCACTGGCTATATATGGAATTCCGTCATATATACAGGTAAAGGAACACAATTCAACCCCAGGTACAGCGGCTATGGTATGGCAACGTCATCAGTCCTTACACTGCTTGAGCCATTGCTGAATCAGGGGTATTGTGTGACAACGGACAACTTTTACACATCGCCTGAGCTGTACGAGTTTCTGCTAAAACATAAGACTGATGGATATGGAACCGTTAGGGCCAACCAACGTGACCTGCCATCTAAGTTTGCCAAGAAAAAACTGAACACAGGAGAAATGGTTGCCTGGCAGAAAGGAAAGATGATGGCAATGCGTTGGTGTGACAAAAAAGACGTGTGCCTAATGAGTACAGTGCATAACACCTCCACTGCCATACAAGAGGTGGGAAGGATGTCATGAAGCCACAACTTGTGATTGACTACAACAACACCATGGGAGGAGTCGATAGAGCCGATCAGGCGATGACATTTTATCCGGCTATGCGGAAACAACAAAAAAAAATTCCAAAAAAATCTTCAGGCATCTCCTGGAACAATGCCTCTGGAATGCCTATATACTGCACAGAGGAAAGAGTGACAAGCCTCTTGTTCATTCTGACTTTATCTGGAAGGTGGCGGAGCGGATTTTTGTGAACTACCAAACGCCATCATTGGCCGTGAACAGATCTGGACGTCGTGCTGTTGACGTTGTCAACCCAGAACGCCTGACTGGTCCTCACTTTATGGATTACATCCCGCCAACCGCAAAAAAGGCAGCACCTACAAGGATGTGCGTAGTTTGCTGCTCAAAGCAAGATGGCAATGGAAAAAAAATCCGAAAAGAAACCAGGTTCCATGGCCCTGATTGTGACATCGGTCTATGTGCAGTCCCATGTTTCAAAATTTACCACACCCAGGATGTTTACTGAATTTTCTTTATTTGACAAATTTAATTATTTATTACATTATTGAATAAAATTATATTATTTATTAGATTATAATTAATAATTTTGTGTTTCGAACTTTATCACATCTGAGAGATCTACTAGAGTCTTCTTTGATCAGGTTTAAGTAAGTAATTACTAAGAATTGCAGGCCTACAATACATAACACCAAATTTCCATGCAAAATAATGGTACCGCTTTTGGTACAAAATTCCTGACATAATCATACCGCCAGGGAGGTTAATATCTAACAGGGGTTTCACGACTTTTGCATATGTTAAAAAACTAATAATTTTTTCACTAAAATGTGTGTTTCACCCCAAATTTCACATTTTTGCAAGGGTTAATAGCAGAAAATACCCCTCAAAATTTGTAACCCATTCTTCTGAGTATGGAAATACCCCATGTGTGGACGTCAAGTGCCCTGCGGTCGAACTACAATGCTCAGAAGAGAAGGAGCGCCATTGAGCTTTTGAAGAGTGAATTTGTTTGGAATGGTAGTCAGGGGCCATGTGCGTTTACAAAGCCCCCCATGGTGCCAGAACAGTGGACCCCCCCCCACATGTGACCCCATTTTGGAAACTACACCCCTCACAGAATTTAATAAGGGGTGCAGTGAGTATTTAAACCCCACTGGCATTTGACAGATCTTTGACAGTGTAAGGGGTGCATATGTAGTGTTTTAACCTTTATTATGTGTTAGTGTAGTGTTTTTAGGGTACATTCACATGGGCAGAGGTTTACAGTGAGTTCCCTGCTAGGAGTTTGCGCTGCGGCGAAAAATTTGCTGCAGCTCATACTTGAAGCAGAAAACTTAGTGTAAACCTGCCCGTGTGAATGTACCCTGTACGTTCACATGGGGGGGCAAACCTCCAGCTGTTTCAAAACTACACTCCCAGCATGTACTGACAGACCATGCAGGCTGAGAGTTGAACTTTTGCAACAGCTGGAGGCACACTGGTTGGAAAACCTTCAGTTAGTTTCTGTTATCTAACAATATTTTCCAACCAGTGTGCCTCCAAAACTACAATTCCCAGCATGTACTGATCACCGAAGGGCATGCTGGGAGATGTAGTTATGCAACAGCTGGAGAGATCGCAACTACAACTCCCAGCATGCTGGGATTTGCAGTTTTGCAACATCTGGAGAGCTACAGTATAGAGACCACTGCAAACTGTGGCCCTCCAGATGCTGCAAAACTACAAATCCCAGCATGCCCAGACAGCAAACAGTTGTGTGGTCATGCTAGGAGTTGTAGTTTTGCAAGATCTGGAGGGCTAAAATTCAGAGACTACCATATACCATATAGTGGTCTCAAACTGTAGCCCTCCAGCTGTTGCAAAACTACAACTCCCAGCATGCCCAAACAGCTGTCTGGGCATGCTGGGAGCTGTAGTTTTGCAACATCTGGAGTGCTATAGCATAGAGACCACTATATAGTGGTCTTGGACTGCAGCCCTCCAGATGTTGCTAGGCAACTGACCGGCTTCCGTCGGATCCAGGGAGCCTGCTGCACGACATCGCCGCCCGCCGATCTCCGACAACGATCGTCGCCCGCAGCCTCCGCAGATCGGTAAGTGGACTCCGGCGCAGGTCCTCTGCCGTTTCCCCGTTCTGCCCCGCCTATTGTGGGTGGGCAGGACGGGGGAAAACGAAAGTTAACCCCCCGCACCCGATCTGCTGTGCAGCCCCTCCAGCATGTGGCTCATTGTTTCTCCTCCCAGTACCATCAAAATTTTGCAAAGGATGAAATCGCTAAATCACAAACAGCTAAATTCCTGATGTGATTGTGACATATTGTGCAGCCCCAATAAAAATGAAGATACACATATTCCTATACATCTAAGGAGTTCAGGACTACAAAGAAGAACAGAAGGTTTGCATAATTTTCTTATTTATTTATCCATTTTTTAAATAAGACATTTCCTATAAGAACATAACAATCTGTTCTATTCCTCCATCTTGCTGTTATGGAGGGAGGTTGGTACCGTTCTTATGATGTTCTGCATGGTCCTCTATACCCCAAAGGCATCGATCCTAACCCTTAGGGAGATGCTGCAGGTGTTCCTGGACATGGTGAACAATAGGTGTTCCATGGTGGAATAGAAAGTCACATTCGTCAGCAGGATGAGGAGCAGAATTGACCACTCGATGATTTTGACAAAGGCTTCGATCATCTCTTCCCATTCTCCGGCAAACAGTTGGATGTATACAACGACCCCAGTTCCTATAATAAGAAACACACAGGCAAGGGCCATAGAAGAGAAGATGGCTCTTACATGGCAGATGACTCTGGATGCTCCCGGCACTTTGTACAGGAGGATGGATTGCCACATGTTGTATATTCCAGCACAGATGAATGTAGCGATGGCGGCGATGCGATGGATCATCGGGTAGTCTGTTGTAGAAAATAATGACATGATGACAGTCATGACACAGGATGACCAAGCGATGACTAGTAGGGTCTTCTGGATCAATGGCTGACGGGGTCCAAAGGCTTCGCGATGGAACAAGATGAATCTATAATTCAGCCATGCCAGACCCACAGAGGCAATGGCCATCCCTATAAATCCCATACAGAATGGGATCTGTTCAGGAAAGAAAACCCCCATATCACTGATATAGATCAGGGGGGAAGTAGTATGGCCTTGGATGATGGTGATGGTGTAGCTGGTGGAGATCCAGACCATACACCAGAGGGCCATGAAGAGGGGGATGAACCCCAATCCTTTAATCTCCATAGCAGATGAAGTAAAAGGCACAAAAGGCAAATACTGCAAAAGTCTAGCAAATGGCTGTGTAACAATCTACAGAATGAAGGTCTGGGCGCTGTCAGAGCAATGTAATGCCTCCAGAGTTCTATGATGACATCACATGATGTCACATCCGCTCTTTGGTTCTTGGAGTTGCCATGGTTACGTATCTGCTATGAACAGAACCTGATGTGACTCCATTTTGATCATCTTTGATGATTGGATAATAATAAAATGTATTTATTTAATTTTATAACAATCATTAGAACAATACAACTATATTTAAGATGTAATTATTTCTTATTTCCCTTATTATCTTGTTTACCTAAAAGGGGGTGGATTATAAACAAATGCCATCACACGTTCTGTCTATTTTATCATACAAAATAATAAATCTGCCCTCCCTATCTATTACTACTTCCCTCTCTTCACATTTTCGGTGAAAGAGAACTGAAACCCCTCTAGAAAATGTGGAATAACATGAGTGATATTAATGACCCCCCCAATTTATATCCAATACCCTCAACTATTCCTGGCATAAAAGCCTTTAAAGGGAACCTGTCAGATCCAACTAAATTATTAGTATTTTTTTAAATGAAGAAATAGATGGTCCAGCGCAGGATAACGTGCAATAAAAGACAACATTTATTGTAGATTCAAGCCATAGGATAGCAGGACACAGGGTTACGCGTTTCAGCCTGAAAGACCATTAAGGCTGGTCTTTCCGGCTGAAACGCGTAACCCTGTGTCCTGCAATCCTATGGCTTGAATCTACAATAAATTTTGGCTTTTATTGCACGTTATCCTGCGCTGGACCATCTATTTCTTCATTGCTACTTTGGTGTTGGTTCACACGGTGCCATGCGACAGGCGTCTGGCTGGAAGGGTGAGCTGAATTATCCTTTACTCTTCTATTTTTTAAAATATATTACTCAGTACCTAATCCTGACATGTACATCTCATTTTTATGTGTCTAGCACCTATTTTTTTATTTTTTCTATTAAACTTTTCTTGTTGCTCACTTGCTTGAATTCCTCTCCAAGGGAGGGGGCGTAGCCTCACTATGCAGGCCTCAGCCCCCTCCCTTAGTATGTCAGGACATGCTGGGAGTTGTAGTTTGGGAGTTGTAGCCATTATGGTGTTGTTCGGACTGTGATGGCTGCTGTTGGGGGGGGGGGGGGGTTCTATAGGACCCCTCCAAATTGCTCCCTTATAATCCCAGGGAGGAGCTAGTTCTGTCTGTTGAGTTCTTGCTGAGGAGCAGTACAGTCAAGACCTAAGAGTGTCTGGTGTCCTAAAGGAGACCTAGGCCTAACCACCAGGGGCGGACTGACAACACTCAGGGCCCCCGGACAAAATAAAGCAAGGGCCCCCAGTCGGCCCCTGGCCACACCTCTGCCCTGCCCCGATTCTACCCAAATTCCTCCTCATGCACCACTTCTACATACAAAATAAAATGAAATATATATAACATAGGTTAGATAACTTTCCATGACCAATAATACCTGTATATAAGGAGTAAGTATATACCACCACACAATAACTGGATAATAACAAAATACTGTACTGAATGTAACTACTATATACACAGTAGTATTCCCTTATACAGTTCCCATATAGCGGTAGATACCAGCTGTACACAGGATCTGTATATCATATAAGTGATTATATACAGGGCCATATAGAGATAGACACCAGCTGTACGCAGGATGTGTATACCAAATAAATAATTACAGTTACATTTGAGAACTCGCAATCAACATTTTTTCTGATCAGTGTCGTCCTTTTTCGTTTTCTTCTCTGTCCGTATCAGTCTGCCATATCGACTTCTTCAAGCCAAAACATATGTAAGAAAAACAAGTTACACTCTGCATTTTTACAGTGCCCTCCCCTCGTCTACACAATCTCCCCATCTATAGGCCCCGAACTGTTATAATGCACTCCTGCAAAGTAAAAGGGCAGGTAGGTAGCCAGGTAGGTATGTGTGATGTCCCGGTACCTTATAGTATACCGTACCATGTTCGGTGGTCCCCAAATCCAGAGTTACTCCGTTCCGGTAGGGTCCTCCTGGTGGGATAGCCCTAGTCACCTCTTTCTCCTTTAATTTTGTGATGTTTGTGTGTGTATATTTAATTGTGTATATAGTGTCGCAGGGCCTTCGGTCATGTGACTAATGTTAATTCTCTTAGGGTATGCAAAAGGACCTTCCTAGGTCACGTGTGTGGTCACATGTTTAGAATATAATCCCTTGTGTAAAGTGACTGACAGATGGTATGGACCAATGAGCTCAAGGCCAGCCCCTGCCCATATAAGGGAGCTGCCAGCCAATCCTCACTCTCTTGGGTTCCAGACTAGCAGAGAGGAGAGATCAGTGCAACTTTCAAAGACAAGACCAGGCCGAAGCCTGACAATACCGCAACTTACCAAATCGTGAGTTACAATACAACTCCCCGCTAAAGTCTGCGTGACCGCTGGACCTAAACTCAATCCCCTAAATCCAGTGGAACAGCGCATATAAATCTCAAGAGCTTGGAACTCACAAGGTCCCAACCAAATGTCAGGATCCTAATAGACTCTTCTTGTACAAAGACTGTTCCTGTTTAACTCTGCATAAAACCTGCAGTAAAAGTTCCGACTGTTTTCTGAATCCTCCGGTTGTGGACAATGATTTATTATCCATCCCTATCGCACTTGGGACAGGTGGCGATAGGACAAGTATATACAGAGGAGCCCTCCCCCTGGCGTCATGAGTTTTAAGGGTTAACCAAACACCCTTTAATCATCGCACAGCTACACCCCATATACCTTACACCCCCACAAGCTTACCACATAGCTTTTTGGTGTCTTACGAACAGGATACGGGTGTGTGCCTACAGCTGTTGCCACCATTTAGAGAGTACTCCCCCTATGTAAAAGACTTTATTCATGTACTGTGAATCTTATTCAAGTGTACGGAACTGTGCTTATAGTACTGTGTGCAAACAGTGAAAAGTAAGGAGGGGAGGCGAAGAGTACAGCGGAGCTACAATTCGCATCGGAAGGGGTTAAAGCTAGCGCAGGGCCTTCCCGCATGCGCGCGATCCTGAAACTCCGCCCACCGAGGTCTCCAGAGCCGCAGTGGCTATTTTGGCGGAGCCTTAAATTGGAGACCTGCAGGAAAGCACAGTGAGAATAGCGAAAAAAGTAGAGTGATGCAGCAAGCTGAAAGTCTTAAGGAGCCAGCACACTACAGAGCTCTAAGACACCAGACTATTAAACTGACGTCTGTGCAGAACTCACTACAACTCCGATCGTCGCACTCAAGTTCCAGCTCAACGCGGTCCAGTTCCAAATCACCGCACTCAAGTTCGAGATATACGCTCTCAAGTTACAGCTTAAAGAACAGCTGCGTCTCTTAAAGGGACCTATGCTCTCGAGCTTCATTTAAAGGGTCCACACCAAAAGTAAAGATGTCAGACCCTATAGCACCAATACCACTTCCAGGACCTGCTCCACCTCCGGCACCTGCACTACCTGCTCAACAAGATGGTGGTGCACCCGTGGTTTCATCAGCAGGACTACCACAGCAAGCAAGGCAAGATCAACCTGGTTCATCTCCAGCTTCTCCATTCCTCTTAGGAGCTCCGGTTGCCGCACCTGTTTTCCTGGGGAACCCAGTGCTCCCCAACTACAACGGTGATCCCTTTACCCTAAGGGATTTCAAGGAAAAGATCTTCAATCTCTTCGGTTTCTATGCTTTTCCCACTAACCAACAGGTGCAGTTGCTTACAGGACAGCTGCAGGGACCTGCATTAGAAGAGGTCCGTACCTGGCCAGCTGCCGACAAGGCTGCAGTGGAGAAAATCTTTGAGGGGCTCTACCAAGTGTTCGAGTCTCACTCCCCCCTGAGGTACGCCTAAGGTTATATGAACGACGTTAGAAGCCACGTGAGACCCTTCTGGCATATGCTGTGGCATTACAGAATGCTTTAGTAGCGGTGCAAAAATTAGACGGTATTAGACGGTATTACGCCCGATCAGGGTAACAGAGTACTAATGGACTGGTTCATAGATGGGGCGCAGAATAAGTGGGACAAGGCCCAGCTTAGGATGCTAGCGGTGCAAAATCCCGATATGGCTTTCCCAACCTTTAAGAGGTTAGCTATCAAGGTTATTGAGTCAGGGTCCGAGGTGGAAGAAGTTATTGCCCCTGCTGCAGATTCTCCGGGGGCCTTGGTCCAACCAGCCTGTTATTGCTTCTACCTCCCCTAGTCCATGGACTACTGATTTGCAAAACGTAAGGCAGGACATTGAACAATTGACTAAAGCTTTTAAAGAGATGGTGGGCAGATCTAACTCGCCTAGGCGCGAGACACTTCCACCTAAAAAACTTGCCCCTCGTCCTGCCAATTCACCTAATACCCTAACACCTAACACCCTGTAAGACCGCCCGGGACTCAGCGCCCCGTTTGCAGCTTCTGTAATAAGACTGGACACTGGAAGAACCAGTGTTAGACTTTAAACGGGCATCCCCTGGGGACGAGGACCGCACCCCAGGAGTAACTAATGAAGGTCCAGGATCAACCGGCCCCAAAATGGGACTATCTATCTATGGTGCCCCTTGCCCCTATGTGCAGATTGAGGTAGAAGGGGTTCAGTTACAAGCCTTGATAGACACCGGGGGAGATTTATCAAAGGATTTAGACTGGTTTTTCCTGTCTAAATTTGTCGCACAGAAAGTCGCAGTCTAAATATGTGCGACTTTTCTGCGACTTTTGCTGTAGAGGATTTTTAGAACGTGATGCATGCAAGTCTATTTTAGAAGGAAATGCATTGGAAAATGCATTGGTGCTGAATTTATCAAGTGTGACTTTTGTGCGACAAGTCGCATCTGCCCAAAATAAGCTGAAATGTCAGACCATGTTGGAGCAGGTCTAAATGTAGATTAAGCTGTAGACCCTGAAGTCTGAGCACAGAATTTATCAAGGGCTGTGAGACCTTTGATAAATTAGGAGCACAATAGACAGGAGACTACCACATACGCTGGTCTATAAGCATACCCAGAATAGACTAGATTAGTAAATGTCCCCCACCGGGTCCCAAGTGTCCACTATTCCCCAAGGGATATTTTACAGATATTGGGGGCCTGAAATGTTATGTGAACCTGATGATGTGGATTTTAGGGTGATTGCAGGAAACGGGAAACCAGTACCCAGGCATGGCCACGGTACAAGTGGGGGAACATGTTCTTACGGGACAAGGTGTTATTGTTACCAGTGTTAGTGATGAGAATGCAGCCGAATTTATCTTAGGTATGAACATCATAAGACACTGCTTTGAGGACATTGTTAGTTCATTGCATGCATCTCTCCCTCACATGTCACCCTCAGGCCGACGAGCCGCGCAACACCACCTCAGGACACTCCAAGCTGAAAAAAAGTTTGTTAATTGTCAAGGAGAGATCTGTCGGGCGAGAATCCAAGACCTGTGGGCTGTTATTCTGCAACCACAGACAGAGACTATTCTTTGGTGTCGTGCCCGACCCGGGGTGAAGAATCAAGATTATCAAGCGCTCTTGGAGCCTATTCAACTGAAAGGCTACCCTCTGGTACATGCAGCCAGGAGCCTCGTGACTGTAAAAAATGGAAGAGTCCCGGTTCGAGTAGTTAATGTATCCGAGGTTGCTACCAGGTTGCCTAAGTATGCCCCCATAACCCAGCTGCACCATCTGGACTCTAGAGATGTGATGTCAAAGCCGCAAGTTGCCCGACAATGGACTGCTCAGATTGCTCACGGAGCCGATAAGTGCCCTGCAGAACCCTGGTGGGCCCAGCTGCAGATAGGGGACGAAGATACCCCCAAGGATCAGGTTGGAGGAGTAATTCAAGTGGCCAAGCAATACCAGGCGTCCTTCAGTAAACACCCCACTGATTTTGGCCGGACCACAATGATCCAGCATCGGATTCTAACTGGTGATAGCCCTCCTATCAAAGAGAGGCATCGTCCAGTGGTGCCTGGGATGTACCAGACAGTGAAGAAAATGCTGCTGGAAATGAAGGAGGCTGACGTCATCCGAGAGAGCCAAAGCCCCTGGGCTGCTCCCTTGGTTCTGGTAAAGAAGAAAGATGGAACCATCCGCTTCTGTTTAGACTATAGGAAGTTAAAGGATGTCACTCACAAAGACGCCTACCCTCTCCCCTGGATAGAGGAATCTCTGACAGCCTTGGGATCAGCTGCCTACTTCTCTATACTGGACCTGACCAGCGGATACTGGCAGGTACCGATGGCTGAAGAAGATAGAGAAAAGACGGCGTTTGTGACCCCGATGGGCTTTGCAACGCACCTGCCACCTTCCAACGCCTGATGGAGCAATGCTTTGGGCACCTCAGCTTCCAGAGTGTCCTCCTGTGCCTAGACGATGTCATTGACTACTCCCGGACGTATCAGGAGCATCTGGACCATCTTAATGAAGTCTTCCAAGTCCTTATACAACTAAAGGTCTAATGGTCAAGCCATCCAAGTGCCATCTATTGAAACCCCGAGTTCACTATTTTGGGCATGTCGTCAGTGCTGAAGGTGTTCAACCAGATCCTGACAAAGTGGGTGCTGTGAAAGATTGGCCTACGCCCAGAACGGTGCGAGACATCTGAAGCTTCCTTGGGTTTGCTGGTTATTACAGGCGTTTCATCCCTCACTTCGTTCAAATTGCTCGACCCTTTACTGCTTTATTTAGGGGCACTGCAAAGGAGAATTACAACGGAAGACTCCTGATACAGTGGACTGAAAACCAAGAGACAGCATTTCGGGCCTTGAAGTGCCTCCTTACTGAGCCCCCTTCCCATTCCGGCTGTACACCGATGCCAGTTTTGAAGGCCTAGGGGCTGTCCTATCACAAGTGCAGGACGATAAGGAAGAGTGATAGCTTATGCCAGCAGGCATTTGCAACGGGCAGAAAGGAATGACAATAACTATAGTTCATTCAAGCTAGAACTCCTGGCCTTGGTCTAAGCCATCACTGAAAAGTTCAAGGACTACCTGGCCGCTACTCCCTTCACAGTCTACACTGACAACAACCCATTGGCACATCTAAACACTGCCAAGCTGCGAGCCATTGAGCAACGTTGGGCCTCCAGGCTGGCCAATTATGACTTCAACATCAAGTACCGAAGTGGGAAGACCAACGTCAATGCAGATGTACTCCCCCGTATGGCTCCTGGTGAAGAACCAACCGTGGAGGATGTGTGAGGACGTAGAGATGCCACCCTTTTACCAAAGGTTCGTGAGCCAGAATACTTTTACTACACGAGAGGGTGACGAGCCTGGGTCCTCCAAAGTCCCCAAGGATTTGTATACCTGGAAGACCTTACAGGACGAGAGTCGAGTTATGGGAGATCTCTTAGACTACTTTCTCCAAAAGAAGGTGCTGACTCTGCTCCGGAAGGCGCAGGGAAAGTTCGAGTTTAAGCGGTTGTGGTGACAGAGAAATCGCCTGTTCCTCCACAAAGGACTGCTACACAGAAACTCCCTTGAACCGGTCTCCGGGGAGCGCCTGCACCAAATACTAGTTTTGCGACGGGATGCAGCCATGGTTCTCAATGTGTACCACGACCAGTCGGGGCACTTTGGAGTCCACAAGACCGAGGCCACAATCCGGAGAAGATTCTATTGGGTGGGGATGCGTGGAGATATTGAAAAGTGGTGTGCCGAATGCACCGTCTGCAGTGTCACCAAGAACCTTTGCAAAGACTCAAGAGCACATCTACATCCCATTCACACTGAAAGGCCTAACCAACTGGTCGCTCTGGACCATGTGAAGCTGTCTCCAACTCGATCTGGTTACAGTTATGCTATGTTAGGCATAGGTTTACTTTCACTTTAGGGTTAATAGAGTAAGGCACCGCGATCGCTGCCATGCGCTATTAGCCACAAGTCCCGGTCGTTGTTTGAGGCCGGGCCCGACCCGCTATGACACGTCGTGGCCCCGCGTTATAGAAAGGGAAAGGACTCAGTACGTACCGGTACGTCCTTGGTCCTTAACCCCTTAAGGACCCAGCCAATTGTCACTGTAGGAACATGCCATTTTTTGCACATCTGACCACTTTCACTTTTTTTTTCAATAGAAGTTTTATTAAGTTTTTGAAGGTAAATGAACAACATGTACAGTCAACATGTGTCATGGGTAACACGAGTGGTATCATGCACCCCTACAGGGGTGTTAGACAGAACATGAAAATAACAAAAGCAATAGCAGTAAGAGTAATTGTGATCTAGAATGTACCAGGCCATCAGGCATCTTCCACTGTTGGTAAATATTAATTTGCAGTTAGCGGTGCAAAGACTACATGACGCTACAAGAACAAAAAGGGGTCCGAGGACCGCTACATAGTGTGTTGGATGGGTGAAAGACGGACTGAAAGAGGAAAGAAAAGAAAAAGGGGAAAAGAGGTGGAGGAAAGGAAAGAAGAGGGAGGGAAGGGGGGGGGGAAATGAGGGTGGAGAGAGCGGGGATGTAGAGCAGGAAGGACCTAAGAAAATGGACAGAGGACTTACCAGTCGGCCCGACGCACTGCAAGAGCCCCACCGACACTAACTGGTGTTTCCTTGAGCGGCTGGAGAAGGGGGGGTGAGAGGAGGGCAGTCCAGTGGACAGAGAGCCTACAGTTCATAATGAGGGGATGGCAGGATAAGGGAAGGTGTTAGGTCAGGGTGAGTCAAGTGGTAGGGTGCAGTCAATAGTGTGCTGTGGAGGATGTAAAGGCCACCCAGGGCATCCAAATGAGGCTATATTTAACCAATTGCCTAGGGAAGTCGGCCCTCAGCTCCTCCATCCTGTGAAGTCGAGAGACTTCTTGGATCCAATTCGAGATGTTTGGGGGAGTTTGCATCTTCCAGAGTCTGGGGATTACCGACCTAGCTGCCAGGAGCATATACAATATCAGTTGGATGGAGGACCTGTGGGTCGAGGAGGGGAGGATCGATAGTAAGAGGGACTTGGGCGCTCTGGAGGTCCACTGAGGTGACGCATGTTAGCCATATATGTAGCATTGTGCCCCGCGCTGCTGAACACCTCCAGCACCTGTCCGAGACCCCTGGGTACATAGTGGCCAGTAGGGCAGGAACTCTATACCATCTTGTTATTATTTCATAATTAACTTCTTTGGCTCTACATGAGATTGAGGTCGTGTTGCATCTGGTGGGGGCTGTTTGCCAATCGGCCTCTGAAATCTGGTGGTCCATGTCCCTTTCCCAGCCGACCTTAAACGGAAGGGGTTTACTCTTCTGCGTTTCCAAGGCCAATGTATATAGCACGCTGGTGGCGTGTGGTATCGGAGAAGAGGAAGAGCAGAGCTTTTCAAATTTAGTTAAAGAACGGTGGAGGCGTAGCTTCAGATTTGTAGACACATAAAAGTGTAGTTGAGCGTATTGAAATAATTGGGCGGGGAAGAGGTTGACGTCCCCAAGAAGGTCAGAGAGGGGTCTCAACGTAGTTTCGGTCAGGAGGGACTGAAGTGTGATGTAATCCCGTTTGTGTAATGTGAGGAAGGAGTTGCAAGAGCAAGCAGGGGGGGAACGCTGGGTTATCGGAAAGGGGCATTAGAGGCCCGTCTTGGGTAAAGAAAGACCGGCGCGCCATATATAGCTGTTGTGATCTACTAATTGAAGAGAGAACCGGGGGAAGGGTAGCAATATCCAGTGAGCGGGCGGTGTTGTGGGGGCCCCATAGGATTGTTATCAGGTCGCATCCCAGCACCGCAGATTCATGTTAAATCCATTGTTTATCTGAGGTGCAATGAAAGTAATCAAGGATTTGAGTGAAGATCGTCGCTAGGTAGTATGAGAAGTGGTCTGGGAGGGCCAGACCCCATCCTGTTTTTGTCTGATCAAAGCATGTCTCGCTAATCTGGGGTGTTTATGTGCCCATACAAAATAGGACTGTTTCGCTGCGAGTTCCTGGAAAAAATGGCGGGTTGGTGGGTGGGGGGGTCGGGGGGGGACTACAGGCAGGCATGAGAAGAGGTAGAGTAATCGGGGCAGGACATTCATTTTGAGAATTTTAATTCTACCGATCCAAGAGAAATCCTTTTTCTCCCATTTGGATAGGTCCCATTTCACAGTGTGTAGCAATGAGGGGGGTAGTTAAGTCTAAAGGCATCCATAAAATGTGATGGTACCTGTACTCCCAAATATTTAATGGAGGAGGATTGCCATTTAAATGGGTAAGTTGATTTGAGGAGGCTTAAAATGGCAGGTAGAAGGGTGATATTGAGCGCCTCACATTTTGAGATATTTAGCTTATAGTTGCTGAGGAGGGAAAAACGTTTAATGGTGGATAATAGGGAGGGGAGGGAGGTAACAGGGGAGGAGAGATATGGTAAGAGGTCATCCGCATAAGCGGCGCATTTGCAATGGCACAAGGGTATGGGAAGACCCCTGATGTCCGGATTTAAGCGAATGTCCACCATAAGGTGTTCCATGCAGAGCCCATAGAGCAGCGGGTACAGAGGGCAGCCCTGCCTTGTGCCATTGCAAATGTTGACGGGGTCTGACAGTTGTCTGTTTATCCGGATTTGGGCCTGAGGGCAGGTATACAGCGCTCCAATGCGAGAAAGCATGGTGTCACCTATTCCTATTTGGGCTGGAGAGGCCATCATGAAGTTTCAGTCCACCCGGTTGAAGGCTTTCTCCGCATCCAAAGACAAGAGAAATAAAGGTATTTCAGTCTTGTGAGCTTGATGAATGACGGAGAAAGTGCGGAGGGTATTATCTCTAGCTTCACGGCCTCTGACAAAGTTTACTTGATCCAGGTGGACTAGGAAATCCATGTGCGGCGCTAGCCGGTTTGCTAATAACTTTGCAAACAGTTTGGTGTTGGTGTTGAGTAAAGATATGGGCCTGTAACTCGGGCAAAGTGATGTGTCTTTACCTTCCTTAGGAGGGGAGGGGCAGTGGAGGCTGATATATTATTGAAGGCTTCAAGCAGAGGGGGAGCTAACTCCAAGCGGAAAGATTTATAGAATTTAGAGGAGTAGCCATCAGGGCCCGGACTCTTGCCTGCGGGCATAGACATGATGGCTTCAAATAGTTCCTCCTGTGAGGAAGGTTCCTCCAATGCCTGAGTGGCCTCTAGGGACAATTGAGGGAGGGCCGTATCTGAAATGTACTGGGATAGAGATGGGATTGCAGTCGGACTGTTCGAGGGGGCAGCCGGTTTAGGTAGATGGTACAGTGACGTGTAGTATTGCCTGAAGGAACTTAGTATTTCGGGGGTAAGGAATGAAGGAACCCCCGAATGGGATTTTATGGAGGGAATAAAAAGTGAGGATTTCCTGGATTTAAGTGCTCTGGCCAGGAGCTTTCCGGATTTGTTGCCCCACTCATAAAAGAGCCTACCCGTTAATTGTTTGTAGTAGCTATGTTTAGTATTCATAAGCTTCAGGTGGTCAGTGCGTACTTTCATAAGTTCCCTTTAAACCATGTCCTGCTGTGTGCGCTTATGTATGGACTCGAGGGACTGAAGGACCAGGCCATTTTACACCTTAGGACCAGAGCGTTTTTTGAACATCTGACCACTGTCACTTTAAACATTAACAACTCTGGAATTCTTTTAGTTATCATTCTGATTCCAAGACTGTTTTTTCGTGACATATTCTACTTTAACATGGTGGTAAATTTTTGTGGTAACTTGCACCCTTTCTTGGTGAAAAATCCCAAAATTTGATGAAAAAATTGAAAATTTAGCATTTTTCTAACTTTGAAGCTCTCTGCTTGTAAGGAAAATGGATATTCCTAATAATTTTTTTTGATTCACATATACAATATGTCTACTTTATGTTTGTATCATAAAATTGATGAGTTTTTACTTTTGGAAGACATCAGAGGGCTTCAAAGTATAGCAGCAATTTTCCAATTTTTAACAAAATTTTCAAACTCACTATTTTTCAGGGACCAGTTCAGGTTTGAAGTGGATTTGAAGGGTCTTCATATTAGAAAAACCCCATAAAAGACTCCATTCTAAAAACTGCTACCCCCAAAGTATTAAAAATGACATTCAGTAAGTGTTTTAACCCTTTATGTGTTTCACAGGAATAGCAGCAAAGTGAAGGAGAAAATTAACATTTTTTACACTTGCATGTTCTTGTAGACCCAATTTTTGAATTTTTACAAGGGGTAAAAGGAGAAAATTTATATTTGTATTTGTAGCCCAATTTGAAGCGAAGGAGCGACAAGGGGATTTTGGAGAGTACGTTTTTCTGAAATGTTTTTTGGGGGGCATGTTGCATTTAGAAAGCCCCTATGGTGCAAGAACAGCAAAAAAAAAACACATGGCATACCGTTTTGGAAACTATACCCCTTGAGGAACGTAACAAGGAATTAAGTGAGCCTTAATACCCACAGGTGTTTCACGACTTTTGCACATGTAAAAAAAAAAATTACTAAAATGTGTGTTTCCCCCCAAATTTCACATTTTTGCAAGGGTTAATAGCAGAAAATACCCCCCAAAATTTGTAACCCCATCTCTTCTGAGCATGGAGGTACCCCATAAGTTGACCTGAAGTGCACTACGGGCGAACTACAATGCTCAGAAGAGGAGTCATATTTGGCTTTTTGAGAGAAAATTTTGATCGGGGGCATGTCGCATTTAGGAAGATCCTATGGTGCCAAAACCGCAAAAAAAAAAAACACATGGCATACCCCTTGAGGAACGTAATAAGGAATAAAGCGAGCCTTAACCAGGCTAGCGGTATTCCCGAGCGTGACTCGGGGTTAATTTTCGCTGCCAGAAGCGGTAACCCTGAGCATGATTACGGAGCTGGCAGCAGAGTCTTCTTACCTACTTCTGGCGATCCAGCGATGTCCCCGCTGTGATCGCCGTTGAGAGCCCCGGCGGATGCCTCCATCTGACTTCCCGGTTCTGTCTCTGTGAGCCGCAGCGGCTCATGGGGGCGGAACTGGGCGGTGAATTCAAATGGCTAGCGGTATTCCCGAGCGTGACTCAGGGTTAATTTTCGCTGCCAGAAGCGGTAACCCCAAGTCATGCTCGGGATAGATTACAGAGCTGGCAGCAGAGTCTTCTTACCTTCTCCTGGCGATCCAGCGATATCCCCGCTGTGATCGCCGGTGAGAGCCCTGGCGGATGCCTCCATCTGACTTCCTGGTTCCGTCTCTGTAAGCCGCAGTGGCTGATGGGGGCGGAACTGGGCGGTAAATTCAAATGTTTGAAAGCATAAAAGTGACACACACACTAAGTCAGGTGATACAGTGAAATCCTGTCAGATTACACTGTATCACCTCAGATTTGACACTGTATCACCTCAGATTTGACATTTGGTCATCCTACACTGCCCTGCCTGCCCTTTTTGCTGTAATTTCTGCCCATAAAAGAAATTTTTTACCATGGCATCAAAGCGACACTTTAGCATCTCCAAAGCGGGTTTGGATCCGATGAGTGACAGAGGCAGCGAAACAGAGCCCCTCGCAGAATTAAGTGACAGCGATAGCGATTCGTGGCAAGATTCGTCATCCGACTCTGACACTGACCAGAGAAGTGGCGACAGCGATGATTCTGCACCCGAGCTCAGTGATGTGCGCACTTGGTGCCCTATTGATTGCGGTATGGATGAGGTACCGCCGCCAAGATTTCCATTTACTGGATCACCTGGGATGAAGGTAGACGTTGAGCACAATGATCCTTTGGCGTACCTAAAATTATTTCTCACAGATGACGTCATTGAAAAGATTGTCAAGGAGACAAATCGAAACAACGAGCAGCAATCCGCTACTCTGCATAGCAAGTTTTCCAGGAACAGAAAATGGGAACCGGTGGCTAAAGAGGACATCTGGAAGTTTCTTGGGCTAATACTTCTTCAAGGGGTATTTTGTGACAACGGACAACTTTTACACATGGCCTGAGCTGTACGAGTTTCTGCTAAAACACAAGACTGATGGATATGGAACCGTTAGGGCCAACCGACGTGACCTGCCATCTATGTTTGCCAAGAAAAAACTGAACACAGGAGAAATGGTTGCCTGGCAGAAAGGAAAGACGATGGCAATGCGTTGGCGTGACAAAAAAGACGTGTGCCTAATGAGTACAGTGCATAACACCTCCACTGCCATACAAGAGGTGGGAAAGATGTCATGAAGCCACAACTTGTGATTGACTACAACAACACCATGGGAGGAGTCGATAGAGCCGATCAGGCGATGACATTTTATCCGGCTATGCGGAAACAACAAAAAAAAATTACAAAAAAATCTTCAGGCATCTGCTGGAACAAGGCCTCTGGAATGCCTATATACTGCACAGAGGAAAGAGTGACAAGCCTCTTGTTCATTCTGACTAGTGTTGCTCGCGAATATTCGCAATTCGAATTTTATTTGCGAATGTCACATATTCGCGAATTCGCGAATACTCGCGAATATAGCGCTATATATTCGTAATTACGAATATTCGTTTTTTGTTTTTTTTTCCTCCACAGTACACATCACAGTGATCATCCCTCTCTGCTTCCAGCTTATGTGGTATAAGAAGGCTCTAATACTACTGTGTGAAACTGGTGTGCGAATTTTCGCATATGCGAAATTTGCATATAATAATTTTCGCATATGCGAATGGTCGCGTATGCAAATTTTCGCATGTTAATTTTCACACCCGTGAATATGCGCATATGCGAAAATAAAATGAGAATATTACGAATATGCGAATATTCGCGAATATGACGAATATTCATCCATATATTCGCGAATATTCGCGAATTCGAATATGGCCTATGCCGCTCAACACTAATTCTGACTTTATCTGGAAGGTGGCGGAGCGGATTTTTGTGAACTACCAAACGCCATCATTGGCCGTGAACAGATCTGGACGTCGTACTGTTGACGTTGTCAACCCAGAACGCCTGACTGGTCCTCACTTTATGGATTACATCCCGCCAACCGCAAAAAAGGCAGCACCTACAAGGATGTGCGTAGTTTGCTGCTCAAAGCAAAATGGCAATGTAAAAAAATCCAAAAACAAACCAGGTTCCATTGCCCTGATTGTGACATCGGTCTATGTGCAGTCCCATGTTTCAAAATTTACCACACCCAGGATGTTTACTGAATTTTCTTTGTTTGACAAATTTCATTATTTATTACATTATTGAATAAAATTATATTATTTATTAGATTATAATTAATGATTTTATGTTTCGAACTTTATCACATCTGAGAGGTCTACTAGAGTCTTCTTTGGTCAGGTTTAAGTAAGTAATTACTAAGAATTGCAGGCCTACAATACATAACACCAAATTTCCATGCAAAATAATGGTACCGCTTTTGGTACAAAATTACTGACATAATCATACCGCCAGGGAGGATAATATCCCACAGGGCTTTCACGACTTTTGCATATGTTAAAAAACTAATAATTTTTTCACTAAAATGTGTGTTTCCCCCCCAAATTTCACATTTTTGCAAGGGTTAATAGCAGAAAATACCCCTCAAAATTTGTAACCTATTCTTCTGAGTATGGAAATACCCCATGTGTGGACGCCAAGTGCCCTGCGGTCGAACTACAATGCTCAGAAGAGAAGGAGCGCCATTGAGCTTTTGAAGAGTGAATTTGTTTGGAATGGTAGTCAGGGGCCATGTGCGTTTACAAAGCCCCCCATGGTGCCAGAACAGTGGACCCCCCCACATGTGACCCCATTTTGGAAACTACACCCCTCACAGAATTTAATAAGGGGTGCAGTGAGTATTCAAACCCCACTGGCATTTGACAGATCTTTGACAGTGTAAGGGGTGCATATGTAGTGTTTTAACCTTTATTATGTGTTAGTGTAGTGTTTTTAGGGTACATTCACATGGGCGGAGGTTTACAGGGAGTTCCCTGCTAGGAGTTTGTGCTGCAGCAAAAAATTTGCTGCAGCTCATACTTGAAGCAGAAAACTTACTGTAAACCTGCCCGTGTGAATGTACCCTGTACGTTCACATGGGGGGGGCAAACCTCCAGCTGTTTCAAAACTACACTCCTAGCATGTACTGACAGATCATGCAGGCTGAGAGTTGAACTTTTGCAACAGCTGGAGGCACACTGGTTGGAAAACCCTCAGTTAGTTTCTGTTATCTAACAATATTTTCCAACCAGTGTGCCTCCAAAACTACAACTCCCAGCATGTACTGATCACCGAAGGGCATGCTGGGAGATGTAGTTATGCAACAGCTGGAGAGATCGCAACTACAACTCCCAGCATGCTGGGATTTGCAGTTTTGCAACATCTGGAGAGCTACAGTATAGAGACCACTGCAAACTGTGGCCCTCCAGATGCTGCAAAACTACAAATCCCACCATGCCCAGACAGCAAACAGTTGTGTGGTCATGCTAGGAGTTGTAGTTTTGCAAGATCTGGAGGGCTAAAGTTCAGAGACAACCATATAGTGGTCTCAAACTGTAGCCCTCCAGCAGTTGCAAAACTACAACTCCCAGCATGCCCAAACAGCTGTCTGGGCATGCTGGGAGCTGTAGTTTTGCAACATCTGGAGTGCTATAGCATAGAGACCACTATATAGTGGTCTCGGACTGCAGCCCTCCAGATGTTGCTAGGCAACTGACCGGCTTCCGTCGGATAAAGGGAGCCTGCTGCACGACATCGCCGCCCGCCGATCTCCGACACCGATCGTCGCCCGCAACCTCCGCAGATCGGTAAGTGGACTCCGGCGCCGGTCTTCTGCCGTTTCCCCGTTCTGCCCCGCCTATTGTGGGTGGGCAGGACGGTCGAAAACTAAAGTTAACCCCCCCACCCCCGATCTGCTGTGCAGCCCCTCCAGCATGTGGCTCATTGTTTCTCCTCCCAGCACCATCAAAATTTAGCAAAGGATGAAATCGCTAAATCACAAACCGCAAAATTCCTGATGTGATTGTGACATATTGTGCAGCCCCAATAAAAATGAAGATACACATATTCCTATACATCTAAGGAGTTTAGGACTACAAAGAAGAACAGAAGGTTTGCATCATTTTCTTATTTATTTATACATTTTTATATAAATAAGACATTTCCTATAAGAACATAACAATCTGTTCTATTCCTCCATCTTGCTGTTATGGAGGGAGGTTGGTACCGTTCTTATGATGTTCTGCATGGTCCTCTATACCCCAAAGGCATCGATCCTAACCCTTAGGGAGATGCTGCAGGTGTTCCTGGACATGGTGAACAATAGGTGTTCCATGGTAGAATAGAAAGTCACATTCGTCAGCAGGATGAGGAGCAGAATTGACCACTCGATGATTTTGACAAAGGCTTCAATCATCTCTTCCCATTCTCCGGCAAACAGTTGGATGTATACAACGACCCCAGTTCCTATAGTAAGAAACACACAGGCAAGGGCCATAGAAGAGAAGATGGCTCTTACATGGCAGATGACTCTGGATGCTCCCGGCACTTTGTACAGGAGGATGGATTGCCACATGTTGTATATTCCAGCACAGATGAATGTAGCGATGGCGGCGATGCGATGGATCATCGGGTAGTCTGTTGTAGAAAATAATGACATGATGACAGTCATGACACAGGATGACCAAGCGATGACTAGTAGGGTCTTCTGGATCAATGGCTGACGGGGTCCAAAGGCTTCGCGATGGAACAAGATGAATCTATAATTCAGCCATGCCAGACCCACAGAGGCAATGGCCATCCCTATAAATCCTATACAGAATGGGATCTGTTCAGGAAAGAAAACCCCCATATCACTGATATAGATCAGGGGGGAAGTAGTATGGCCTTGGATGATGGTGATGGTGTAGCTGGTGGAGATCCAGACCATACACCAGAGGGCCATGAAGAGGGGGATGAACCCCAATCCTTTAATCTCCATAGCAGATGAAGTAAAAGGCACAAAAGGCAAATACTGCAAAAGTCTAGCAAATGGCTGTGTAACAATCTACAGAATGAAGGTCTGGGCGCTGTCAGAGCAATGTAATGCCTCCAGAGTTCTATGATGACATCACATGATGTCACATCGGCTCTTTGGTTCTTGGAGTTGCCATGGTTACGTATCTGCTATGAACAGAACCTGATATGACTCCATTTTGATCATCTTTGATGATTTGATAATAATAAAATGTACTTATTAAATTTTTAACAATCATTAGAACAATACAACAATATTTAAGATGTAATTATTTCTTATTTTCCTTATTATCTTGTTTACCTAAAAGGGGGTGGATTATAAACAAATGACATCACACTTTCTGTCTATTTTATGATACAAAATAATAAATCTGCCCTCCCTATCTATTACTACTTCCCTCTCTTCACATTTTCGGTGAAAGAGAACTGAAACCCCTCTAGAAAATGTGGAATAACATGAGTGATATTGATGACCCCCCCAATTTATATCCAATACCCTCAACTATTCCTGGCATAAAAGCCTTTAAAGCGAACCTGTCAGATCCAACTAAATTATTAGTATTTTTTAAAATATATTACTCAGTACCTAATCCTGACATGTACATCTCATTTTTATGTGTCTAGCACCTATTTTATTTTTTCAATTAAACTTTCCTTGTTGCTCACTTGCTTGAATTCCTCTCCAAGGGAGGGGGCGTAGCCTCACTATGCAGGCCTCAGCCCCAATAATACCTGTATATAAGGAGTAAGTATATACCACCACACAATAACTGGATAATAACAAAATACTGTACTGAATGTAACTACTATATACACAGTAGTATTCCCTTATACAGTTCCCATATAGCGGTAGATACCAGCTGTACACAGGATCTGTATATCATATAAGTGATTATATACAGGGCCATATAGAGATAGACACCAGCTGTACGCAGGATGTGTATACCAAATAAATGATTGCAGTTACATTTGAGGACTCACAATCAACATTTTTTCTGATCAGTGTCGACCTTTTTCGTTTTCTTCTCTGTCCGTATCAGTCTGCCATATCGACTTCTTCCAGCCAAAACATATGTAAGAAAAACAAGTTACACTCTGCATTTTTACAGTGTCCTCCCCTCCTCTACACAATCTCCCCATCTATAGGCCCCGAACTGTTATAATGCACTCCTGCACAGTAAAAGGGCAGTTAGGTAGCCAGGTAGGTATGTGTGGTGTCCCGGTACTGTATAGTATACCGTACCTTGTATGGTGGTCCCCAAATCCAGAGTTACTCCGTTCCGGTAGGGTCCTCCTGGTGGGATAGCCCTAGTCACCTCTTTCTCCTTTAATTTTGTGATGTTTGTGTGTGTATATTTAATTGTATATATAGTGTCACAGGGCGTTCGGTCATGTGACTAATGTTAATTCTCTTAGGGTATGCAAAAGGACCTTCCTAGGTCACGTGTGTGGTCACATGTTTAGACCATAATCCCTTGTGTAAAGTGACTGACAGATGGTATGGACCAATGAGCTCAAGGCCAGCCCCTGCCCATATAAGGGAGCTGCCAGCCAATCCTCGCTCTCTTGGGTTCCAGATTAGCAGAGAGGAGAGATCAGTGCAACTTTCAAAGACAAGACCAGGCCAAAGCCTGATAATACCGCAACTTACCAAATCGTGAGTTACAATACAACTCCCCGCTAAAGTCTGCGTGACCGCTGGACCTAAACTCAATCCCCTAAATCCAGTGGAACAGCGCATATAAATCTCAAGAGCTTAAAACTCACAAGGTCCCAACCAACTGTCAGGATCCTATTAGACTCTTCTTGTACAAAGACTGTTCCTGTTTAACTCTGCATAAAACCTGCAGTAAAAGTTCCGACAGTTTTCTGAAACCTCCGGTTGTGGACAATGATTTATTATCTCTCCCTATCGCTCTTGGGACAGGTGGCGATAGGACAAGTATATACAGAGGAGCCCACACCTTGGCGTTACGGGTGTTAAGGGTTAACCAAACACCCTTTAATCATCGCACAGCTACACCCCATATACCTTACACCCCCACAAGCTTACCACATAGCTTTTTGGTGTCTTACGAACAGGATACGGGTGTGTGCCTACAGCTGTTGCCACCATTTAGAGAGTACTCCCCCTATGTAAAAGACTTTATTCATGTACTGTGAATCTCATTCAAGTGTACGGAACTGTGCTTATAGTACTGTGTGCAAACAGTGTGCATGAAAAGTAAGGTGGGAGGCGAAAAGTACAGCGGAGCTACAATTCGCATCGGAAGGGGTTAAAGCTAGCGCAGGGCCTTCCGGCGGGCGCGCGATCCTGAAACTCCACCCACCGAGGTCTCCAGAGCCGTGGTGGCCATTTTGGCAGAGCCTTAATTAGGAGATCTGCAGGAAAGCACAGTGAGAATAGCGAAAAAACGCAGAGTGATGCAGCAAGCTGAAAGTCTTAAGGAGCCAGCACATTACAGAGCTCTAAGACATCAGACTATTAAACTGACGTCCGTGCGGAACTCACTACAACTCCAATCGTCGCACTCAAGTTCCAGCTTAACGCGGTCCAGTTCCAAATCACCACTCTCAAGTTGGAGATATACGCTCTCAAGTTACAGCTTAAAGAACAGCTGCGTCTCTTAAAGGGACCTATGCTCTCAAGCTACATTTAAAGGGTCCACACCAAAAGTCAAGATGTCAGACCCTATAGCACCAATACCACTTCCAGGACCTGCTCCACCTCCGGCACCTGCACTACCTGCTCAATAAGATGGTGGTGCACCCGTGGTTTCATCAGCAGGACTACCACAGCAAGCAAGGCAAGATCAACCTGGTTCATCTCATGCTTCTCCATTCCTCTTAGGAGCTCCGGTTGCCGCACCTGTTTTCCTGGGGAACCCAGTGCTCCCCAACTACAACGGTTATCCCTTTACCCTAAGGGATTTCAAGGAAAAGATCTACAGTCTCTTCGGTTTCTATGCTTTTCCCACTAACCTACAGGTGCAGTTGCTTACAGGACAGCTGCAGGGACCTGCATTAGAAGAGGTCCGTACCTGGCCAGCTGCCGACAAGGCTACTGTAGAGAAAATCTTTGAGGGGCTCTACCAAGTGTTCGAGTCTCACTCCCCCCTGAGGTACGCCTAAGGTTGTATGAACGACGTCAGAAGCCAGGTGAGACCCTTCTGGCATATGCTGTGGCATTACAGAATGCTTTAGTAGTGATGCAAAAATTAGACGGTATTACGCCCGATCAGGGTAACAGAGTACTAATGGACTGGTTCATAGATGGGGCGCAGAATAAGTGGGACAAGGCCCAGCTTAGGATGCTAGCGGTGCAAAATCCCGATATGGCTTTCCCAACCTTTAAGAGGTTAGCTATCAAGGTTATTGAGTCAGGGTCCGAGGTGGAAGAAGTTATTGCCCCTTCTGCAGATTCTCCGGGGGCCTTGGTCCAACCAAAGACCTCCTCACAGCCTGTTATTGCTTTTACCTCCTCTAGTCCATGGACTACTGATTTGAAAAACGTAAGACAGGACATTGAACAATTGACTAAAGCTTTTAAAGAGATGGTGGGCACATCTAACTCGCCTAGGCCCGAGACACTTCCACCTGAAAAACTTGCCCCTCGTCCTGCCAATTCACCTAATACCCTAACACCTAACACCCTGTAAGACCGCCCGGGACTCAGCGCCCCGTTTGCAGCTTCTGTAATAAGACTGGACACTGGAAGAACCAGTGTTAGACTTAAAACGGGCATCCCCTGGGGACGAGGACCGCACCCCAGGAGTAACTAATGAAGGTCCAGGATCAACCGGCCCCAAAATGGGACTATCTATCTATGGTGCCCCTTGCCCCTATGTGCAGATTGAGGTAGAAGGGGTTCAGTTACAAGCCTTGATAGACACAGGGGGAGATTTATCAAAGGATTTAGACTGGTTTTTCCTGTCTAAATTTGTCGCACAGAAAGTCGCAGTCTAAATATGTGCGACTTTTCTGCGACTTTTGCTGTAGAGGATTTTTAGAACATGATGCATGCAAGTCTATTTTAGAAGGAAATGCATTGGAAAATGCATTGGTGCTGAATTTATCAAGTGCGACTTTTGTGCGACAAGTCGCATGTGCCCAAAATACGCTGAAATGTCAGACCATGTTGGAGCAGGTCTAAATGTAGTTTAAGCTGTAGACCCTGAAGTGTGAGCACAGAATTTATCAAGGGCTGTGAGACCTTTGATAAATTAGGAGCACAATAGACAGGAGACTACCACATACGCTGGTCTATAAGCATACCCAGAATAGACTAGATTAGTAAATGTCCCCCACCGGGTCCCAAGTGTCCACTATTCCCCAAGGGATATTTTACAGATATTGAGGGCCTGAAATGTTATGTGAACCTGATGATGTGGATTTTAGGGTGATTGCAGGAAACGAGAAACCAGTACCCAGGCATGGCCACGGTACAAGTGGGGGAACATGTTCTTACGGGGTAAGGTGTTATTGTTACCAGTGTTAGTGATGAGAATGCAGCCGAATTTATCTTAGGTATGAACATCATGAGACACTGCTTTGAGGACATTGTTAGTTCATTGCATGCATCTCTCCCTCAAATGTCACCCTCAGGCCGACGAGCCGCGCAACACCACCTCAGGACACTCCAAGCTGAAAAAAAGTTTGTTAATTGTCAAGGAGAGAACTGTCGGGCGAGAATCCAAGACCTGTGGGCTGTTATTCTGCAACCACAGACAGAGACTATTCTTTGGTGTCGTGCCCGACCCGGGGTGAAGAATCAAGATTATCAAGCGCTCTTGGAGCCTATTCAACTGGAAGGCTACCCTCTGGTACATGCAGCCAGGAGCCTTGTGACTGTAAAAAATGGAAGAGTCCCGGTTCGAGTAGTTAATGTATCCGAGGTTGCTACCAGGTTGCCTAAGTATGCCCCCATAACCCAGCTGCACCATCTGGACTCTAGAGATGTGATGTCAAAGCCGCAAGTTGCCCGACAATGGACTGCTCAGATTGCTCACGGAGCCGATAAGTGCCCTGCAGAACCCTAGTGGGCCCAGCTGCAGATAGGGGACGAAGATACCCCCAAGGATCAGGTTGGAGGAGTAATTTAAGTGGCCAAGCAATACCAGGAGTCCTTCAGTAAACACCCCACTGATTTTGGCCGGACCACAATGATCCAGCATCGGATTCTAACTGGTGATAGCCCTCCTATCAAAGAGAGGCATCGTCCAGTGGTGCCTTGGATGTACCAGACAGTGAAGAAAATGCTGCTGGAAATGAAGGAGGCTGACGTCATTCGAGAGAGCCAAAACCCCTGGGCTGCTCCCTTGGTTCTGGTAAAGAAGAAAGATGGAACCATCCGCTTCTGTTTAGACTATAGGAAGTTAAAGGATGTCACTCACAAAGACGCCTACCCTCTCCCCAGGATAGATGAATCTCTGACAGCCTTGGGATCAGCTGCCTACTTCTCTACACTGGACCTGACCAGCGGATACTGGCAGGTACCGATGGCTGAAGAAGATAGAGAAAAGACGGCGTTTGTGACCCCGATGGGGCTCTTTGAGTTCAAAAGCATGCCCTTTGGGCTTTGCAACGCACCTGCCACCTTCCAACGCCTGATGGAGCAATGATTTGGGCACCTCAACTTCCAGAGTGTCCTCCTGTACCTAGACGATGTCATTGTCTACTCCCGGACGTATCAGGAGCATCTGGACCATCTTAATGAAGTCTTCCAAGTCCTTATACAACTAAAGGTCTAATGGTCAAGCCATCCAAGTGCCATCTATTGAAACCCCGAGTTCACTATTTTGGGCATGTCGTCAGTGCTGAAGGTGTTCAACCAGATCCTGACAAAGTGGGTGCTGTGAAAGATTGGCCTACGCCCAGAACGGTGTGAGACATCTGAAGCTTCCTTGGGTTTGCTGGTTATTACAGACGTTTCATCCCTCACTTCGCTCAAATTGCTCGACCCTTTACTGCTTTATTTAGGGGCACTGCGAAGGAGAATTACAACGGAAGACTCCTGATACAGTGGACTGAAAACCAAGAGACAGCATTTCGGGCCTTGAAGTGCCTCCTTACTGAGCCCCCTTCCCATTCCGGCTGTACACCGATGCCAGTTTTGAAGGCCTAGGGGCTGTCCTATCACAAGTGCAGGACGATAAGGAAGAGTGATAGCTTATGCCAGCAGGCATCTGCAACGGGCAGAAAGGAATAACAATAACTATAGTTCATTCAAGCTAGAACTCCTGGCCTTGGTCTAAGCCATCACTGAAAAGTTCAAGGACTACCTGGCCGCTACTCCCTTCACAGTCTACACTGACAACAACCCATTGGCACATCTAAACACTGCCAAGCTGCGAGCCATTGAGCAACGTTGGGCCTCCAGGCTGGCCAATTATGACTTCAACATCAAGTACCGAAGTGGGAAGACCAACGTCACTGCAGATGTACTCCCCCGTATGGCTCCTGGTGAAGAACCACCCGTGGAGGATGTGTGAGGACGTAGAGATGCCACCCTTTTACCAAAGGTTCATGAGCCAGAATACTTTTACTACACGAGAGGGTGACGAGCCTGGGTCCTCCAAAGTCCCCGAGGATTTGTATACCTGGAAGACCTTACAGGACGAGAGTCGAGTTATGGGAGATCTCTTAGACTACTTTCTCCAAAAGAAGGTGCCGACTCTGCTCCGGAAGGCGCAGGGAAACTTTGAGTTTAAGCGGTTGTGGCGACAGAGAAATCGCCTGTTCCTCTACAAAGGACTGCTACACAGAAACTCCCTCGAACCGGTCTCCGGGGAGCGCCTGCACCAAATACTAGTTTTGCGACGGGATGCAGCCATGGTTCTCAATGTGTACCACGACCAGTCGGGGCACTTTGGAGTCCACAAGACCGAGGCCACCATCCGGAGAAGATTCTATTAGGTGGGGATGCGTGGAGATATTGAAAAGTGGTGTGCCGAATGCACCGTCTGCAGTGTCACCAAGAACCTTCGCAAAGACGCAAGAGCACCTCTACATCCCATTCACACTGAAAGGCCTAACCAACTGGTCGCTCTGGACCATGTGAAGCTGTCTCCAACTCGATCTGGTTACAGTTATGCTATGTTAGGCATAGGTTTACTTTCACTTTAGGGTTAATAGAGTAAGGCACCGCGATCGCTGCCATGCGCTATTAGCCACATGTCCCGGTCGTTGTTTGAGGCCGGGCCCGACCCGCTATGACACGTCGTGGCCCCGCGTTATAGAAAGGGAAAGGACTCAGTACGTACCGGTACGTCCTTGGTCATTAACCCCTTAAGGACCCAGCCAATTGTCACCGTAGGAACATGCCATTTTTTGCACATCTGACCACTTTCACTTTTTTTTTTCAATAGAAGTTTTATTAAGTTTTTGAAGGTAAATGAACAACATGTACAGTCAACATGTGTCATGGGTAACACGAGTGGTATCATGCACCCCTACAGGGGTGTTAGACAGAACATGAAAATAACAAAAGCAATAGCAGTAAGAGTAATTGTGATCTAGAATGTACCAGGCCATCAGGCATCTTCCACTGTTGGTAAATGTTAATTTGCAGTTAAAGGTGCAAAGACTACATGACGCTACAAGAACAAAAAGGGGTCCGAGGACCGCTACATAGTGTGTTGGATGGGTGAAAGACAGACTGATAGAGGAAAGAAAAGAAAAAGGGGAAAAGAGGTGAAGGAAAGGAAAGAAGAGGGAAGGAAGGGGGGGGAGTGAGGGTGGAGAGAGCGGGGATGTAGAGCAGGAAGGACCTAAGAAAACGGACAGAGGACTTACCAGTCGGCCCGACGCACTCCAAGAGCCCCACCGACACTAACTGGTGTTTCCTTGAGCGGCTGGAGAAGGGGGGAGAGAGGAGGGCAGTCCAGTGGACAGAGAGCCTACAATTCATAATGAGGGGATGGCAGGATAAGGGAAGGTGTTAGTTCAGGGTGAGTCAAGTGGTAGGGTGCAGTCAATCGTGTGCTGTGGAGGATGTAAAGGCCACCCAGGGCATCCAAATGAGGCTATATTTAACCAATTGCCTAGGGGAGTCGGCCCTCAGCTCCTCCATCCTGTGAATTCGAGAGACTTCTTGGATCCAATTCGAGATGTTTTGGCGAGTTTGCATCTTCCAGAGTCTGGGGATTACCGACCTAGCTGCCAGGAGCATATACAATATCAGTTGGATGGAGGACCTGTGGGTCGAGGAGGGGAGGATCGATAGTAAGAGGGACTTGGGCGCTCTGGAGGTCCACTGAGGTGACGCGTTTAATTATATCAGTCACATTTGTTCAGAAAACCGCCAGAGTTGGGCAGGTTAGCCATATATGTAGCATTGTGCCCCGCGCTGCTGAACACCTCCAGCACCTGTCCGAGACCCCTGGGTACATAGTGGCCAGTAGGGCCGGAACTCTATACCATCTTGTTGTTATTTCATAATTAACTTCTTGGGCTCTACATGAGATTGAGGTCGTGTTGCATCTGGTGAGGGCTGTTTGCTAATGTCATTGTATAGTTACCACAGGATTGAAACCCCACTCTTGTCCATAGGTGCAGGTCCTCTGCCCCATTGTATGTGTGCACAATTGCACTTTGGGTTGAGCACCTGTTATCACCTTGAGACTACGTTGTTTTGTTTTTTTGTTTAAAGTTAGTCATGTTGTACACATCCACATACACGTTTATCAGGTGTCAGGATGTGATTGTGGTACTTGTGACCATCTGCAGGCGTCCTCCATTGTACGCATTTTTTGCTGGGGATATCGCCCTTAGCAACGGTTGACAAGTGCAGGGCCTCCACCCCAGCGAAGGTGCACAATTGCACTTGGGGTTGAGTTTCCTGCTATAGCCATGTCCATGCAAATATAAGCCGGCAAGCGTCTTTTAAGGCTTATACCAATGCGCCCTTTTATCTTATTGGGTAGCGTTGGGGGTTTCTCCTGTGAGGCCTGCTATATATAGACCAGCAAGGGTGGGGCTTGTAACCTGTCTCCCCCTCCCATTGTATGTGTGCCTAGTACACACTGGAGGCGACTGGGAAGCAGTCTGCAAGTTGGACCTTAGGCTGCTGTATATCTGGTTCCTGGTTCTATGTATCTGGCCAGGAAAACGGTTAATGGTTAGGTCCCGCATCACATGAGAAACCTTGGCGTGGTTTGCGGGCTCAGGTATGTCCTTCATATAAGGATATACTGGCTAATGTCTCATTTTTACATCAGTTTTGAGGATTAGCTAATGTCATTGTATAGTTACCACAGGATTGAAACCCCACTCTTGTCCATAGGTGCAGGTCCTCTGCCCCATTGTATGTGTGCACAATTGCACTTTGGGTTGAGCACCTGTTATCACCTTGAGACTACGTTGTTTTGTTTTTCTGTTTGCCAATCGGCCTTTGAAATCTGGTGGTCCATGTCCCTTTCCCAGCCGACCTTAAACGGAAGGGGTTTACTCGTCTGCGTTTCCAAGGCCAATGTATATAGCACGCTGGTGGCGTGTGGTATCAGAGAAGAGGAAGAGCAGAGCTTTTCAAATTTAGTTAAAGAACGGTGGAGGCGTAGCTTCAGATTTGTAGACACATAAAAGTGTAGTTGAGCGTATTGAAATAATTGGGCGGTGAAGAGGTTGACGTCCCCAAGAAGGTCAGAGAGGGGTCTCAACGTAGTTTCGGTCAGGAGGGACTGAAGTGTGATGTAATCCCGTTTGTGTAAAGTGAGGAAGGAGTTGCAAGAGCAAGCAGGGGGGGAACGCTGGGTTATCGGAAAGGGGCATTAGAGGCCCGTCTTGGGTAAAGAAAGACCGGCGCGCCATATGTAGCTGTTGTGATCTACTAATTGAAGAGAGAACCGGGGGAAGGGTAGCAATATCCAGTGAGCGGGTGGTGTTGTGGGGGCCCCATAGGATTGTTATCAGGTCGCATCCCAGCACCGCAGACTCATGTTAAATCCATTGTTTATCTGAGGTGCAATGAAAGTAATCAAGGATTTGAGTGAAGATCGTCGCTAGGTAGTATGAGAAGTGGTCTGGGAGGGCCAGACCCCATCCTGTTTTTGTCTGATCAAAGCATGTCTCGCTAATCTGTGGTGTTTATGTGCCCATACAAAATAGGACTGTGTCGCTGCGAGTTCCTGGAAAAAATGGCGGGTTGGTGGGTGGGGGGGTCGGGGGGGGGGAACTACAGGCAGGCATGAGAAGAGGTAGAGTAATCGGGGCAGGACATTCATTTTGAGAATATTAATTCTACCGATCCAAGAGAAATTCTTTTTCTCCCATTTGGATAGGTCCCATTTCACAGTTTGTAGCAATGAGGGGGGTAGTTAAGTCTAAAGGCATCCAAAATATGTGATGGTACCTGTACTCCCAAATATTTAATGGAGGAGGATTGCCATTTAAATGGGTAAGTTGATTTGAGGAGGCTTAAAATGGCAGGTGGAAGGGTGATATTGAGCGCCTCACATTTTGAGATATTTAGCTTATAGTTGCTGAGGAGGGAAAAAGGTTTAATGGTGGATAATAGGGAGGGGAGGGAGGTAACAGGGGAGGAGAGATATGGTAAGAGGTCATCCGCATAAGCGGCGCATTTGCAATGGCACAAGGGTATGGGAAGACCCCTGATGTCCGGATTTAAGCTAATGTCCACCAAAAGGTGTTCCATGCAGAGCACATAGAGCAGCGGGTACAGAGGGCAGCCCTGCCTTGTGCCATTGCAAATGTTGACGGGGTCTGACAGTTGTCTGTTTATCCGGATTTGGGCCTGAGGGCAGGTATACAGCGCTCCAATGCGAGAAAGCATGGTGTCACCTATTCCTATTTGGGCTGGAGAGGCCATCATGAAGTTTCAGTCCACCCGGTCGAAGGCTTTCTCCGCATCCAATGACAAGAGAAATAAAGGTATTTCAGTCTTGTGAGCTTGATGAATGACGGAGAAAGTGCGGAGGGTATTATCTCTAGCTTCACGGCCTCTGACAAAGTTTACTTGATCCAGGTGGACTAGGAAATCCATGTGCGGCGCTAGCCGGTTGGCTAATAACTTTGCAAACAGTTTGGTGTTGGTGTTGAGTAAAGATATGGGCCTGTAACTGGGGCAAAGTGATGGGTCTTTACCTTCCTTAGGAGGGGAGGGGCAGTGGAGGCTGATATATTATTGAAGGCTTCAAGCAGAGGGGGAGCTAACTCGAAGCGGAAAGATTTATAGAATTTAGAGGAGTAGCCATCAGGGCCCGGACTCTTGCCTGCGGGCATAGACATGATGGCTTCAAATAGTTCCTCCTGTGAGGAGGTTCCTCCAATGCCTGAGTGGCCTCTAGGGACAATTGAGGGAGGGCCGTATCTGAAATGTACTGGGATAGAGATGGGATTGCAGTCGGGCTGTTCGAGGGGGCAGCCGGTTTAGGTAGATGGTTCAGTGACGTGTAGTATTGCCTGAAGGAACTTAGTATTTCGGGGGTAAGGAATGAAGGAACCCCCGAATGGGATTTTATGGAGGGAATAAAAAGTGAGGATTTCCTGGATTTAAGTGCTCTGGCCAGGAGCTTTCCGGATTTGTTGCCCCATTCATAAAAGAGCCTGCCCGTTAATTGTTTGTAGTAGCTATGTTTAGTATTCATAAGCGTCAGGAGGTCAGTGCGTACTTTAATAAGTTCCCTTTAAACCATGTCCTGCTGTGTGCGATTATGTAAGGACTCGAGGGACTGAAGTTTCGATTGGAGGGCGAGAAATTTCGCCGACGCTTCCCTCTTCAGCCGGGCCCCGTGTTTGACCAGAACCCTACGAAGTACACATTTTAAGGCTTCCCATTTAACCCCTTAAGGACCAGGCCATTTTACACCTTAGGACCAGAGCGTTTTTTGAACATCTGACCACTGTCACTTTAAACATTAACAATTCTGGAATGCTTTTAGTTATCATTCTGATTCCGAGATTGTTTTTTCATGACATATTCTACTTTAACATGGTGGCAAATTTTTGTGGTAACTTGCACTCTTTCTTGGTGAAAAATCCCAAAATTTGATGAAAAAATTGAAAATTTAGCATTTTTCTAACTTTGAAGCTCTCTGCTTGTAAGGGAAATGGATATTCCTAATAATTTTTTTTGATTCACATATACAATATGTCTACTTTATGTTTGCATCATAAAATTGAAGAGTTTTTACTTTTGGAAGACATCAGAGGGCTTCAAAGTATAGCAGCAATTTTCCAATTTTTAACAAAATTTTCAAACTCACTATTTTTCAGGGACCAGTTCAGGTTTGAAGTGGATTTGAAGGGTCTTCATATTAAAAAAACCCCATAAAAGACTCCATTCTAAAAACTGCTACCCCCAAAGTATTCAAAATGACATTCAGTAAGTGTTTTAACCCTTTATGTGTTTCACAGGAATAGCAGCAAAGTGAAGGAGAAAATTTAAATTTTTTACACTTGCATGTTCTTGTAGACCCAATTTTTGAATTTTTACAAGGGGTAAAAGGAGAAAATTTATATTTGTATTTGTAGCCCACTTTGAAGCGAAGGAGTGACAAGGGGATTTTGGAGAGTACGTTTTTCTGAAATGGTTTTTGGGGGGCATGTTGCATTTAGGAAGCCCCTATGGTGCAAGAACAGCCAAAAAAAAACACATGGCATACCGTTTTGGAAACTATACCCCTTGAGGAACGTAACAAGGAATTAAGTGAGCCTTAATACCCACAGGTGTTTCACGACTTTTGCATATGTAAAAAAAAAAAATTACTAAAATGTGTGTTTCCCCCCAAATTTCAAATTTTTGCAAGGGTTAATAGCAGAAAATACCCCCCATAATTTGTAACCCCATCTCTTCTGAGCATGGAGGTACCCCATAAGTTGACCTGAAGTGCACTACGGGCGAACTACAATGCTCAGAAGAGGAGTCATATTTGGCTTTTTGAGAGAAAATTTTGGTCGGGGGCATGTCACATTTAGGAAGATCCTATGGTGCCAAAACCGCAAAAAAAAAAAACACATGGCATACCATTTTGGAAACTAGACCCCTTGAGGAAGGTAACAAGGAATAAAGCGAGCCTTAACCAGGCTAGCGGTATTCCCGAACGTGACTCGGGGTTAATTTTCGCTGCCAGAAGCGGTAACCCTGAGCGTGATTACGGAGCTGGCAGCGGAGTCTTCTTACCTACTTCTGGCGATCCAGTGATGTCCCCGCTGTGATCGCCGTTGAGAGCCCCGGCGGATGCCTCCATCTAACTTCCCGGTTCTGTCTCTGTGAGCCGCAGCGGCTCATGGGGGCGGAACTGGGCGGTAAATTCAAATGGCTAGCGGTATTCCCGAGCGTGACTCAGGGTTAATTTTCGCTGCCAGAAGCGGTAACCCCAAGTCACGCTCGGGATAGATTACAGAGCTGGCAGCGGAGTCTTCTTACCTTCTCCTGGCGATCCAGCGATATCCCCGCTGTGATCGCCGGTGAGAGCCCCAGCGGATGCCTCCATCTGACTTCCTGGTTCCGTCTCTGTGAGCCGCAGAGGCTGATGGGGGCGGAACTGGGCGTTAAATTTAAATGTTTGAAAGCATAAAAGTGACACACACACAAAGTCAGGTGATACAGTGAAATCCTGTCAGATTACACTGTATCACCTCAGATTTGACACTGTATCACCTCAGACTTGACATTTGGTCATCCTACACTGCCCTGCCTGCCCTTTTTGCTGTAATTTCTGCCCATAAAATAAATTTTTTCCATGGCATCAAAGCGTCACTTTAGCATCTCCAAAGCGGGTGTCACGATGCCGGCTGGCAGGTAGTGGATCCTCTGTGCCAGAGAGGGATTGGCGTGGACCGTGCCAGTGGACCGGTTCTAAGCCACTACTGGTTTTCACCAGAGCCCGCCGCAAAGCGGGATGGTCTTGCTGCGGCGGTAGTGACCAGGTCGTATCCACTAGCAACGGCTCACCTCTCTGGCTGCTGAAGATAGGCGCGGTACAAGGGAGTAGGCAAAAGCAAGGTCGGACGTAGCAGAAGGTCGGGGCAGGCAGCAAGGATCGTAGTCAGGGGCAACGGCAGAAGGTCTGGAAACACAGGCAAGGAACACACAAGGAACGCTTTCACTGGCACTAAGGCAACAAGATCCGGCAAGGGAGTGCAGGGGAAGTGAGGTGATATAGGGAAGTGCACAGGTGAACACACTAATTGGAACCACTGCGCCAATCAGCGGCGCAGTGGCCCTTTGAATCGCAGAGACCCGGCGCGCGCGCGCCCTAGGGAGCGGGGCCGCGCGCGCCGGGACAGAACAGACGGAGAGCGAGTCAGGTAGGGGAGCCGGGGTGCGCATCGCGAGCGGGCGCTACCCGCATCGCGAATCGCATCCCGGCTGGCAGCGGAATCGCAGCGCCCCGGGTCAGAGGACGTGACCGGAGCGCTGCCGCGGGGAGAGTGAAGCGAGCGCTCCGGGGAGGAGCGGGGACCCGGAGCGCTCGGCGTAACAGCGGGTTTGGATCCGATGAGTGACAGAGGCAGCGAAACAGAGCACCTCGCAGAATTAAGTGACAGCGATATCGATTCGTGGCAAGATTCGTCATCCGACTCTGACACTGACCAGAGAAGTGGCGACAGCGATGATTCTGCACCCGAGCTCAGTGATGTGCGCACTTGGTGCCCTATTGATTGCGGTATGGATGAGGTACCGCCGCCAAGATTTCCATTTACTGGATCACCTGGGATGAAGGTAGACGTTGAGCACAATGATCCTTTGGCGTACCTAAAATTATTTCTCACAGATGACGTCATTGAAAAGATTGTCAAGGAGACAAATCGAAACAACGAGCAGCAATCCGCTACTCTGCATAGCAAGTGTTCCATGAACAGAAAATGGGAACCGGTGGCTAAAGAGGACATCTGGATGTTTCTTGGGCTAATACTTCTTCAGGGGGTGGTAGGGAAACCCCTGCAGAAATGGTACTGGACTACCAATAAATTGAGGACTGATTTTCCCTCATAATGAAGATGAGGAATTTGACGAAGCCACACATCCAGCGCCAAAACTCAAGAAGATCTAGGAAGTATACCAGATGACCCTAAAAAATTTCCAGCAGGCCTATGTGCCAGATAGAGACATCAGCATTGATGAAAGTATGATGGCTTACAAGGGACGCCTCAGCTGGATTCAATACATCGCATCCAAGAGAGCACGGTTTGGAATAAAATCCTATATGCTCTGCGAGTCTGCCACTGGCTATATATGGAATTCCGTCATATATACAGGTAAAGGAACACAATTCAACCCCTGGTACAGCGGCTATGGGATGGCAACGTCATCAGTCCTTACACTGCTTGAGCCATTGCTGAATCAGGGGTATTGTGTGAAAACGGACAACTTTTACACATCGCCTGAGCTGTAAGAGTTTCTGCTAAAACACAAGACTGATGGATATGGAACCGTTAGGGCCAACCGACGTGACCTGCCATCTATGTTTGCCAAGAAAAAACTGAACACAGGAGAAATGGTTGCCTGGCAGAAAGGAAAGACGATGGCAATGCGTTGGCGTGACAAAAAAGACGTGTGCCTAATGAGTAGAGTGCATAACACTTCCACTGCCATACAAGAGGTGGGAAAGATGTCATGAAGCCACAACTTGTGATTGACTACAACAACACCATGGGAGGAGTCGATAGAGCCGATCAGGCGATGACATTTTATCCGGCTATGCGGAAACAACAAAAAAAAATTACAAAAAAATCTTCAGGCATCTCCTGGAACAATGCCTCTGGAATGCCTATATACTGCACAGAGGAGAGAGTAACAAGCCTCTTGTTCATTCTGACTTTATCTGGAAGGTGGCGGAGCGGATTTTTGTGAACTACCAAACGCCATCATTGGCCGTGAACAGATCTGGACGTCGTGCTGTTGACGTTGTCAACCCAGAACGCCTGACTGGTCCTCACTTTATGGATTACATCCCGCCAACCGCAAAAAAGGCAGCACCTACAAGGATGTGCGTAGTTTGCTGCTCAAAGCAAGATGGCAATGGAAAAAAAATCCGAAAAGAAACCAGGTTCCATTGCCCTGATTGTGACGTCGGTCTATGTGCAGTCCCATGTTTCAAAATTTACCACACCCAGGATGTTTACTGAATTTTCTTTGTTTGACAAATTTCATTATTTATTACATTATTGAATAAAATTATATTATTTATTAGATTATAATTAATGATTTTATGTTTCGAACTTTATCACATCTGAGAGGTCTACTAGAGTTTTCTTTGGTCAGGTTTAAGTAAGTAATTACTAAGAATTGCAGGCCTACAATACATAACACCAAATTTCCATGCAAAATAATGGTACCACTTTTGGTACAAAATTCCTGACATAATCATACCGCCAGGGAGGTTAATATCCCACAGGGGTTTCACGACTTTTGCATATGTTAAAAAACTAATAATTTTTTCACTAAAATGTGTGTTTCCCCCCCAAATTTCACATTTTTGCAAGGGTTAATAGCAGAAAATACCGCTCAAAATGTGTAACCCATTCTTCTGAGTATGGAAATACCCCATGTGTGGACGTCAAGTGCCCTGCGGTCGAACTACAATGCTCAGAAGAGAAGGAGCGCCATTGAGCTTTTGAAGAGTAAATTTGTTTGGAATGGTAGTCAGGGGCCATGTGCGTTTACAAAGCCCCCCATGGTGCCAGAACAGTGGAGAGGTATCGCAGCGCACCCAGTCAGCAGGTCTGACCGGGGCGCTGCAATTGCGAGGATGTTGCGAGCGCTCCGGAGAGGAGCGGGGACCCGGAGCGCTCGGCGTAACAGTACCCCCCCCCTTGGGTCTCCCCCTCTTCTTAGAGCCTGAGAACCTGAGGAGCAGACTTTTGTCTAGGATGTTGTCCTCAGGTTCCCAGGATCTCTCTTCAGGACCACAACCCTCCCAGTCCACTAAAAAAAAATTTTTCCCTCTGACCTTTTTGGCAGCTAAAATTTCTTTGACCGAGAAGATGTCCGAGGAGCCGGAAACAGGAGTGGGAGGAACAGATTTGGGAGAAAAACGGTTGAGGATGAGTGGTTTGAGAAGAGAGACGTGAAAGGCATTAGGGATACGAAGAGAGGGAGGAAGAAGAAGTTTATAAGAGACAGGATTAATTTGACACAAAATTTTGAAAGGACCAAGATAGCGTGGTCCCAACTTGTAGCTAGGGACACGGAAGCGGACATATTTAGCGGAGAGCCATACCTTGTCTCCAGGGGAAAAAACGGGGGGAGCTCTTCTTTTCTTATCCGCGAACTTCTTCATGCGTGAAGAAGCCTGTAAGAGAGAATTTTGGGTCTCTCTCCATATGATGGAAAGGTCACGAGAAATTTCATCCACAGCGGGCAGACCAGAGGGCAAGGGAGTAGGGAGGGGGGGAAGAGGGTGACGGCCGTACACCACGAAAAATGGGGATTTGGAGGAAGACTCAGAGACCCTGAAGTTATACGAGAATTCGGCCCATGGGAGGAGATCTGCCCAGTCATCCTGGCGGGAGGAAACAAAATGTCGCAAATAATCACCCAAGATCTGGTTAATCCTTTCTACTTGTCCATTGGACTGGGGATGATATGCAGAAGAAAAATTTAATTTAATCTTGAGTTGTTTACAGAGAGCCCTCCAGAATTTAGACACGAATTGGACGCCTCTATCCGAGACAATCTGCGTAGGCAACCCGTGAAGACGAAAAATGTGTACAAAAAATTGTTTAGCCAACTGAGGCGCAGAAGGAAGACCAGGAAGAGGGATGAAATGTGCCATTTTGGAGAATCGATCAACGACCACCCAAATAACAGTGTTGCCACGGGAAGGGGGTAAATCAGTAATAAAATCCATACCAATCAGAGACCAAGGCTGTTCGGGGACAGGCAGAGGATGAAGAAAACCAGCGGGCTTCTGGCGAGGAGTCTTATCCCGGGCACAGATAGTGCAGGCTCGCACAAAGTCCACAACATCCGTCTCCAGAGTCGGCCACCAATAGAAGCGGGAGATGAGTTGCACAGATTTCTTGATACCCGCATGACCTGCGAGATGGGAGGAGTGACCCCATTTGAGGATTCCGAGGCGTTGGCGAGGAGAAACAAAGGTCTTTCCTGGAGGAGTCTGCCTGATGGAGGCAGGAGAAGTGGAGATCAGGCAGTCAGGTGGAATGATGTGTTGCGGAGAGAGTTCAACTTCTGAGGCATCCGAGGAACGAGAGAGAGCATCGGCCCTAATGTTCTTATCGGCAGGACGAAAGTGAATCTCAAAATTAAATCGGGCAAAGAACAGAGACCACCGGGCCTGGCGAGGATTCAGCCGTTGGGCAGACTGGAGGTAGGAGAGGTTCTTGTGGTCGGTGTAGATAATAACAGGAGAACTTGATCCCTCCAGCAGATGCCTCCATTCCTCAAGTGCTAATTTAATGGCTAGAAGCTCTCGATCCCCGATGGAGTAGTTCCTCTCCGCTGGAGAGAAGGTCCTAGAGAAAAAACCACAAGTGACAGCATGCCCGGAAGAATTTTTTTGTAGAAGAACAGCTCCAGCTCCCACTGAGGAGGCATCAACCTCCAATAGGAAGGGTTTGGAAGGGTCAGGTCTGGAGAGGACGGGAGCCGAAGAAAAGGCAGACTTGAGTCGTTTAAAGGCGTCTTCTGCTTGAGGAGGCCAGGACTTGGGATCAGCATTTTTTTTAGTTAAAGCCACGATAGGAGCCACAATGGTAGAAAAATGTGGAATAAATTGCCTGTAATAATTGGCGAACCCCAAAAAGCGTTGGATAGCACGGAGTCCGGAGGGGCGTGGCCAATCTAAGACGGCAGAGAGTTTGTCTGGATCCATCTGTAGTCCCTGGCCAGAGACCAAATATCCTAGAAAAGGAAGAGATTGGCATTCAAACAGACATTTCTCAATTTTGGCATAGAGTTGGTTGTCACGAAGTCTCTGAAGAACAATACGGACATGCTGGCGGTGTTCTTCTAGATTGGCAGAAAAAATTAGGATATCGTCCAGATATACAACAACACAGGAGTATAACAGATCACGAAAAATTTAATTGACAAAGTCTTGGAAGACGGCAGGGGCGTTGCACAGTCCAAAGGGCATGACCAGATACTCAAAGTGTCCATCTCTGGTGTTAAATGCCGTTTTCCACTCGTCCCCCTCTCTGATGCGGATGAGGTTATAGGCGCCTCTTAAGTCCAATTTAGTGAAGATGTGGGCACCTTGGAGGCGATCAAAGAGTTCAGAGATGAGGGGTAAGGGGTAGCGGTTCTTAACCGTGATTTTATTAAGACCGCGGTAGTCAATGCAAGGACGTAGGGAGCCATCTTTTTTGGACACAAAGAAAAATCCGGCTCCGGCAGGAGAGGAGGATTTACGGATAAAGCCCTTTTTTAAATTCTCCTGGACGTATTCGGACATGGCAAGAGTCTCTGGGGCAGAGAGAGGATAAATTCTGCCCCGGGGTGGAGTAGTGCCCGGGAGGAGGTCGATAGGGCAATCATAAGGCCTGTGAGGAGGTAGAGTCTCAGCTTGTTTTTTGCAGAAAACATCCGCGAAGTCCATATAGGCCTTAGGGAGACCGGTTACTGGAGGAACCACAGAGTTACGGCAAGGGTTACTGGGAACCGGTTTTAGACAGTTCTTGGAACAAGAGGACCCCCAACTCTTGATCTCCCCAGTGGACCAATCCAGGGTAGGGGAATGAAGTTGAAGCCAGGGAAGTCCAAGGAGAATTTCCGAGGTGCAATTGGGGAGGACAAAAAGTTCAATCCTCTCATGATGAGATCCGATGCTCATAAGAAGGGGCTCCGTGCGGAAACGTATGGTACAGTCCAATCTTTCATTATTTACACAATTGATGTAGAGGGGTCTGGCGAGACTGGTCACCGGGATGTTGAACCTGTTGACGAGAGAGGCCAAAATAAAATTTCCTGCAGATCCAGAGTCCAAGAAGGCCACTGTAGAGAAGGAGAAGGCAGAGGCAGACATCCGCACAGGCACAGTAAGACGTGGAGAAGCAGAGTAGACATCAAGGACTGTCTCACCTTTGTGCGGAGTCAGCGTACGTCTTTCCAGGCGGGGAGGACGGATAGGACAATCTCTCAGGAAGTGTTCGGTACTAGCACAGTACAGGCAGAGGTTCTCCATACGGCGTCGTGTCCTCTCTTGGGGTGTCAGGCGAGACCGGTCGACCTGCATAGCCTCCACGGCGGGAGGCACAGGAACAGATTGCAGGGGACCAGAGGAGAGAGGAGCCGAGGAGAAGAAACGCCTCGTGCGAACAGAGTCCATATCTTGGCGGAGTTCCTGACGCCTTTCGGAAAAACGCATGTCAATGCGAGTGGCTAGGTGAATAAGTTCATGTAGATTAGCAGGAATTTCTCGTGCGGCCAGAACATCTTTAATGTTGCTGGATAGGCCTTTTTTGAAGGTCGCGCAGAGGGCCTCATTATTCCAGGACAATTCTGAAGCAAGAGTACGGAATTGTACGGCATACTCGCCAACGGAAGAATTACCCTGGACCAGGTTCAACAGGGCAGTCTCAGCAGAAGAGGCTCGGGCAGGTTCCTCAAAGACACTTCGGATTTCCGAGAAGAAGGAGTGTACAGAGGCAGTGACGGGGTCATTGCGGTCCCAGAGCGGTGTGGCCCATGACAGGGCTTTTCCGGACAGAAGGCTGACTACGAAAGCCACCTTAGACCTTTCAGTGGGAAACAGGTCCGACATCATCTCCAGATGCAGGGAACATTGGGAAAGAAAGCCACGGCAAAACTTAGAGTCCCCATCAAATTTATCCGGCAAGGATAAGCGTATCCCAGGAGCGGCCACTCGCTGCGGAGGAGGTGCAGGAGCTGGCGGAGGAGATGACTGCTGAAGCTGTGGTAGTAACTGTTGTAGCATAATGGTCAGTTGAGACAGCTGTTGGCCTTGTTGCGCTATCTGTTGTGACTGCTGGGCGACCACCGTGGTGAGGTCAGCGACAACTGGCAGAGGAACTTCAGCGGGATCCATGGCCGGATCTACTGTCACGATGCCGGCTGGCAGGTAGTGGATCCTCTGTGCCAGAGAGGGATTGGCGTGGACCTTGCCAGTGGACCGGTTCTAAGCCACTACTGGTTTTCACCAGAGCCCGCCGCAAAGCGGGATGGTCTTGCTGCGGCGGTAGTGACCAGGTCGTATCCACTAGCAACGGCTCACCTCTCTGGCTGCTGAAGATAGGCGCGGTACAAGGGAGTAGGCAAAAGCAAGGTCGGACGTAGCAGAAGGTCGGGGCAGGCAGCAAGGATCGTAGTCAGGGGCAACGGCAGAAGGTCTGGAAACACAGGCAAGGAACACACAAGGAACGCTTTCACTGGCACTAAGGCAACAAGATCCGGCAAGGGAGTGCAGGGGAAGTGAGGTGATATAGGGAAGTGCACAGGTGAACACACTAATTGGAACCACTGCGCCAATCAGCGGCGCAGTGGCCCTTTGAATCGCAGAGACCCGGCGCGCGCGCGCCCTAGGGAGCGGGGCCGCGCGCGCCGGGACAGAACAGACGGAGAGCGAGTCAGGTAGGGGAGCCGGGGTGCGCATCGCGAGCGGGCGCTACCCGCATCGCGAATCGCATCCCGGCTGGCAGCGGAATCGCAGCGCCCCGGGTCAGAGGACGTGACCGGAGCGCTGCCGCGGGGAGAGTGAAGCGAGCGCTCCGGGGAGGAGCGGGGACCCGGAGCGCTCGGCGTAACAGCGGGTTTGGATCCGATGAGTGACAGAGGCAGCGAAACAGAGCACCTCGCAGAATTAAGTGACAGCGATATCGATTCGTGGCAAGATTCGTCATCCGACTCTGACACTGACCAGAGAAGTGGCGACAGCGATGATTCTGCACCCGAGCTCAGTGATGTGCGCACTTGGTGCCCTATTGATTGCGGTATGGATGAGGTACCGCCGCCAAGATTTCCATTTACTGGATCACCTGGGATGAAGGTAGACGTTGAGCACAATGATCCTTTGGCGTACCTAAAATTATTTCTCACAGATGACGTCATTGAAAAGATTGTCAAGGAGACAAATCGAAACAACGAGCAGCAATCCGCTACTCTGCATAGCAAGTGTTCCATGAACAGAAAATGGGAACCGGTGGCTAAAGAGGACATCTGGATGTTTCTTGGGCTAATACTTCTTCAGGGGGTGGTAGGGAAACCCCTGCAGAAATGGTACTGGACTACCAATAAATTGAGGACTGATTTTCCCTCATAATGAAGATGAGGAATTTGACGAAGCCACACATCCAGCGCCAAAACTCAAGAAGATCTAGGAAGTATACCAGATGACCCTAAAAAATTTCCAGCAGGCCTATGTGCCAGATAGAGACATCAGCATTGATGAAAGTATGATGGCTTACAAGGGACGCCTCAGCTGGATTCAATACATCGCATCCAAGAGAGCACGGTTTGGAATAAAATCCTATATGCTCTGCGAGTCTGCCACTGGCTATATATGGAATTCCGTCATATATACAGGTAAAGGAACACAATTCAACCCCTGGTACAGCGGCTATGGGATGGCAACGTCATCAGTCCTTACACTGCTTGAGCCATTGCTGAATCAGGGGTATTGTGTGAAAACGGACAACTTTTACACATCGCCTGAGCTGTAAGAGTTTCTGCTAAAACACAAGACTGATGGATATGGAACCGTTAGGGCCAACC